>NC_137826.1:1018033-1185533 GCF_963921795.1 Nannobrachium achirus | reverse complement strand
ACTGTATGTAGTTGTTGGTGACATCAGCACAGGCAGAAATATACACAGTTAAAGAGCACAAATGCTCCTGAAATGGCATTGATTACTAAGCGATTATTTTATTACATTTGGATTAAATAAATTAGTTTGATTAACTGTAGCATCCAGGGCAGGAATTTCATGGAGGCCATGAAGGCCATGGCCATCGTTGCCCCTCAGTTTGGCCTTGTGCTCCTCCAAAAAATGGCCACAGTGGCCTTAATGCCCCGGCTGACTACTACTTTTTCCACTGTCTTTGTCTTGTCAATATGTAATCACCAGTGTCTTTCTTGTCATGTAGACAGCAGTGTCTTGTCGAGTCCCCATTGTTAAACCAATCCAGTATCTTTGATTTGTGCAGGGCTGAACATCAGATTGTAAATACCAGTTTATTTATTTCACAGCCGATATTCTACTTATTAAATGTAACCCTTAAATTCAATTAGTTATATCAAAAAATCTTGTTTTATTTTATGGCCTTCCTGCCCTGGCATTTGGCCTTTGTGCCCTAAAAAAATTGACAACCCGAAAGGCCAAGTGGCCTTGCCCCTAAAATGATGAAATTCCAGGCCTGGTAGCATCTACTCAATCTATGCCAGCTGAAAACACAGACTATGCTTCTTTGTCCACACAACACAACTAGCGGGAGTGGCTTTGGGAGGTAGAGCAGCCGTCTGGGGAACGGAAGGTTTCCCGGTTTGGTTCCTGCTGAAGTGTCCTTGAGCAAAACCCCTAACTGCCCCCAATGAGGTGCCTGTGGTCGCCTGTGAATGTAATTAATTGCTTGTAGGCATGGGCAATATGGTGATAATTATCGTTGAGACGATTCAATGTCTCCATGATATGCCCTTTCAGAGATATCGTATATATCGTGATACAATTGAGTATCACTATATATATATATATATATGTTACAGTATGTTTGGGTAACTCAGGACGTTCATTGTAAGAGCGCTTGTTTTGTCGTTCACCACACACCAATCACCACCAGATGGCGACGACAGCCATTCACTAGTGAAGGCACTGACGTCACTCGTTTGCGACTCTCTTTCTTTATTTACTAGCCTAGCTCGGCAGTGTTTAGCCATTAGCCATTAGCCATTAGCTCCATTGTAGTCACTTGGACAGGGTGTTTATCGTGGGCTTGCCCAGGCCTTACGGCCTGGGCATAAATATAACGATTGCATTCACCACGGCTTCGTAACTCGCGCGGCGCTCCGCCGGCCGCGCGGCCCTGGCCCGCTCTTCGCGGCCACTCTCGCCTGCGGCGCTCGGGGGCGAAGAGCAGGACCAAGGTCCGCTGGCCTTCGCGCCGCTTGCAATGTCATGGACAATCGAGCGGCTCCGCCTGGAGGACGTTGTTGTGGCGACCGCTTGTTCCGCCCCGTGCCGCACGGCGAGTGCTCCGTTTCTCGACCGTCCTGTTTCTCTAACAAACCGTGACATATATATATATATATATATATATATATATATATATATATATATATATACAGTATATATATAATCCTGTTAAGTTAATACAGAGATTCATTGCAGAATTCAATTTAAACCTGCATTTTGGTCTAAATCGGTAGTTCTCAAACTTTAAAATGTCAAGGTCTCCACTTAACTCTGACAGTATAAAAATGGTCCATTTGGTTTCATTTGTCTGAGTTACATACTTGTCTGAGTTACATACTTGTAAAGTTCAATTTTGACCTCCCAAAAGGAACCCAGAGAGTCTAGTTTTATTTTGGGTGAAAACTGAATCCGGTTTGATAGTTCCGGCCAAAGTGTAGTCCTTTAAGGACTACAACAGGACGTAGAGTGGTTTCCGCTCCCGACTTGATCAAAGCCCTAAATGTGAAGCGATCTCAGGCTATAGGAAGACAGGCCATTTACCAACTTGATAGCAGCATTCTCCATTACAACTGAAATCAATGGTGACTGACTAACCAGGCCTTGAGTTGAGAGATAGAGATAAAATATAGGGCAGAAATTCACAGTGGAATCATTCTATACTGCTCGAGAAGCTCAATGCAAGTCTTCTGAAGCAAGTGAGCGCTTCGTTAGTGGAAAATACCTATAGTATATTTACATCTTAATTAATAATAATAATAGTTACCTACTCCTCCCGTGGGGGAAATTCAGTATTTTTACTGCCCAACCCAGCTGCAGTGAGCAATTAGGGGTTAAGAGTCTTGCTCAGGGACACACATCGACATTGCTATCCTGGCCTGGAACCGAACCAGGGACAACCAGGGGAACTGGTTCCCCAGGCAGGCTCCCTAACCATTCAGCTATGGCCGCCCCCAATTAGTGTAAATGTGCATTACAGCCATCGTTTAAAGCAGGGGTCTTCAATGTTGAGAGAGAGATGAAGCAGGGACCCCCACAACCTGTTCATAGATTCCATAGTTTCATTGTTTGACAGCACAATCATCAGTGTATTTTGGATTCATGTCAATTTGTGTTTTCAGATATTTAACCACTTGAACCCTACTTAATAAACTTGATCTTTCACTCTGTACTTAGTCTGCTCTTTTTCCCCTTTACACAAAAGCTCTTTGCCGAAAATAGCCGATCTTCAAGCTCACAACGCCTCGCAGCGCGAGGCGTTGTATCACTCAAAGATTTGGAGGACCCCCTGTAGTATCCCTGAGGACCCCCTAGGGGTCCCGGACCCCCTGTTGGAAGACCCCTGGTTTAAAGAAAACCAAAAAAATAATATTAATCACACTTGTGAACAGGCCTCACGTGTTAATACTCTGCTCTACGAGAATACGTAATGTCCCGCACGTTTACACTTACATACACTTAAAGAGACTGCTTACTTATCTGATTTTCAAAAGAAGAATTGTTGGATTTCGATAGCCAGGACACAGGCTAAGGCTACTCAGTCATTCAGACAGATAGACGGTAATAAGCGTAGCAGCACTAATCCACAGCATGAACACGCATCATCGTCTGGGTTGCGCAAGTGTGAGCATTTTTGAAAACAACAGCTGTTGTGGGCATTTGCAGTTGCACTAAATGATGGTATACCCTAAATATAATCTGCTGATGGTGATCTCAAAATGCCATATATCAATTATCAACCTGTTGAATCAGCCGACCGATAATTGTTTTCAAACTGACTGAATGAAGGAAAGAAAGAAGGATAGAAAACAAAATGGTACATTGTCTCATATTATCTTTGGTCCGAGCTCTGAGATGCTTTTGCTGTAGGGCAGGGGTCTTCAACGTTTTCAGGCCAGGGACCCCTTAGTTGAGAGAGAGATGAAGCAGGGAACCTGTTCATAGATTCCATATAGTTTAATCGTTTGACAGCACAATCATCAGTGTATTTTGGATTCATGTCGATTTGTGTTTTCAGATATTTAACCACTTGAGCCGTCATTACATAATAAACTTGACCTTTCACTCTGTACTTAGTCTGCTCTTTTTCCCCTCTACACCAGACCTCTTTGCCGAAAATAGACGATCTGCAAGCTCACAACGGCTCGCAGCGCGAGGCGTTGGGAGCTTGTAGATCTGCTATTTTCTCCGAATATGGACACTAGGGTTCAAGTTGTTAATATAAAAAGGATTGGAAGATTTCGAGGACCCACTGTAGTAACTCTGAGGTTCCCTAGGGGTCCCTGACCCCCTTTTGAAGACCCCTGCTGTAGAGGAACCTATCTTTCTTAATCTCTAGTCATTAGACCTTAAATCAGGGCTCTTCAACATGTTGCAGACTAAGGTCAGGACCCCATAGCTGAGGGAGAAATGAAGTAGGGAAACCACTGCATAACACTGTGTCACCGATTTAACTTTTTCATTGATTTCATAGACGGCTTCATAGACTTGTTGGACAGCACTATCATGTGTAAATTAATGTTTTGTTGATGTGTATTTTCAAACATTAATCCACTTCAACACTCAAGTAAACATGACCCCTGTACACCAAATCTCTTTGCCGAAAATGGCAGATCTATAAGCTCACACCGCTCACATTGCTGCGTTGTGTCTACAGTTGTGAGCTTGTAGACCTGATATTTTTGGCAAATGTAGAGTAGGGATGAAGTTCCTGTCACACAAATACTTGACGGATCCCCTGTAGTAACTCTGAGGACCCCCTATTGAAGACCCTGGGCCCTATTTTGAACCAGGTGTTATGCCTTATGCCTTAACTTCTTTGCCTTTTTTTACTATTTTGTTTTTGTTTTTTAAATATTTCAAATAGCTGATCTGCAAGTTCCCAACGTGCAGATGTAGATCAGCATTTGAAGTATTTAAAAATGTTTTTCAAAATAGTGAAAAAAAGGTAAAGAAGTTAAGGCATAAGGCATAAGACCTGGTTCAAAATAGGGCCCCCTGCCTTATAGCAATTATGACATGCTGTTTTCATAACATTCTTTGTCCTGGTCCTTAAAACATGTTTTAAAATGTTAAAACTGAAAACTCCACTCCACTGAGCCATGGCAGGTGTTTTTCTCTCTGTGTTCTGTTGCATTTTGACTTGCAAAGATAATATACCTAGATTCCTGTAGGTGTTGTAGTTCAGGAACTTTCCTGTTAATCGTTGCCTCTTTTGCAACGCAACAACCAAAGTGGTAAATGTTAAAAAAAGTGAATTGGAACGATACAAACACAGTGGAAAGTAACGGCAAAGGTGATACAACAACACCCTCCCCTGGACGATGATGCGTTCGTCCAGAGGCCAATGGACTCACTTTTCTCAGCCTAATTATTCAAAAAAACAACAGATTACAGAAAAACCACTGAATGTTGAAAGTTCAGTTTTTTTGTAATTGAGGTCAGGAAACATGAAGAAAATGTTACGTCATATGACCTTTAAAGAACGGGTACACATTATTGTGTATCATTATTTTATGCTTTAACTATTGAAAAATAGCAGATATACAAGCTCACAGCGTGGCACCGAGTGCTGCGCTGGAGCTTGTAGATCTGCTATTTTTGAAAAATCTTGAAAATTAGAATTTTGAGTGTCTTTTGAATCCTAAGATTTTTTGAAAAACCTGTGTTTCTATGTCAGCAATCTGGCTGGCCATCGTCAAAGAAAATGTCCTTTTCACTTAACTGGAGCTCAGTTAGTCTGTTCTTGAGAGACTACTATGTCAGTGGTTCTCAAACCTTTTCATGTGAAGAACCCCCAAAATGATATTTATTTGGCCACGGACCCTCATATCAAAATATTTAGTTCCAGGGGGGACCCCCCAGAAGCAAAATTTGAGTTACAAACGTTCGTTACAAACATATATTCAAAGATTTGCACACATTTTCATGACTTTTTCAAAAATAGCAGATCTACAAGCTTGCAGGTTGTGAGGTTGTATATCTGCTATTTTTCAATAGCTAAAGCATTCATTAATTCGAGGCCTAAATGGGTTAAATCATTGTGAACCCTGTGTCTCCCATTCAGGTGGTGCGCCTTTGCCAGAACCCCAAGGTGGCGCTGAAGAACAGTCCGCCCTACATCCTGGACCTGCTGCCCGACACCTACCAGCACCTGCGCACCATCCTGTCCCGCTACGAGGGCAAGATGGAGATCCTGGGGGAGAACGAGTACTTCCGCGTGGTGATGGAGAACCTCACCAACAAGATCAAGCAGACCATGAGCCTCTTCAAGGAGGCCAAAGAGCGCATGTATGAGGAGAACTCCCAGCCCAGGTTGGTTGTCATGGGTTAATCCTATTGGCTCGTTAAACAGCTGTAGATAGGAGCTAACCTGACCTAAAAGTAAGCTCTGTGTGTGTGTGTGTGTGTGTGTGTGTGTGTGTGTGTGTGTGTGTGTGTGTGTGTGTGTGTGTGTGTGTGTGTGTGTGTGTGTGTGTGTGTGTGTGTGTGTGTGTGTGTGTGTGTGTGTGTGTGTGTGTGTGTGTGCCTGTCACGATTATGACATTTTACTTGACGATTAATTGTCACTCAAATAATAGCGATTAGCGATTTAATTGTGTATTTGACGTTGACAATTACATTTCTGTTTGGCTTGTAGGCTTTGAAGTTGCACATGGTAGATATGACACATAACCTAAATATACAAAGAAATGATTGACATATTTGACAACTTTATACTTAAAAAATAACATTGATAGTGGAAATAGCCGATCTACAAGCTCACAACGCGTCGCATCGCGTTGAGCTTGTAGATCTGCTATTTCCACTGTTTTTTAAAATGTTTGAAAATATATGAACATTTTTCAACATGGAAACGATTATGACGATTATGCAAAATAATTCCGATTACCTCAAATAATTGCGATTAGACGATTATGTAATAATTGTGACAGCCCTATGTGTGTGTGTGTGTGCGCCTGCGGTGTGTGCGTGTGCATGTCAAACTAAAACAAAACGGCACTGTCCCCAACATCAACACTTTGCATGTCCACTCACCTACTGGCCACGGCCAGCTCTGTCTTTGGTCAACCCAGCCGGAGCGAGGTGCTGGATATGTTCGGTTCAGATGCGGGTAAACAACCCGTGGTCTTTTTGTTGTTTTTACATTTTCTTCTTTTCTTCTCCCGTAGGAATTTCTCTTCTTTTTATGTATTAGTCTCTGCACATTCACATTTTATGTATTAGTCTCTGACTAGTGGCGAGAAAAAGAACTTCTGGGAACTCAGATTGGTCTCTGACAGTCAATAACTTTCTACCGTAGGCGAAGCTCCACTCTTCTCCACTCATGCGAACTACGTGTGTGTGTGTGTGTGTGTGTGTGTGTGTGTGTGTGTGTGTGTGTGTGTGTGTGTGTGTGTGTGTGTGTGTGTGTGTGTGTGTGTGTGTGTGTGTGTGTGTGTGTGTGTGTGTGTGTGTGTGTGTGTGTGTGTGTGTGTGTGTGTGTGTGTGTGTGTGTGTGTGTCCTGCTCAGGGGGAACACCTTTTCTATGCTTAGACTGGCAGCCCAAATCACATCTTTCCAGGTTTTGATCAAGTCTGAAGAACCGCATGGATGTAGACTTTTGTGACCCAGAGTTGAACCACATTCCTAGTTGGTTGGTTTGAAATGCAGTTCAAATCTGATTGCTAGAGTGAAAAAACTGCAGATCGGCGATGTCTGAACACACCAATCCAGTCGGATCACTTGCAAATAACAGTAGTTGCGTTTCCATCCAGCCGTTAGGTTAAATAGGAAGAGTAATTATCAGAAAATGTGCATTTGACCTGTTTCCATCCACTGATGAAATACGATTCTTGGGAGATAGTTCATAAAATAAGCAGTAGGTGGTAATTGTGTATACCACCTACTGCAAAAAAAATCACACCCAATGTGAAGTGAGCGATGGTCGTGCTTGCACAACGTCTTCAGATTAGGATATAAGTCTAGGATGTACAGGCTACAGACACACACACACACTGCTATGGCAAAACGCTGAGGAGTACAGGCTACACACACACACATTGCTATGGCAAAACGCTGAGGAGTACAGGCTACAGACACACACACATTGCTATGGCAAAACGCTGAGGAGTACAGGCTACAGACACACACACATTGCTATGGCAAAACGCTGAGGAGTACAGGCTACAGACACACACACACACTGCTATGGCAAAACGCTGAGGAGTACAGGCTACAGACACACACACATTGCTATGGCAAAACGCTGAGGAGTACAGGCTACAGACACACACACATTGCTATGGCAAAACGCTGAGGAGTACAGGCTACAGACACACACACACACTGCTATGGCAAAACGCTGAGGAGTACAGGCTACAGACACACACACATTGCTATGGCAAAACGCTGAGGAGTACAGGCTACAGACACACACACATTGCTATGGCAAAACGCTGAGGAGTACAGGCTACAGACACACACACACACTGCTATGGCAAAACGCTGAGGAGTACAGGCTACACACACACACACATTGCTATGGCAAAACGCTGAGGAGTACAGGCTACAGACACACACACATTGCTATGGCAAAACGCTGAGGAGTACAGGCTACAGACACACACACATTGCTATGGCAAAACGCTGAGGAGTACAGGCTACAGACACACACACATTGCTATGGCAAAACGCTGAGGAGTACAGGCTACAGACACACACACATTGCTATGGCAAAACGCTGAGGAGTACAGGCTACAGACACACACACACACACATTGCTATGGCAAAACGCTGAGGAGTACAGGCTACAGACACACACACACAGCCACTCTATGGAGCGGTCTACCACCGCTCAAAAGGGGGGGGGGGAAGTATTATCCACAGAATCAATGATTTGTAGGCTACTTGGCTGCAAGACCTCTAGCTGTGCAGGCTGTCTTCAATATTCATGAAAGACATGAAGTTGCACGTTTGAATTGGGTCGGATTTGTCATGTTTTGCACCTACGTTTAATACTTAAAATGTTACTTGAATTAGAATGAGGGCAGGGATAACGTGGACACCGCTGGTCGCAAGGAATACAAGAATGCTCGCTACACAACAAGACGGCACTTGTTTTTCCCGCAGTTGGTCCTTTGACTGAGAAAATAAACCCCACATAGCCTAAATCAGTGCTTCTGAACCAGTGGTCCGGGAACCACCAGTGGTCCTTGAGGGGGTTCCAGGTGGTCCCCAGCTAAATGATGGAGAGTTGGTAACCAAATGGAGTCTTATAGATCTTTTAACTCTAGAGTGTAAAATGAAACCAAATGGACCCTTATGGGGGTGAGCGCCGTGCACAATGATTTGGGGAAAAATATAAATTGCCTAATGGCAACACCACTAGTGTGGAGTGGACAGTCAGTCCTAAAGATCAGATTTGAGAAACAGCAAACGGATTTGCCTTGAGTCTTAGGGCGGATTCACACTGCGGTCTCGGGACCGTTCTCGAGGCTACTTGGCAGATGTTTTGACAGTGTGAAGCCTGCGGTTTTCCTCAGAAACGGATCAACGCAACCAGCCTCGAAACCACCTCAAGAGGTAGTCTCGAGGCTGCTTGATGCGACCTTGTGAACGGTGAGCTGCAGTGTGAAGCAACCGTCCACAAAAACAGTATTGATGTTGAACGTGACCTCATATAAAGTCGACGAGTCAGGCGTCGCCACAAATAAACACTAGGTAACAGTTGTCGACATGGCCATAAGATCAGCGACGCGTTAGATTGCTTGCTTGCTGGAGATTTGGGCAGACGCTGACATCCAAACGCAATTAGACAAAACCCACAAAAATGCAGACATATTTTCGGTAATCAGTGAGTATATGCGTGTGCGTGGATTTAACAGAACAATAGAACAATGCCGTGCTAAAGTCAAGTGGCTCAAACTACACTATCATAAAGTTAAGGATGCCCTGCTAAAAACCGGCAGCTCCACATGAAAAAGATACATTTATTTATTTAACCCTGACACCCTAGAATCACAACCCATCTCCCGTCCAATAAATCCGAGTCCGTCAACACCGCCAACTTCTTCATCATCATCATCATCATCATCATCATCAGCAGCAGTAGCATCTCCGAGACTCCGACTCCACTCTCCAGCCGAAGACAGCACGGGCACGTCCCGTTTTGGTGTCGTAGCGTTAATACTAGTGTACCAACGCTTTTTCGCCTCGTTTCTTTTTCTTTGAGGAAGCCACTGATTTGCACTCACTATCAAACTTGTTCTATATAATGTGCAGTGCATGCAGCGTGCCTGCTTGACGTGCTTGTTACCCTTAATGTGAATATTAAGCCACACTGTGGCTTGTGAAAGCGTTTCAATTGTAGGCTACGTTGATTATTAAATAATAGAAATAATAACGTGCGCTGCGCTGGAAGTCTGACACAGTGACTCGCTCATCATTCTGCAAGTTTCTGCGCCTGGAAGCAGATCTACAAGCTCAAAACGCGTCGCGGATGCGAGGCATTGTGAGCTTGTAGATCAGCGAACGTCACTCGACACCTACTATACATGGTCTATTGATATGCAAATAGGCTTGTTTCTTTGTTAAACAGTTGTCGAGGTGTGAACTTCGGGGGGTGCGAGACCCCGGCTCAGAAAAGGTTTGGTCGTCGGGGACCACGTACTGCAACACTGTTCCACACTGCGCTGTCGCGCGTCATTGGATTGTTACATCAACTTTCATGCCTGAATTTCTTGGCGACCAGATAGTTGATGACGTCTGTATTCACCGGCGAGGCACTATGTGCATACCGCCACCTATAGGATCAGGATGTATAGCGCTAGTGATCTCCAGGGAAGCCAGAATCTCTGCCAATGTGAATGCTGGCCAGCGTGAACCAGCAACCGTTTTCAGAAACAGTTCTAATCAAACGGATTGCAGTGTGAATCCGCCCTTAAAGCCTTTGATACTGTATGTACTGTGTATTGGGCACTGGGCAGGGAGGCTAACCGGGGACCTTCTGATAGTTAGTGGGCAGAGAGGCTTCTCTCTACCCATTAAAGGACAACTTTGATTTTTTACAACATGGGTTCATATTTTAGATTTTAGAGAAAAGAAAAGATGAGTGTTAAAATGTTTTCATTTACTTCTTTCCATTGTTTTAGCAATTTTGGTATTTTGATTTCAGTGGGTGGGGGCAAGTGGCTAAATATGTCTTTTTAGACACACTAGGCCAGCAATTTCTTAACTATTTACACCAGCCCCCATAAGTCACATCTGCCCATGAAAGATTGTGGTGCATCTTGGGACTGGGCTTATAGTGTAAAAATACATATTTAGCCACAAATCAAAATAGTTAAAATCACTAAAACGATAGAAAGAAGTAAATGAAAGCCTTTTAACAATCATCTTTACTTTTCTCTAATGACTATCTAAAATATGAACCCTTGTTGTAAAAAAACAAAGTTGTCCTTCAAGCTATGGCGGCCCTCAAGTATCACTCTTAACATGTAACAGGTGTCAGACACACGCTCACAAACAAACACATTGTTTCCAGTTGGTTGGCCATGCGTGTTCTAGCAGTGAACCAGAAGGCCTTATAGTCACCTTCAAAATGACTGGCATGATGATGCATTTTGAGCAGATGTGATATGATCCCTCATTTTAATGTGCGTTAGGATTTTCTAGCAGCAGCATTCTGAACTTGTCGTAGGTTCATAACAGACTTCTTGGGTAGGCCAGATAAAAGTGTATTACCAGTAAGACTCCCTAATCGGGAGATAAGCGACCGTCAGGTCGCATATATGTTGTCTGCAAAAAGCAACCTCACGGTGGCGCTAGAAGAGGGGCATGTGAGAAATCAGGGGTCGAGGTTGTGGTTTGCCAGCCAAGGAGTGTGTGTGCGCAAAGTTTGGCATGGATAGGGGCAACGGTGCCGGAGATAAGAGTTGGGCCAAAAGTGTGACGTGACGTGACGTGAGGTGACGTGACGTGACGTGACGTGACGTGACAGGCGGAGGGACAGACAGACAGACTGTCTACAATGAGTCGGCAAGAAACAAGTGTGCCGTGTATGAGCTTTTCACTGTTTGCAATGGAGATAATATCACAGACTTTAGAGAGATTTCAGACATTGTGCTAGATCTGAAGTGCAGTGTGGCGTCTTGCGTATTGCATCAAACTGCACCATTTTTGATGGATTATAATTTGATTTCAAAAGTCTCACCACTCTTGCCCAGACTTGAGTCAGGTGAAACCTTCAACCACGCAATGACCCCCAGAAATAGGAAGCACAGATGGTTCTGTTAACACCAAAATGTTATGTTTTGCAATCGCCATTGCAGTCTCTGAGCTAAACTCCGATAGAAAACACCTGGTCTGAAGTTCTTGAACAGAAACCAAATAGATATATTGCACGCAGTTGCGCGTGCGCGCGCGCGCGCACACACACACACACACACACACACACACAGAACACACACACAGAACACACACGCGTACATGCATGCACACAGATATACAGTATCTGCTACAGGGGTCTTCAACGGGGGGTCCGGGACCCCTAGGGGGTCCCCAGAGTTACTACAGGGGGTCCTCCAAATCTTTGTGATAGGATGACTATTTTAAATTAACAACTGTAACCCTCACATCCCTATTCTGAGGAGAACTTTAGCCAAAAATAGCAGATCTACAAGCTCTCAACGCCTCGCCTCGCGCTAAAAAATTGCTACAGAAGAGACTAGATGTCCGTCCTGCTCATGAAACGTCGACTTGGACTCTACAACCATTTTGAGATGCCTGAAGCAAAGCTCGATCCGTGATTGAAGTGACGAAACAGGTGTCGCTTCCCCTTTCTTGTCTCAGAAAGTGATTACTAAGCCAGTGCACATCCTTCCTGAGTGCTGATTCAGTGGATATATTTAGGCTATATGTATCAGACAACTTCCGTGTGCTGAGGGTCTTCATATTATAGCCCATTTAAATCAGTCCGCCTCTCGATGGGACCCAAAAGTCCCTTGTGATTGTTGTCACTGACAAAAGTACAGCTTTAGAGAAAAATGAGTATGCCTAGAAGAACTGATTTCATTCATTGCTTGAATAAACGGATGCTGGGTTCATTGTTTACCTGATATCTTAACTATCTTAAAGTTGCAATCTATAGATAGTATGGTGATTAAACCCATTTAGGCCTAGAATTATTTAATGCTTTAACTATTGAAAAATAGCAGATCTACAAGCTCACAGCGCGGCACCGAGTGCCGCGCTGCGAGCTTGTAGATCTGCTATTTTTGAAAAATCTATATATTTTTTGCAAGTCTTTGAATATATCTTTTTAAAAAGCGAACATTGGAAACTCAAATATTCACTTCTAGGTGGTCCCTGGAGCAACATATTTTGACTTGAGATGGGGGTCCACGGCCAAATACATGTAATTCTGGGGGTCCTTGACATGGAAAAAGTTTGAGAACCACTGATTTAGAAGAAGGATTTAGAAGTTTTATAGAATCGAGTTTTATAGAAACATATTCAAAGACTTGCACAAAATGTTCAAAACTTTTCAAAAATAGCAGATATGCCAGCGTGGCACCGAGTGCCGTGCTGCAAGCTTGTAGATCTGCTATTTTTGGAGTGGTGAAAGCACTCCCAATAGACAGGTATATCCGTGGGTATGTCCGTGGGTGGGTGGCTGGCTGGCCGTGTCCGTAGCCTGGCAATACCTTGAGTGGCCACACACAACACACTAGTTAAAGGAGGGGCGCTGTTTTGTGCAGGCCAGGCACACTCAACACACACACACACATACACGCACGCACGCACGCTGCTCAGATTCACCACTCCACTTCGAACCGAGGTTTGATTTTTTAATAGTTAAAGCATTAAATATTGGTTAAAGTGGTTCAAATCTAAAGTGACACAGAGTTACGTTCAGGCCTAAATGCCTTCAAGTTCCTGGTTGTGATCCCTAGTTGACCGAGGCACTGCACTACACTGTCTCTCTGCATTTGATGCATGTAGGGAGGGGAGGATAAGCCATATTATCGTGATAAAAAACACTCACGATAATCGTATCGTGGAGATTTAATTTATCGTGATATCATAGTCCGTCATGCACTGGGATCAATTCACCTTTTATTTGCCGAGCTGCATATCCGGTACCACTTAAACCCCCTATAATTGGTAAAAGGTACTTATAATATACGTACTTGTCTTTTTTCACTCTCTATCAAATGTCTTTTCCAAAAAATAGCCGATCTACAAGCGCGTTGCGACGTGTTGTGAGCTTGTAGATCTGTTATTTTTTTGACAAATGTTCCGCCCCAGGATAATGGATTTTGATTATCACGATAATATCGTAAATGGTGATTTCTTTTGTCACAATAATCGTGGCATGACATTTTCATATCGTCCCATCCCTGGATGCATGACGTGATTACCTTGCTTATTGTAGTCGCCCTGGATAACTGCGTCTGCATTGTGTTCGTCATAAAACTGCTTTCTATGGATACACCATACAAGTTTGTTAAAAAATAGTCATACACAGTACCTACTAAAACATTTTGAATAAACGGTTCAGGGCCACACTGACTATAAAAGTCAGTGTTTTGTTAAAAAAAAATCACACCTGTGTGAACTGAGCGGTGGTCGTGGGGGGGGGGTGGTGTGTGTGTGTGTGTGTGTGTGTGTGTGTGTGTGTGTGTGTGTGTGTGTGTGTGTGTGTGTGTGTGTGTGTGTGTGTGTGTGTGTGTGTGTGTGTGTGTGTGTGTGTGTGTGTGTGTGTGTGTGTGTGTGTGTGTGTGTGTGTGTGTGTGTGTGGGTGGGGGGCCTGGCCTGAACAACAGCGCCCCTCCCTTAACATGTGTGGTCAGAAAAGGTACTTCGCACTACATACAGACACACACGCACGCACACACACACGCACGCATACACACACGGCCACGTATAGGAGACGGTGTAACCACCGCTCAAAAAGAGTAACACTCACAATGAAGAGATTGTGTGTTAGTCGTAAAAAAATGAAAGTCTTCTCCTGTGCAACGATGGCTTAAACAAACACTCTGATGTACAAAAGTATTATTGTTCCATGACCATATATCACAGCATGTTGTCATAAACTGTAATGAACCCTTCCTTGTTCCCTTGTTCCCATCACCATGCTGCCTGTGATTCCCAACTTTACAACGTACAACAATGTGATGATACGTTGTTCCACTTTGTGTTGGTGTGGCCATGGCTGCAACATCAAACACTAGTGCAGGCGTCTTCAAACAGGGGGACCGGAACCCCTAGGGGGTCCTCAGAGTTACTACAGGGGGTCCTCCAAATCTTCCAATCCTTTTTATATTAACTCATTGAATGCCCTTTTCAAGATGGCCGCCAAGTACCAGGATGCCACGTTCCTAAATTTCTAGTGCACGGATCGTGCACGCCCATGCACCATATATGCACCATATGTGTAGTACTTTTTAACAGCTTTCAAACAAAAAAATCCGCTTGGAAATCCGTTCAGGCATTCATGAGATAGAAGCCTTCAAAGTCAGACAAAACAAACACTGCCACCTTCCTAAATTTCTAGTGCACAGATCAATTTTTAGTGCACGGATCGTGCACGCCCATGCCTAGATCATGCACCATATGTGTAGTACTTTTTAACAGCTTTCAAACAAAAAAATCTGCTTGGAAATCCGTTCAGGCATTGATGAGATACAAGCCTTCAAAGTCAGACAAAACAGCCATTTTTGACATTTTGAAAGATGTGTTTGTTATGGGGCTAAACATGATCATACCTAATACATTTGAGGCATTTTTAGAAATTCTTTTATAAAAAAATGTTTTGATTTTTTTTTTTTTTTTTTTTCAAAATGGCTTCCAACTCGGGAAACTCGGGCTGTGGCAGCCTGGGACTACTATACTGTAATAACTCGGGAAACTCGGGCCTTGGCAGTCAATGAGTTAACAACTTGAACCCTATAGTGTCCATATTCTGAAAACTGTTGCCAAAAATAGCAGATTGTGTTGTAAGCTTGTAGATAGGCTATTTTCGGCAAAGAAGTTTGGTGTAGAGGGGAAAAGAGCAGTCTAAGTACAGAGTAAAGGGTTAAGTTTATTACTTGATGACGGCTCAAGTGGTTAAATATCTGAAAACACAAATTGACATGAATCCCAAATACACAGATGATTGTGCTGTCAAACGATGAAACTATATGGAATCTCTGAAAAGGTTGTGGGGGTCCCTGCTTCATCTCTCTCTCAACTAAGGGGTCCTTGGCCTGAAAACGTTGAAGACCCCTGCACTAATGGTTCAATGTACAACTCCAGAACTGTTATTTCTTATATAGCTCAGTCAAGTCAAGCAACGTTTTGTCCCCTACTGTCCAGGTCACTTACATGAACATTGATGGGCAATGGTTTTGGGCAATTGTCTTTCTCTTGCTTCTTTATTAGTGAAAGCTATCCTCCTCCCATCTATCACAATAGTAAAGAAAGAAAGAAAAGAAAACACACATTATTTTGCTATTAAATAACCAGGTGCCAGAGAACTCCACTTACAGTTCTCGTTGAAAGTGTTGGACACAAGTTGGGTTAGTTTAGGAGCTGTGTGTGGGCGTGTGTGTGTGTGTGTGTGTGCTCTTTCCCTGTTGCTTGGTGTCATTGACAGCAATGTTGGCCGTGTGTTCCATAGCATTGTCTACTATTGTCCTATGTTGTTGAATGGCTCTTCCTGTTTTACCTCTAACGCAGTTGAATTTACATTGACATGTTGGTGGTTGAGCCCGCCCACCCGGGATTGTTTCCAAGTGTAAAAGCAAAGCACAAGCTTCAGTCTCCTTCTGCAAATAAATGCCTGATTTATATTTGGTCACGCACTGTGTAGCCACTAGCCACCACGAAAATGGCTGATCTATACAAGCTTAGAGCGTGTGCTGTGAGCTTGTGCCATGCCTATTTCCGGTGTGCAACGCTGGCTGTAGCCAAGTACAGTATTTTCATGTCAAGGATCCGAAAATTCATAAAATATTACAAAGTATGCAGAACGCCGGAATGAAAAAAGAAAACGGGTGGTCAATGGGGCTTGGATCGGGCTGAAACCTTTCCCAAATTGACCTCATAGATATGTCTTTGACGACTAACGTCATAAGACCGGCCACATCTGAGACCCGTGGCCAGTGAGAGATCTGAGATCCATATGGGAACGGTCCACACCGTTATTAATATGACCATTTAGACATGAAAAAAGTCTTCTAGATCCTAACAGTTTTTGAAAAACCCATGTTTCTCTTTCAGTGGTTCTCAAACTTTTTCCTGTCAGTGGTTCTCAAGCCTTTTCATGTCAAGGATCGCCTAGAATTATTGCGACCGTCAGGTCGCAGTTACTATCAAAACCTCCACCGGCCGTCAGTCTGTCACATGTCACACTTTTGCCCTGCTCATATCTCCGCAACCGTTGCCCCGATCAATGCCAAATGTTGCACACACACTCATTGGCTGCCAAACCACAACCTCCAATCAGTCAATTCTCACATTCCCTCTTCTAGCGCCACCATGAGGCCGATTCTTGTAAAACACATTTTTGGACACTGCTCCTACAAATTTTGCCCTAAAATCACGCAAATCGGTACAAAATAAATTATGTCTAGACTCATGTCATCAACATGGATCTCTCCCATATAGCGCCACCATCAGGCCAATTTTTTCACACTTTTTTTGGACACTGCTCCTAAACATTTTGCTCTAAAATCACGCTGCGATCTGACGGTCGCCTATCTCCCGATTAGGGAGTCTTACTGGTATGTATTTGACCGTGGACCCCCCCATCTGAAAATATTTAGTTCCAGGGACCAAGAGAAAGAAAGGATTTAAGAAGTACCGCGCTGTGAGCTTGTAGATCTGCTATTTTCAATAGCTAAAGCATGAAATAATGGTTCAAGTGGTGACACAGTCTAAATGAGTTAAACAGCTCTCTCTCTCTCTCTCTCTCTCTCTCTCTCTCTCTCTCTCTCTCTCTCTCTCTCTCTTTCTTTACAGGCGGAATCTGACCAAGCTGTCCCTGATCTTCAGCCACATGCTGGCCGAGCTGAAGGCCATCTTCCCCAACGGCCTGTTCCAAGGAGACAACTTCCGGATCACCAAAGCCGACGCGGCGGAGTTCTGGAGGAGGTCGTTCGGGGACAAGTGAGTTTCTTCTTTTCCTAGCTCAACTCAACTCTCCCCTCCAACACACGCCCACGTTGTAAAGCAGCTTTGGGTAAAGAAAGGCGCTATAGAAATGCATGGCCGTCGGCGTCTACCATAGAAATGCAGATGTCGTATCCATGGAGCACTGTTTACTGTCTACACCAGTGGTTCTCAAGCTACGTCATGTTAACACTTTGGCATCCTCCCAGAATGGCTGTCGGTGGAGGAGCCGAAAATTTCCATTATTTCATGATGATCTGAGACAGGATTAATTTTACAAGACCAAGAGAGATCCAACAACACACAATTATTTTTACGGCACATCCATCAGCCATTGTTACTCACACGCGTAAAGTTGCAGCTCTACATAGGCCTAAAATGGGGATTTTAGCCGAAATGCCGTGCCCACCGGGCGCCTCGTGTGCACGATCCGTCCACATCGAGGCAAGCGAATGTAATCCACTCTGTATGCAGCGCCCATGTCAACTTTTTCTCTGAACGAAAACATCACGGACAGATGCTATGCTAACGCCTCCTCCTACAATGAAAGTGAACAGGAGTAGAGTCTGAAAAGCTACCAGAAGTACTTCCGGTTCAAAGAGTTGAGAGAATGATCCTTTTAGATCAGTCGAAGAAGAGACGGAGAAGAGCTGTCGATCGTTTTTTTTTAATCATTATCATTTGTTTAGTTTTTAATGACCTAGTACGGTAAATTCCGGTCCGGCTAATTTAAGTACCGTATTTTCCGGACTATAAGGCGCACTTAAAAGCCTTTACTTTTCTCAAAAAACGACAGTGCGCCTTATAGTCCAGTGCGCCTTATATATGGGTCATTCATTGACATTGACATTCCCTTTAGCACAGCTCCATCTGTTGGATGCATAACGCAACGGTAGCGTCTATTATGTGCGCCAATAGACCATTCATTGACAGTGCGCCTTATAGTCCGGTGCGCCTTATAGTCCGGAAAATACGGGTACTAAAGTAGTACGGTTTAATCAGGTTTTAATATTAATTGGCTGAGAAAGAGTCAAGGACCCCCATATTGATAGGTATTTGGCTGCGGCGGACCCCCATCAGAAAAAAATAATTTGTGCCAGGGAGGGGACCCCCAGAAGCAAAGATTTGAGTTAAACATATTTGCTTTAAAAATGTTAAACTCATTTTCACGATGTTTAAAATGATTTTGATGCTCTGTAAATTAATTTAGCTGGGGACCCTCAAGCTCTGGTCCATAGCGATAGTGGAGTTCTCCCTAACGCAATGTTCCTCTACCTCTGTATTCCTTGGCAAAACCGGAAAACACCGCCGTCTGGTCCGAAAATAACAAAAACTGTTTCGCCCCTCATCAAACCAAAGGTATCAGTGGACAGTTGAAAGCTTACTCTACTTAGTGGACGCAGTCTGGGCCCCCCACCACACGCTTAAAATACATTTCTAGGGCGAAATGAAAAATAATCCACCTGACAGAGACACTTTTCCTGGTTGAAGACTGTTTTTACGAAACAGCGATTCCAGCGCCGCAGAGCTGAATAACACCCAACGAGACTAATGCTCTGCATTTCGGTCCTCTGACCTGCGCGGCAGTAGCAACATAGACACACACACACACACACACACACACACACGCTCTCTGTCTCAAAAAGCAAAACGGGAGAGAGTGCATGCGAGAGAGGTTGCATCTGTCCAAAAGCAAAAAGGTCTCATCTCACAGTGCACTGTCTTTACCTTCTTCATACTTTGAGGTGAGGACAATAAGAAAGCACAGGCTTACGTTTTCATTCACAACTGCTTGGCTGAAGATCCATTCTATAGCCTGTATGTCATTTTATCGGCTTTGTTCATACCAGCACTGACTGGACTGGAGTGAGTGAGAGCTTAATTGAAATGACCTACATTTACGCACGCAGTGAACTGGAATTATATAATTAATTATTTGGCAGCAGCAGGTGTGTAAAGATTCTAATCTATAAACATTGTTTTAATGAGAGTTGGCCTTATATATTGATATGTGCTCAGCTTTGGCTATTTGCTGGCTTTTAGGCTAATTAATTAATTATTTTAATCATGCCAACCTCTGTGCATGAGGGGGGGACCGGATCCCTCTGCCGTCGGATTTTCAGGCCGTCGGAATATCGAGATTTAGCCGATGGCGACGACAAATAGTAAAAAACTAGAAGAAATTGAGTCTCCATCCGGTGGAATATTTTTCATTTTGTCCTAGAACTGTATTTTAAGCGTGTGGTGGGGGGCTCAGACCGCGTCCACTAAGTAGAGTAAGCTTTCAACTGTCCACTGATACCTTTGGTTTGATGAGCGGCGAAACAGTTTTTGTTATTTTCGGACCAGACGGCGGTGTTTTCCGTTTTTTCCAAGGAATACGGAGGTAGAGGAACATAGCGTTAGGGAGAACTCCTCTAAGTTACTGTACACTAATCAGTAATGCTATGGACCAGAGCTAGGGACCACACTGGTGCAGAGCATGTGAGCGGAGCGGGAACGAAAGCCGCTCCGCGCTCCAGAGGGCTCTTGTGCCCGTCGCTCATCACTCTGGTCGGCCACCGTGCCGCTCCGCTCCCTGTCGCTCCGTCGCTCGGCTCACCTTGATCGCATTTCTCGCTCCGCGCTCGCTCCACGCTCCGCTCAGGGTCGTCAATCAGAGTCAGCAGCCAAAATAAAAAAAAGTATTTTGCTACCATATGCGAAACACTTTCTCCTTTGCTTTGCCACAACAAGTGTTCCCAACACAAATGCCTGCGGTAACGTGAGCCTCGCCTTGATGGAGACCTGCCTTCACTGTTACAAAAGACGCCATCTAATCTAAGGCATTGTATTTTTTAATAAGACGGGCAATATTAAATCCAGTTGGTTATTGATTAATCACCACAACCGAGAGAGGGAGGCGACTCGTGGCTTGTGTTTTTCATTCAACCAAATCAGTCTCACTTGATTTTCAAGTATCCGTTGACTGGCTGGTGATATATAACTTAACTGACACTAGGTAGGCTATTTATTATAAACATAGCCTACGTGTGTGGATGATATAAATAGCCTACATTTGACTTGAGGTAAATGGTGATAAAGGGAATTCTCTGTCTGTTCTCCTCTCCGCGGTGCCGACATGGCTTCACTGCCACTAGTACTGCACGGCTCTATTGTGTTAGAAACATGCGGCGCGCGGCCCCAACAGGGTCGGCTTGGAGCGGAGGAGGTCGGCGCTCCACGGTGCAGAGGAAAATCCTCGCTCCAAAGCCGATCAGACGCCCCACCCCCCAAGGGCCCCACTTTGAGAACCAACGGTTTACAATGACGAGAATGAACTCTTACTAAACAGTCGATGGTGAAATGGATCGCCTTCACCCACCCAGCGTCTGTCTACCATCACACTGTATCACTGCTGACACAGCTTGATTCACCAGCCCTGATTGCTGGTTGGGAGGTGTTAATACCAGATTATTATCTGAAGTTCTTTCAGCTTGAATGGGTGTGAGCAATTAAAGGGTACAGTACATCCACATTGAGTCACATAGGGTAGAACAGTCTGCTCTAATAGACCTTGGTAGTCACGTGATCATTCTGAGACCCTAGTTCAGTGGTTCTCAACCTTTTCAGGCCGCGACCCCCAAAATAATCATGTTTTAACTGGGGACCGCCACCAAAATAATCATGTTTTGACTGGGGACCGCCACCAAAATAATCATGTTTTAACTGGGGACCGCCACCAAAATAATCATGTTTTAACTGGGGACCGCCACCAAAATAATCATGTTTTAACTGGGGACCCCCCACCCTGACGAGTACTAAAAGTTGAGGCATTACATTTTGTATAACACGGTTCTATTGTGAAAATAGACGATTTATTTTCACAAGTTCTGCCACTAATATTTGTCAATTTGGCCAATGTTTAATTTGTCATTTTAGAGGTATTAAAAAAGTCCTTGAATTATCACTTTGTGTAAAATCTTAAATATGTGGGTTACATTTTGAACTTTGCAGGAAAAAAAGCACTTTCGTCTTGTCGCCGCGTCTTCTGCACTGAGAGTCACCACATTTTTGCCTCAACCCAGCCAGTCCAAGTCTTTAGTTTAGTTTAGTTTATTTGATCATCACATATTTTCATACAGGTCATACATTCATATAATCATTGTTACAGGTGATCAAAAGGAATAGGCTAAAGCTTAAAGCTTGTGAATGCCTATCCTACTTATTCATGAATTAAGACATTGATTAGTTATAAGAGTGTTCAGATTATTATTCTTTTTTCCATCAAAAAAGAAAAAAAAAGAAGAAGAAAGAAAAGTGTCTGGCTACACTGTGAACGTGCCCACACACACAGTGAAAGTTTTACCGATAAGTCTGGAAAAAGTATGGAATTTTAAAATTCCAAATGTGTAGGAACCCTGGACATAAGTGACTCCGTGTCCCCCTGTCTGTCTGGTCTCCCCTAGCCTCGGAAACCCAGGCTTCTTTTGGCGAACGGAAGAAAAATAAAGCCTGGGCTAGCCCCCCTATAACTGTGGTCCATGGCATTTGAATTGTATATAAAATAAATGTAGCCGTTCAGATATCTTATTTTACATCAGTATTGTTCATGTGAACTGGTTCGTTTAGGCTTATCCATTATAATTATAATGGATATAATGATTTATCACTCGTTTTCCACCGCGGATCACTTCCTCATTTACTCAAAGCGGACAGCAGCAGGAGTCATCCAGACGCCGGAGGACTAGAGATGGGATTTATGGCTCTTTGAAGTGAACCGGATCTCTGCGATGCGTTTAGAGATGGACCGATTGCAAAATTCTTGGCCGATACCGATCCTCCGGTTTTATGAAGGTCTGACCTGCCAAAACCGATTTTTCCGATACCGATTTCTTTAGCTAAGAACTAGAAAATAGGGTTACTCAAATACCCTTTTTTCAGGCCAAGTAGGCCTACAAGACATACTTCAATTTGAGTACCAATAAGCTAGAAGAACACTAATGCCAAATCAATCACAATAGCACAATATCCAAAAACACAGACAATATCCAGTCTAATATGACCGTCTGTTTTATTTTTCTCCTTCTTTTTGGAGACAACATTGACACAGGATTATGGAATATATCCTTACATTGCAGTAATCAGCACCATCTGTATTCTGTAGGCTGCCACTAAGTAGACTGGCTGCGACTTACAAATGTTTACTTTAGTCACAGGACCAGAGCATCATGCTGTGCAGTGCCATAGACACAATTGGCATGAAAACCGGTTTTATGTCAGTGACCTGCCGATCACCGATTCGGCCGGTTTGATATAATACCTGACGATTTTTGATATTGGCCGATACCGATGTCCATCCCTAGATGCGTTCCTTTCAAAGAGCCATTCAAAAGACTGTCTCATTTTAGTTAATTAGTTGCTTTAGTTATTTACATCTACACTGCAAGTAAAGAATGTTTGTACTTTTTCCACCACTGTTCATTAGAAAGGAACGGCTCCCTATACTGCGAACCGGATCCCATCATTAATTTCAAAGAGCCATTCTAAAGACCCGATTCGTTCGCGAACGTCCTATCTCTACGGAGGACCCGGTGAGATAGAATGTCCGCGTTAGGTTAGACTAGGTCTCCCCTGTAGGACCATAGAAGTGACGAGTTGTCCCCCTGTCTGTCTCCCCTGTAGGACCATAGTACATGATAAGTGACTCTGTGTCCCCCTGTCTGTCTCCTATGTAGGACCATAGTACATGATAAGTGACTCGGATGTCCCTCTGTGGGGGGACATGATAAGTGACGGTGTGTCCCCCTGTCTGTCCCTCCCCTGTACAGGGTTCCCACGGTCATGAAATTACTGGAAATATTTTGAAATTTATCAATGGTCCTGGAAGGTCCTGGAAACAATAGCTATGCATTGTCTTTGATTATTGATTTCTTTTTTTAATACCTCTGAAATGACAAATTGAACATGGGCCAAATTGTCAAATATTAGAGGCAGAAATTGTGAAAATAGCAGATCTACATGCTCACAACGCCTCGCAACGCGAGGCGTTGTGAGCATGTAGATCTGCTATTTTCACAATAGAACATTGTTATACAAAATTCCTCAACTCTTAGTGCTCATCAGGGTGCCGGGTCCCCAGTTCAAATATGATTATTTCGGGGGTCACGGCCTGAAAAGGTTGAGAACCACTGGCATACACTGCCTGTCTTAGGGCATTGCGCATAGGAGTAAGCGACCTGTTATTGAGCTGAATTATTGTTATATACCGTAAATCCCCAATTAATCGCCCGGTGGCAAACTGCCGCCGGGTCCCATATATCCGCCCGGGGTCTGACCCCATTTTGCGCAATAAACGCCTGTTTCAAATAAGCGCACGGTCCGTATAAGCGCCTGGGCCGTTATTTGCAATTAATATTATCCTTATTATGTTTTATGTAAGAGCCCGGGCTATTATTTGTTTGGTTGTTTGGTATTATTTGCTATTTATTCAACTTAACTGGTCATTTATGTTGCATGGCAGTGGTGCGCTGAAAACAGCAAATCTACAAGCTCACAGCAGTGCTGTGACAGCACGTTGCAACGCACCGCACTCGCTGTGCGTTGCTACGGGTCATATGTTGCATGACGGTAATGCGCTGAAAACAGCAAATCTACAAGCTCACAGCCCTGTGGACAGACACTTCTAAGCCAAATGTATATGGTGCCCAGCCCAGCCCAGTGCTGCGCTACCATATGACGCGCAGGACGCACTGTCTGTGCGTCGGGGAACAGATTGCCAAAGGACACCAAAAAAAGAGAGAGGAAAAAAGGAGTCTGCTGCTCTCTGCGCAGTGCGCACTGACCACCATTCATTACTGTCTAAAACGTTGCTACAATGCAAAGTTTGCGTGAGTAGGCTACTTTAATGGCAAAACGTTGTGATGGAGAAAGACTGGCCAATAAACACCAGCTGGATCAGAATTACTCATTACCTACTGTTGCTGCCTCTTGTTATCCGCATTTTGAAGAAGTAATCCATTATTTTGAGGTTCAAGGGGAATGCAGAAGGCTTAATCATAATGCAATACCATAATGGTTTAATGTCAGGATAGTGGAGCTGTTCAGTGGTCATCATGTCAGCGAGTCCAGTCAGAACAGCACCAGCTGCAGGACTTCTGCGCTAATTGGGTCGTTGAGTCGACTCGTTGACTACAGAGTCAGACCTAGATGCGTCTTTGCTGGCATGCGGTAATTGATTATTTTGGAGAAAGATTCCCTTAGTATAAATAATAGTATATATATTTTTTTTAAAAGGCATTCATACACTCTTGATATTTTTTAAATGAGGTTTGGTCTAATAGATCACAATGTGCTATTTTCTGGGTGTTCATAACAATTAAAATAATAATAATTATAACATTTATTATAACATTTTGATTATTACCCCTATTATATAGTTTGAGAAAGAAAAAATTACCAAATAATGGCCCAGTGCTGGCCAGTGCCAAAATAAATAAAAGCCTGTTACCAATAGCCGCCTGGTCCCTTTTAAGCGCCCGGGGTCCGACCCCATTTTGCGAAATAAACGCCCGGGCTACTAATTGGGGATTTACGGTAGTCCTGGAAATTGGGTAAAATGTTCTGGAAAAGTTTTGGAAATGAATTGGTAAAAATGTGTGGGAACCCTGCCTGTAGGACCATAGTACATGATAAGTGACTCTGTGTCCCCCTGTCTGTCCCTCCTATGTAGGACCATAGCACATGATAAGTGATGAGTGTCTGTCCTCCCCTGTAGGACCATAGTACATGATAAGTGATGAGTGTCTGTCCTCCCCTGTAGGACCATAGTACATGATAAGTGACTCTGTGTCCCCCTGTCTGTCCCTCCTATGTAGGACCATAGTACATGATAAGTGACTCTGTGTCCCCCTGTCGCGTATTTGGAAATGACACCCGGGCTCCAGGCGGAGCCGCTCGATTGTCCACGACACTGCAAGCGGCGCGCAGGCCAGCGGACCTTGGTCCTGCTCTTCGCCCCCGAGCGCCGCAGGCGCGAGTGGCCGCGAAGAGCGGGCCAGGGCCCCGCCGGCCGCGCGAGTTACGAAGCCGTGGTGAATGCAATCGTTATATTTATGCCCAGGCCGTAAGGCCTGGGCAAGCCCACGATAAACGCCCTGTCCAAGCGACTACAATGGAGCGCTCCCTAGCTCCGCTTCAGCCAATCAAAAGCTTCAGTGGGCGGGGTTTCCCTGGAGCCCGGGTGTCATTTCCAATCACGCCCCCCTGTCTGTCCCTCCTATGTAGGACCATAGTACATGATAAGAGACTCTGTGTCCCCCTGTCTGTCCCTCCTATGTAGGACCATAGTACATGATAAGTGACTCTGTGTCCCCCTGTCTGTCCTCCCCTGTAGGACCATAGTACATGATAAGTGATGAGTGTCTGTCCTCCTATGTAGGACCATAGTACATGATAAGTGATGAGTGTCTGTCCCTCCCCTGTAGGACCATAGTACATGATAAGTGATGAGTGTCTGTCCCTCCCCTGTAGGACCATAGTACATGATAAGTGATGAGTGTCTGTCCCTCCCCTGTAGGACCATAGTACATGATAAGTGATGAGTGTCTGTCCCTCCTATGTAGGACCATAGTACATGATAAGTGATGAGTGTCTGTCCCTCCCCTGTAGGACCATAGTACATGATAAGTGATGAGTGTCTGTCCTCCCCTGTAGGACCATAGTACATGATAAGTGATGAGTGTCTGTCCTCCCCTGTAGGACCATAGTACATGATAAGTGATGAGTGTCTGTCCTCCCCTGTAGGACCATAGTACCGTGGCGGTCCTTCAGACAGGCTCTCCATGAGTTCCACCCCATCAGCTCTGGTCTGGAGGCCATGGCCCTCAAGTCCACCATCGACCTCACCTGCAACGACTACATCTCAGTGTTTGAGTTTGACATCTTCACCAGGCTCTTCCAGGTGAGGCCAAAGTACATGTTGTAATGGTCATATATAGGGATGGGACGATAAAGCAATAAGCCACAAGAGGCGAGTGGTTACCGGGGCAGTATACACCGGCTGAGAGGCGTTGGGAAACACGAGGCGTCAGCCGAGTGTTTCCGACCCTCTCAGCCGGTGTATACTCCCCCGGTAACCACAAGCCTCGCGTGGCTTATTGCTTTTCTAAAACGGTCACAATATTGCAACATGAAAATCATAGCATTGCATTATTTAAAGAAAAAAGTACACTTCTCCGCCACCAGGAAGAGACATTTCCTTGCGTTTACCAGCAGGAACGGGACTTACGGAAGCCAGTGTGTGTTTACAAAGTCACGTCATTCTTTTTGCCAAAAAAATAGGGAAACAACACTTGTGTTAGATCAGTCTCATGTTAAGAACCATATTCGATCCATACACATGTTTATTTTCATCCAGATTTAGCTGCTATGTATCACATGGGGGCGGCATAGCTCAGGGGTAGAGAAACTGGTATTAGAGCACGAAGGGTATAAATCCCGAAGGGTTCCCAGTTCGAATCCGGGCTCCCCCTGAGTTAATGTCGAAGGGTCCTTGGGCAAGACTCTGAACCCCTAATTGCCTCCGGTGAGCAGGTTGGTGCCTTGCATGGCTTCCTCCGCCACCGGTGTATGAATGTGTGTGTGAATGGGTGAATGTAATGCACAATCTATGTAAAGCGCTTTGGATTAAAAGCGCTATATAAATGCACCATTTACCATTTACCATTTACATCAAAAACGCTAGCATAGCAACCTAAGCTAAACAGCCGAGTGGTGCCTGGAGAATAGAGGGCGCTTGTTGCCTTTACAAGCCCCGCCCGGAGCCATTCAGTCACTGTCCTATGCATGCGGGCGGTGCTTAGAAGCACCCGCACGGCAGGATTTGGGAGGAAATCAAACGCTCGCTTCTCTAGTTCAGCCTCACGGCACAGTGGAAAGAAATAACGCACCTGGCTTTGATATAAACTGATTCAAGGTATGGGTTACAGTCTCAGGTATACCATGGCACCCAGCCAATCAGAATCAAGGAATGGAACTAGCCGTTTTAGAATACGCAATAATCGTGATAATCGTATCGTGGAGATTTAAATTATCTTGATATCGTCCTCTTGTCATGCACTGGGCTCAATTCACCTTTTATTTGCCGAGCTGCTTATCCTGTACCACTTAAATTGGTAAAAGGTACTTATAATATACGTACTTGATACTGTCTTTTTTACTCTATCAAATGTCTTTGCCAAAAGATAGCCGATCTACAAGCTCACGACGCGTTGTGAGCTTGTAGATCTGCTACTTGTTGGCAAATGTTCCGCCCCAGGTTAATGGATTTTGATTATCGTGATAATATCGCAAATCGTGATTTCTTTTGTCACATTAATCGTGATATGACATTTTCATATCGTCCCATCCCTAGTCATATACTAATATTATAATGACCCGCAACAGAGGTACATAATAGGCCTTGGTCATCAATAATTGTCATTATCACTTAAAGGGGTACTGTCACCTAAAGGGGTTGAGGGGCAGATTACACTGTGACATGAGCTTTCTCTGAAAACGATCTGAAACAGTCTGAAGCTCATGTCACAGTGTAATCTGCCTCTCGCCCCCCAACAACAGCTGACCAGTACAGTATGTAGTCATACAGTCAGGCTATACAGACAATTAATTAGTTTGGCTTATAATTGCGCATCCCCACAATGACATCATTAAAATATTAACTTGCACATTTTCAAAATGTTTCCAATTCATCAACAACAAACGTTTTTCATTGAGCTAAAATAGCAGATCTGTTCTGTTTGTAGATTAGATATTTTCGCTATTCGTCACACGACAGTATGTTAGTTAAGTGCTTACTGGGTGGTTACCTTACTGAGCCACCTGTTAAACTGCCTATTTGCCTAAGGAATGCAGAAAAGTAGGAAATCACTACCAACTACTGGTCATTTTGAGCAGGCCTATTCACTTGTGTTAGATTGTGTCTTGAACAAATTTATGCTGTGACCTCTTGGTGTGTATACAGGTCTATCCCCAAACATTTGAATATTGTGTAAAATAAAAAGTTCTTAAACTTTCATATAATTTTTGAAACTTTCATATATTCTAGATACACTGCACCTTAATTGAATTATTCCAAACCAATTTGATAAAGTTGGAATTTTTATTATACCAAAAGGCCATATTTCAAAATATTACAATATTACACGAGACCACTCTAAACAAGGATTTATAATAGAGAAATGTCAAACCTCTGAAGTCAGAGTTGCTTGAAGTCCAGTGGGAAGTTTCTGCAGTCAGTTATGATTCGGGGTGCTATGGCATCTGCAATGCTTTTTCACACAATATTCACATTTTTTGGGATAGACTTGTGTGACTCAACATGACATTTACTCTCTTTGCCACCCATATATTCTTAGCTAAAAAAGGGTCCAGTCGTACCACTGCGTGGGTAGTTAATTTAAAAAGGGTCCAGTCGTACCACTGCGTGGGTAGTTAATGTAAAAAGGGTCCAGTCGTACCACTGCGTGGGTAGTTAATTTAAAAGGGTCCAGTCGTACCACTGCGTGGGTAGTTAAAGGGTCCAGTCGTACCACTGCGTGGGTAGTTAATTTAAAAGGGTCCAGTCGTACCACTGCGTGGGTAGTTAATTTAAAAGGGTCCAGTCGTACCACTGCGTGGGTAGTTAATTTAAAAGGGTCCAGTCGTACCACTGCGTGGGTAGTTAAAGGGTCCAGTCGTACCACTGCGTGGGTAGTTAAAGGGTCCAGTCGTACCACTGCGTGGGTAGTTAATTTCAGTCACGGCTACCGTTCTTGTCTTTTCTTTATTCCGCAGGGACACGGCTCGGTCATTATTGAGGGTGTGGTGGCGGGAACTCTTCCAGAGGGTTCCCCTAGTGGGATGCAAAACCCAAATAACTTCCTTAGGTTAGCCTTTGGAAGGAAATGAGCACGGAACATATGGATTTGGTTGGAAGGAATATTGTTTTTGTGCCATGGCATTGGTCCGAAACCTCTTTGTTCCGACAGCCCATTAGTCCGAATCTGTTAAGAATACTATGCCTAACCCTAACCCTAACCTCAGTAACCCTAACTAAATTCGGACTAATGAGATGTAGGACTAATGAACCTTCGGACTTATGGGCAGTCCCCTACTTAATTCTAGGACAGGGGTCTTGAACAGGGGGTCCGGGACCCCTAGGGGGTCCTCAGAGTTACTAGAGGGACCAATCTTTGATATATTAACCACTTGAACCCTAGTGTCCATATTCTGATAAATTTAGCCAGAAGGCGTTGTGAGCTTGTAGATCGGCTATTTTTGGCAAAGAGGTTTGGTGTAGAGGGGGGAAAGAGCAGACTAAGTACAGAGTGAAAGGTCAAGTTTATTAAGCATTGACGGTTCAAGTGGTTAAATATCTGAAAACACAAATTGACATGAATCCAAAATACACTGATGATTGTGCGGTCAAAAAAAGAAACTATGCAATCTCTGAAAAGGTTGTGGGGGTCCCTGCTTCATCTCTCTCTCTCAACAAAAGGGTCCTTGGCCTGAAAACGTTGAAGACCCCTGTTCTAGGAGAGCTAACCCCACAGGGTCCAGGCCCTGTTCTAGGAGAGCTAACCCCACAGGGCCCTGTTCTAGGAGAGCTAACCCCACAGGGCCCAGGCAGAGGCTCTGACAGTTAAACAAGAACACTCAGAGAGACGGCAGTGTGTCCATAGAGACCATATTTACCCGTAATTGCCGGACTATAAGCCGCTGCTTTTTTCCCATGTTTTGAACCCTGCGGCTTATACAACGGTGCGGCTTATATAAAGATTTTTACAGCAAACGACCAGTTAGTTAGTTTTACAATGGTCTTTAACAAGGATTTATATATAGATTTGTACAGCTAACGGCCACCAGGGGCGCTCTAGCAGGAAGCAGGAAGGACACCTGTGGTCAGGTGCGGCTTATATATGTAAACATTCGTTTTTTGTTCTAAATTTAACGGATGCGGCTTATATTCAGGTGCGTCTTATAGTCCAGCAATTAGTGTGTGTGTGTGTGTGTGTGTGTGTGTGTGTGTGTGTGTGTGTGTGTGTGTGTGTGTGTGTGTGTGTGTGTGTGTGTGTGTGTGTGTGTGTGTGTGTGTGTGTGTGTGTGTGTGTGTGTGTGTGTGTGTGTGTGTGTGTGTGTGTGTGTGTCAATGAATCAAACATCATGAGAGAGAGTAGGTCACGTGGTCTTTCTACAAACGCTCTGAAAACGGAGCAAGTGACTGCGTAGTATACTTCGTCATACTGACAACACAGCTGTTTTCTGTCACCACACACACACGCACACGCGTTGTGTTGTGGGGGGAAGTCACTCATGCGGAACAGTCAACAGCTCCACGCCCACGGTTGCTCCGGTTGCTTAGACCGACTAGAGAGCAGGACACAGCTTAGACCGACTAGAGAGCAGGACACAGCTTAGACCGACTAGAGAGCAGGACACAGACCGACTAGAGAGCAGGACACAGCCGCTAAACATGTTAGACCGACTAGTAGTGGAGCGGCTAACTGCTTTTTTTCATCAGAATCTTTCAGTTTGTGATAAAAGCGTGAAAATTGGCATGAGCAGTCTCCATGGATCACTTGACAAGAAAATTGGCCGAGGCAATTGAAATTTCAAGATGGCGGCCGTTTTTCAAGATGGCCAACACCGTAGTGAAGCAATTAAGTGATATAAGGGTTTATTTGATGATACAAGCATGAAAATTGGCATGAGCAGTCTCTGTGGGTCACTTGACAATAAGCCACCCACAGCTACTTGAAATTTCAAGATGGCGGCCATTTTTCAAGATGGCCACCACCTTAGTGGAGCGATATAATGTTTTATTTGGTGATACAAGCATGAAAATTGCCATGAGCTGTCTCAAAGGCTCATTTGACAAGAAAATGCCCACAACCACTTTCAAGATGGTGGAAATGTTAAGATTGCCACCACCTAAATGTAGCATTAAGCAATACAATTGTTTAGTGACACAAGCATGCAAATTGTTATGATCAGTCTCTATGACAAGAAATCACTTTCAGCCACTTGACATTTCTATTTTCAAGATGGCTGCCCCCTGGATCCTCAAAAGATCAAAATGCTAAAGAACAACTTTTAACACAAAAGTACAACTGTGTTGATAATAGAGAGATTAGAAAAGAGTGAATATCTGCACTACCAGGGCACAAACCGGATGGTGTACAGATCAGACAGGATTTAAATGGCATTGGATGAATGATCGGACCAAGTGTAGGGTTAAGGCATGAACTTAGTTGTATCCCATACATCAAAGTGCTTGGTAAAAGTTGGTAAAAGGATAAACTACTGCTGCTGAAGACACCGAAGATACCAAAGATATCCTTGTCAAGAGGCCAAGAAGATCCCAGTCCTCAAAAGCTTTGTGCTTCATCTGTGAAGATGAGAGAGTGCAACGTCCCCCTTACAGGACGCAATGACAAGCTTTGCAAGGAGCTTCTTGTCGCTTAGATTCCTGGCACATTAATTTTAACTTTAATTAAGTTTCATTGTCATTGCGTCCTGTAAGTTTGCACTCTCATCTTCACAGATAAAGCACAAAGCTTTTGAGGGCTGGGATCTTCTTGGCCTCTTGACATGGATATCTTTGGTATCTTTGGTGTCTTCAGCAGCAGTAGATGCTCTCTTTTGGGCCCTTTCCAGCTCTGTGTTGTTGAACTTAAGTTTACAGCTTGAATGATATTTTGCCCTGTGTCTTGTCAATGTGCTTTCTCTGGCATCTCCTTCGTCTAGTCGTGTTGGACTAAGTAAGATAGGCAGAGCATTGATCTTATTTATAGTGACTCATAGAATAGACTATGTGACAACCAGGAATAGTCTGGTGACCACCGGAGAGACGGGTTACAGCCAGAATGTAGACGGCATCTGGGAGCAGGTAGGGTTAGCGCCCCAGCCAACAAACCCACGGTTAGGCCTTTAGGAGGGCCATTCAAGCCGCAAGTGGAGCCTGCATGCAGCACCACCGTTGGGCCAGGTGGAGCCTGCAGTACCACTGCAGCTCAAGAATCTACCACTCCTGAGTGAAATGTCTGGGGCTGGAGTCTGGTGCAACGCACAGGTCCTGGACCTGGTGAGACATAGGAGGGGCTCGGACAGGAGTCAATCCACTCAGCCTAGTCCCTCCAGACGACTTTTGGCGACTTTTACTTAGAAAAAAACCCCAAAAAAAAAAATATATATATATATTTTTTATTTTATTTTTATTTTTTATTTTTTTTTGGACCCCATTAAATCTAGTAAACATGATTTCAATCGCGATTTCCCCCATACAACCCCATCTTTCATACAGGGCAGCCATCTTTGCTTACATAATGTAAAACATAATGGCTATTATCTCAAGAATGCCTGAACGGATTTCCAATCTTTTTTTTGGTTTGAAAGCTGTGAACAGCCTGCACAAACATGGTGCATGATCTGTGCATGGGCGTGCATGATCTGTGCACTATAAATTACATGGGAGTCTATGGAGATTTTATGGCAATGCCATTAGAAGGCATATTTAATTTGGCAGTAACTGAGTTAACATAATCTAAAATTACATCAAATCGTCCTTAATGAAAAATACATACAATTCTATGAGAAAATGTATCTTTTGAGGATCCAGGGGGCCATCTTGAAAATAGAAATTTCAAGTGGCTGGAAGTGATTTCTTGTCATGAAGACTGCTCATATCAATGTGCATGCTTGTGTCACTTAACTAAACAATTATATTGCTTAACTGCTCCATTTAGGTGGTGGCAATCTTGAAATGTCAAGTAGCTGTGGGTGGCTTATTGTCAAGTGACCCACAGAGACTGCTCATGCCAATTTTCATGCTTGTATCACCAAATAAACCATTATATAACTTAAATGCTGCACTAAGGTGTCGGCCATCTTGAAAAACGGCCGCCATATTGAAATTTCAATTGCCTCGGCCAATTTTCTTGTCAAGTGACCCATGGAGACTGCTCATGCCAATTTTCACGCTTTTATCATAAATTGAAAGATCGTAGCACTTAACCGCTCCGCTATAGAGAGCAGGACACAGCTTAGACCGACTAGAGAGCAGGACACAGCCGACTAGAGAGCAGGACACAGCTTAGACCGACTAGAGAGCAGGACACAGCCGACTAGAGAGCAGGACACAGCTTGGACCGAGCAGGACACAGCTTAGACCGACTAGAGAGCAGGACACAGCTTAGACCGACTAGAGAGCAGGACACAGCTTAGACCGACTAGAGAGCAGGACACAGCTTGGACCGACTAGAGAGCAGGACACAGAGACTAGAGAGCAGGACACAGAGACTAGAGAGCAGGACACAGAGACTAGAGAGCAGGACACAGCTTAGACCGACTAGAGAGCAGGACACAGCTTAGACCGACTAGAGAGCAGGACACAGGTTGCTTAGACCGACTAGAGAGCAGGACACAGGACACAGACCGACTAGAGAGCAGGACACAGGTTGCTTAGACCGACTAGAGAGCAGGACACAGGACACAGACCGACTAGAGAGCAGGACACAGGACACAGACCGACTAGAGAGCAGACTAGAGAGCAGGACACAGAGACTAGAGAGCAGGACACAGCCTAGAGACTAGAGAGCAGGACACAGCCTAGAGACTAGAGAGCAGGACACAGCCTAGAGACTAGAGAGCAGGACACAGCCGCTAAACATGTCCAGATTGTGGGAGGAGAAAAGCCAGACCCTGGATACTAGTCTTTGACTGCTTGTTTGTTGATAACGTGTAAATCTTTAGTTGTAAATATGCCATCAAGTTGCGGAATCTTTATGATTTTTACACCTCTGACTGCTAGTTTACATTTTTGTTATTACAATTCACACTCACTCATCAGCTCTCGTCTCATCAACAACTTTAGCCCAACACAGATAGCCTGATTTAGCTTCAAGCCCTATTTCATTTCATACCTAAAATAGGCAATCTACAAGCTCACAACGCTTCGCATTGCATGAGTATTGCTATGTGTGGTCTGGGAGGATTTTAAAATGTGAATTGTGTGTGTGTTTGTGCAGCCATGGTCATCTCTGTTAAGGAACTGGAACAGCCTAGCGGTGACGCACTCAGGCTACATGGCTTTCCTCACCTACGACGAGGTCAAGGCCCGCCTGCAGAGGTTCATTCATAAGCCTGGCAGGTGAGAGAGACGAACACGCACGCACGCACGCACGCACGCACGCACGCACGCACGCACGCACGCACACACACACACACACACACACACACACACACACACACACACACACACACACACACACACACACACACACACACACACACACACACAGTTACAGTAAACATGGACACACAGATACACCGTATAGTCACAGTTGACTTGAGTTATACTTTTTTTTACATCGGAGAGTATACGAATTGAACCTTACCAGTCCATTTGGTGACATTTCTTTATTCTTGGGATTAAATGAACCCAGAGGATTTCTGGCGAGATATCTTGCTCTGTTGCTCCATAGATTGATTGTACATTTATTCATCATTTTAAAGAAAATGTTCAACTTTATGTTAATTCAGCAATTTGTAGATGTTTACTGGATCCACTGATCCGGATCTTCAAGTGGTTATATCAAGTTGATATTTATAAAAAAAAAAAAAAAAAAAAAATGCTGGAGTGTTAATTTTGTGTGCTCAGTGTAGTGATTGCTGTTGTCAGTGACTTATTTACGAACGACCAGTTAAGGGGCAGCTGTGTGCTTTTTCAGTCTGAACTCTGAAGGAAAACTTTCTGAAAAGCAGCAGTTGCTATTAACGTAACGTTGCTATTGATAGGTAATCTAATTCATAACATTAGTCTACCTGCTAACATTTGTAACTCAAATATTTGCTTCTGGGGGGTCCATGGAACAACATATTTTGAGATGGGGGTCCACGGCCAAATACATGTAATTTTGGGGGTCCTTGACATGAAAAAGTTTAAGAACCACTGATTTAGAAGCCGTTTATAGAATCGGTTCAAAAATACTAAGATTTGCACAAATGTTCAAGATCTTTTTTAAATAGCAGATCAAAAGCTTGTGAGATTGTAGATCTGCTATTTTTTTTATAGTTAAAACATTACATAATGGTTAAAGTGGTTCAAATCAAAAGTGACACAAATTTGCGTTCCAGAATTCCTCGACAATTCCTCTTTCTTCTTTCCGACCATTGGCTCCTGGTTTTACGAATGCAGTCTATGCTGTTGTCGGCTTAGGTCTTAATTGTTACATTGTGTAACTACAAACCCACTACAAAATTGCACGAGTCTACGTCTTAAAGTGCTCTAAAAATGTATTCTCAAAAGTCATCTTGTGGTCAGTGGCCTTGAATTACAGCCTGGTTAAAGGATCGTGTTTAGCCCATTGACTGTGACTCACAGTATACTGGCCACTCTCCAATGCATACGTCGTTCAGAGGTCTGCAACGTTTTCAGGCCAAGGACCCCTTAAGTGAGAGAGAGATGAAGCCACATATTGTATAAATGTGTTATGCAGATTTTAATCGACTTGTTTGACAGCACTGTCATCAGTCTATGTTGGATTTGTGTTAGTGTTTTTTTTTTTGTTGACATTTAACCACTTCAATCATCGATACGTTTAGTAAACTTGACCTTTCACTCTGTACTTAGTCAGCTCTTTTTTAACTTTACGTCAAACCTCTTTGCTGAAAATAGCCGATAAACAAGCTCTTAACGCCTCGCTGCGAGGCGTTGACTTGAGAGCTTGTAAAAATCGGGAGAGCTTGTAAAAATCGGGAATTTAAAATGTACGCGTTACATAATGCAGAATGTCCCATTTCACAAGTTTTAAAAAAGTATAAAATGTATAAAAAAATCTACAACTCACAGAGCATCGCACAAGCTTGTAGATCGGCTATTTTCAAATGGCCCGATACGTATAGGGGTGGGTAATGTATGTTTTGTTATAAGAATCAAAATCTACAAAAAAGTAACTTTTTCAAATCATTATAGTTGAGTAAAAGTATAATATTTGCCCCCGAGATTTAGTGGAGTAGAAGTCCGAGTACTGAAAATTGGAAATACTCCTGTAAAGTAAAAATACCTAAAAGTTGAGTACAGTACTTGAGTAAATGTACTTAGTTACTTTACACTACTGCCTTCCAATGTTTACTGTAGTGTCCCCGGTTGTCGGGGACACTACTAACGGGGAAATCTCACTCTTTCGAACAACCATCATTTCGACAACGGAGCATCGGGAGGGTTAGCGACTCACCCCATGGAGGTTAGGGTAAGGGTTAGATTTGGGTGTCAAAAAGATGACACATAGAAACAGCGAAGTGCTCCCATTACTAATATTTTGTTTTTCTTTTTTTAGGTTTTTTTATGCAGTTGAAAGTGCGGATTGATTTGACAAGTCTAGCCAAAAATACCCTGGTGAAAAGATGGTTTAACAACCCATTTAGGCCTGAACACATTATGACGCAATATTTTATGCTTTAACTATTGAAAAATAGCAGATATACAAGCTCACAGCGTGGCACCGAGTGCCGCGCTGCGAGCTTGTAGATCTGCTATTTTTGAAAAATCGTGAAAATTAGAATTTTGACCCGATTCTATGTGTCTTTTGAATCCTTCTAAGATTTTTGGAAAAAAACTATGTTTCTATGTCAGCAATCTGGCCAGCCATCGTCAAAGAAAAGGTCCTTTTCACTTAACTGGAGCTCAGTTAGTCTGTTCTTGAGAGACTAACTATGTCAGTGGTTCTAAAACCTTTTCATGTGAAGGACCCCCAAAATGATATTTATTTGGCCACGTACCCTCATTTCAAAATATCTAGTTCCAGGGACCACCCAGAAGCAAAATTTGAGTTACAAACGTTCGCTTTGAAAAGACATATATTCAAAGATTTGCACACATTTTCATGACTTTTTCAAAAATAGCAGATCTACAAGCTCGCAGCGCGGCACTCGGTGCCGCGCTGTGAGCTTGTATATCTGTTATTTTTCACTGGTTAAAGCAGTCAATAATTCTAGGCCTAAATGGGTTAACTAGTGTGTGTGTGTGTGTCTCTCTCTCTTCCAGCTACATCTTCAGGCTGAGCTGCACGCGGCTGGGCCAGTGGGCCATCGGCTACGTGACCGCAGACGGTAACATCCTGCAGACCATCCCTCACAACAAGCCCCTGTTCCAGGCCCTCATCGATGGATACCGGGAGGGATTGTAAGTCACAGTGTTAACCTTGACAGCAAACATATTTGTTTTAGTCGTACTCTTTCTTTTGAATAAACACTTTTTTAGTTTTAGCCATGTTTCAGCCATCTGAAAAGGTTGAGTCTAGTTTTAGTCGACTAAATCTACAGTTGATTTGTTCAACAAAGAAATCCATTTTGACAGGCTATCATTGCGTATAATGGCTGATTTTACACTTGGTTGCATGCTGAAAATAGCCGATCTACAAGATACAAGGTCTTAGTTTTAGTAATCTGAGCATGGTTTTTATTTCGTTTTTATTTGTTTCATCAGTGAAAAAAGGTATTTGCCAAAAATGCTTCGCCATAGTTTTAGTCGACAAAATTAACACTAGTAAGTTGTCAAATATAAGGATAATTATTCATTGCATTCCCTGTACAGGAGTCACATACTATAGCACTGATTGTTGTGCTATTACTGTACATTATCCTGGTGAAATATAGTGAGAGGTGTTTGTGTTCCTCAGCTACTTGTTCCCAGATGGACGTGCTCAGAATCCAGACCTGACGGGCCTGTGTGAGCCCTCGCCCCAGGACCACATCAAAGTTACTCAGGTACGCACACAATTCTATAGTCTGCTCCATCCATTACCTCCCCAGAACCTAAAAACATGCATCATTTTACTCATCTTTGTTTGACTCTCAAAAGTTTGCTTATTTTGTCCTGATTTTGTTTCTGTTCAACTAGAAGTGATTTGTTGATTCTAGAAGATGATGGCTAAACAGTGGAGGGGAAATCACTCATGATGCCACAAGAAACGCGATGCAATAAACCCAAGATTAGTGGCCAGCTTAAGGCTACTTTTAAGCTATATCACACAAGATCGAGTGCTGTTATACTTTATAAACGATCAGTATGGCTGTATAGGTATGAGGACACAGGCTCAGGATAATTAATCACAGCAGTAATGATCATAGCTGTCCATTTACAGTAATCACTGAAATCCTATATACTTGGTCCCCTCCTGTCTTTCCCCACACAATGTAGCTTTTGAAAACGAAAAGTGTACACCCTGACAGTGCTGATGACGCCCATTTAGATGATTTATTTTGGATTAGTTTTCATAAATGTTGTTGTGATCAATTTCAATGACATGAATCAATCTTATTCAGGTCATAGCTCGAAGCCTCATGTTGTTGTTTTCCTCCTTGGAAAACAGGAAGGGTGATGTTATGTTGGCGTTCTTAGTGTTGCAAGCCACATGTTGGTCACATTTTGTGGCTAATGAGTCACCGAAGGCAGGAAATGGCACCACTGCCAAGTCTGCGCCAAAGAGGTGACCTAGCGAGAGTCCAAGATAATGCTAATACCCCAAGCCTCACTGGGCAGTCATTTCAGCACCGTGACTGGGCTTCTACCACTCAGACAATCGGGAGATTTCTGCCTATCTACATCTCGTCCCATCCCAACTACTAATTGAAGCCGAGGCCGTTGTGCCCCGAATCGCGTGAAAGAGGTCTCACAGCACATGGTTGGTTCTATAGACTCCAACTTTCGCACACAAAACAACATTTTTCAGTAGAACTGGCCGATATATGCCCATAAAAGGGGACAAGGGCTCAGAGATACAGAGATCTCCATATATGTGCAGTGATCAACAATTACGTTTCAGTACATGGCATGCACTGCAGTGGACACAGAGAAAGTTATGCCACAGCACTTTGTGTGTGAGACACCCGACACCAGTCACACCACCGTTTGCATCGCTGCAGTCCGGAGCACTCTCCTCTGCCCTCTCCTCTCTTCATATTAGCTGGTTAGCTAGAATAGCTACTTGGCTATTTCTCCTGCTGTTTCCCAGCTTCACTTGAAAGTAACATTTAAGAAACTTATGACAACAGCGGACAGCCAAAGACTAATGTAATATTTGTCCGTCAGTAACTAGCTTTTATGCTGTGCTCTGCTCCTCTCTCTCTCCGCTCTGCTCTCTCTGGTACGCTGGAAGAGACACGTTGTCTTTTAACAAGCAATTTAGCTGCTAGTCACGCCTCCGCCGATCTACAAGCCCACAGCCTGTCGATGATGCAATGTAATTAGGGCTTGTAGCTTAGCTTTTTTTCCCAGCCTGTTATAGCATCTGAATTTGCGCACCTAATGTGCTTATTATTTTACAATTATCCACCTGTTTCCGCGGGAGTTTACTGGAGATTATTTGGACCTGTTGTTTGGACCACACTTCCGGTTTAACAGCAGACATACAAGCTCACGTCGCGTCGCAGATGCAACCCGTTGTGAGCTTGTAAATCACACTCGGCTGCGGCGCCGGAAGCTCGGTATAGCGTATGCGCAATGCACTATGGGGCGTTGGAAAGTCGTGGATACATTTTATTAAAAAAAATATATATAAAAAAAAATGTAAAAAAAGAAAAAAATATATATACCTGTATACATTGTATGTATTACTGTATATAAACTATTCGACTATTTTCGAAAAATTATAAAAATGAATGAATGAAATTCGAATGGTATTTTAGAGGCAAACTGACAGCTCTAGTGTTCTTCATATACATGGATCTCCATATTTGGGTATCAGGGATCTCCATATATGGGTATAAATGGGACAATGAATGGGTGTAGGCTGCGGAGACGACGGGCGGTAGCAAACCTAACTAAATCCACTGCTTTGAAAACCAATCCTGATACGGTGCCGTATACGGGTAAAGGACTACCCCTTGAAGTCAATGTATTCTGTGCTGCTTTTACAGAATAGTTTCCACCCACTTTTATCCCATTCGCTGAATTTAGAATACTAATTTCGTAAGGAGAGCCATAGGGATACATTGGTGACCAGAGGAGATCCGGCCTTTACTGTAAAGGCACCCAACTTGTGGAACAGTTCAGGCTAACAACATCACCAACTGGTTTTAAATCCCTTTTTAAACCACACTTCTACAGAATGGCCTTTTTATCTCCCTGAGACATCTTGTATTGTTCTGTTGCCTCCTGTCATTGGTACTGTTGTTTTATTTTTACTGTAACTTATGTTTATTACGTTTGATTACTGTTTGGTTTTGATTGTTCAAGCACTTAGTAACATTGTTTAAAAAAAGTGCTACACAAATAAAGTTGTATTATTATTTATTATAATGACACCAGACATAGTATCAGATCTCTGATTGGCTGGCTAAGGGGAGACTGCTAGGCTTTCGACTGGCCTTGAAGGACATTTGAAACACAAACAAAACTCCACGCGTCACACGTGTCACTCTAGGCTCAATCTGGCTAACCATCGTCAAATAAAAGGGAACGCCCTCTCTGTTTTGTTCCTTTTCATCTGTTGTGTAGCATCTGAGTCTGTCTTGAGAGATTACTCTAGGCTTAGTGACGTGACAGGTTTGACGCCCTTAGAACGGGTACACATTATAGTGTGTCATTATTTTATGCTTTAACTATTGAAAAATAGCAGATATACAAGCTCACAGCACGGCACCGAGTGCCGCGCTGCGAGCTTGTAGATCTGCTATTTTTTGAAAAATCGTGAAAATTAAAATTTTGACACGATTCTATAAGTGTCTTTTGAATCCTTCTAAGGTTTTTTGAAAAACCTATGTTTCTATGTCAGCAATCTGGCTAAACGTCGTCAAAGAAAAGGTCCTGTTCTGTTCTTGAGAGACTACTATGTCAGAGGTTCTCAGTTCTCACACCTTTTCATGTGAAGGACCCCCAAACTGATATGTATTTGGCCACGGACCCCCATCTCAAAATAGTTAGTTCCAGGGACCACCCAGAAGCAAAATTTGAGTTGGCTGGATGAACGCTGACGTTGGCGGCCGTGTGTTTCCCTGTGTGTTACAGGAGCAGTACGAGTTGTACTGCGAGATGGGCTCCACGTTCCAGCTGTGCAAGATCTGCGCGGAGAACGACAAGGACGTGAAGATCGAGCCCTGCAGTCACCTCATGTGTACCTCCTGTCTCACCGCCTGGCAGGTCAGACACACTGTCTTTATGTCTGTTTGATACGTTTTTTTTAAATGTTTTATCTCTGTACCTCATGTCCTTGTTGCACATCAAATATCAAAATTAGCCACAAGCTCACAACACTTCCAGATGCAAATGTATTAAGTACCCGGTATCAATAAGCTTTGGGCTTATCAAGCATAGCGTCCCATGACGTCATGTTTAAACAATCAAGACGAGGTGATCAAGAAATGATTACACTACTATTCATAATATATTGCCATTTAACACTTATTGCACACTAATGAATACTTGTTTTAATCATATTTAATGATAATATTTGTTACTTTTGTAAATGTTCATCTTCATAGATGGTGGTCAGCCACAAACTCACAGTCACAACAACTGGCCAATAAAAAAAGATACCAGCTATGTTCAGAATTTGTCGCCTCACATCTTCCACAAAATATCATAAAGCGCTCAATAGTGGGCTTGATAAAAGCTTGGCTCAATAAGCAGGATCCATAAGGTGCTCATTATTAATAAAAAGTAACGAGCCCCATCCAGCCTAATGTTCGTTGGCCTTTTATAGGGACAGTGTTGTTTTTTACAGCAAATATTGATTTAGTTTTAGTCATAGTCTTTTGAATAAAATGTCATTTAGTTTGGGTTATAATAGTCACCTGAAAAGTATTAGTTTTAGTCAAATTTTAGGCGACTAAATCTACAGTTGATTTAGTCAACTGAAATGTATTTTGGCAGATGTATGATGGCATCGTAATGACAGATTTTACACTTGGTTGTGTGCTGAAAATGGCAGATCTACAAGCTCACAACGCGCCGCCACGCGTTGTGAGCTTGTAGATCTGCTATTTTCAGCATGCAACACCTGAGAGCAATCAAACAGAACTCTCTTCTCCACTAGTCCCTCCCTAACGTTTTAGTCTAGTTTTTATTTTGTTTGACGAAATTGTCAATATATTTAGTCTTAGTTTTAGTCATCACAGCTAAGTTTTTATTTCGTTTTTATTTAGTTTTCGTCAGTCGACAAACATTTTTTGTCATAGTTTTAGTCGACAAAATCAACACTGTGCTGTATAGGGACGGGGTAGGGTTTATGTGGCTAACAAATCAACACTGTGCTGTACAGGGACGGGGTAGGGTTTATGTGGCTAACAAAGCGTTGTGCTTCTCAGGAGTCTGAGGGCCAGGGCTGTCCTTTCTGCCGCTGTGAGATCAAAGGCACGGAGCCCATCGTGGTGGACCCCTTCCACCCCAAGGTCAGCGGGGTCTCCTTCGCCGGCTTCCAGGGGCCCTGCAGGGTCCCCGAGGCCAGCGGCGGCAACGTGTCCCCCGGCAACGACGACGAAGAGGACGAGGACCAGAGCCTGATGATGATGAGCCACCTGGCCGGGGTCAAGGTACCGTACTGATTGGCTGATTGAATACTCAGGGGTTGACACTAAGGTCTCAGAGGCACTTGCCTGTTGGGCAAGTACGTGTCATGTTCTACTTGCCCAAAGGTCATGCCCACTTGCCCGACAAGTGATTCATCCATTATAAAATGATAGGTAAAATTTTACTTACCGTTCAAACGGGGCTGTATGAAAAAGAACTGTCATACCAACATTGTTATGCCAAATACCTACATAGCTATGAATATGACTATGTGTTCACACAATTTTTGAAGCGGTGAAAGCCGCTTCCAAGGAGTGGATTTGTGTGTCCCGTTCATGTCCATATATGGTCATTCCAGTCCAGAATGAACAGGTTTTATCTGTCCCGTACGTCCAGAATATGTGTGTAATATCCGTCCCGGTCTGATGATTAAAAATGTCCAATGAGACCATACTTTGAGGATTGGTCAAGCTTCACATGACAATTCGGCCCTCCAGATAAAATCATTAATTCATTCAGAATTGGAAGAATGTATAGTCACAGAGTTCATAGCTCTAGAACACATAGAATAAAAGTTCACCGCTTCACTTCGAACCGAGGTTTGATTTTTAAGCAACTAGCAACAGTAAAATAGTGCTCTACATTCCACACACCAGAAGACCGAGCGCTCTGACCACATTCAGGTGTTATAGACAAATATCTTGTGTTGTGTTTATAGACGGTTGCGTCCCCACTGAAACGACCACTTGCCCGGCTACTGCCAAGAGCAGGTGGGCAACCCTTAGTGTCAACGCCTGAATACTTGGCACAGGAAAGTACAGGCTTGTTTCCATTACAAGGGCTCCTTTGTATTCAATTCATCAAGGATTAATGCCAGACAGATGTATTACTATGCAAAACATCATATAAACAGTTTCGTCTCTCTCGTACGACAGTGTTGTGCGCTGAAAATGACCGTTTTTTGGTATGAGCTCATAACGCAAATCGGCTATATTTGGGAAAGACAAATGATTATGTAGAAGCATCATTCAAGGCTTTGAAGGTTTCTTCAAATGACAAACTTCACGCTCCATTCTAGAGTGTGTGTGTGTGTGTGTGTGTCAGGGCTCCAGACTAACTTTTTTCACCTATGTCCCGGGACCGTCCCAAAATACAAATTGAACCGTCCCCAAATGAATGTAATCCGTCCCAAAAAATAATAAAAATAATAATAAATTATTGCAGGCCTATTAGTATTACTATTATAATAATATTTATTATTATTGTTATTGTTGTTATGTTGTTGTTGTTGTTGTTGTTTTTGTTGTTGTTGCTGCTGGTGAAATTGGCTTGACAATCCTTTCTATTTTTATACTGTCATTTGTGACTTCTAAAAATCTTACCTCAGCCAGTTTGCTGGTGTGATTGTCATATACGGTAAACTAAAGAACCAATCATGCACGACTGTTAGAGGAATTACGGTAAAACTGGGTTTGTACTTTGTCCGTACGAACGTGTTGCGCGCTAATCTACAACCCTACAACTACGCGCATCCTCAGGGCTTTGAGGGCTTTTAGATCGTCTATATGCTCACCGCACCGCACAACACCGTCGTACTGAAAGAAGTATAACCAGTGCCATCCACGCTTCATCGAGTGGAGAGTGCAGACGCGTGCAGTCTGCTCTGTGCTTCACAGCAAGCGATTCAGATGAACTGCTGCCGAAATGGAGTTATTTATTATGAGTGGACCGGTTGTTTTTGAGAGTTTTAGAGACACTACTGGACTGGAGAAAATAAGCTGCCACACGGCACGGGAACTTTGTAAAATGAATGCCAGCTTGCACGGCTCACGGCTGGTTGTGATGAAGTTGATTAGACGATTAGACGAACATATTCACATAACGTCTTGTAATTGGGAATATAGGCTATAGGTTTATAGAGATGACAAAAGTTAAACAAACCGTTGATTTAATTACAATGTGTCCTACTCCAATATCCAAACAACTGCTCGTGCTGCTCACTAAACGTAGGCTATGTGTCTGTGCTTGGTGCATTGACAGTGTTCCGTTTTACATTTTCATTAATAATCACAATCCAAATCAAATAACGTTACTCTTTATGAGGCGAAGCAGGGGGCGGGGATGCTAAGATTTATCTCTCAGCCACAGCTTGTAGATCGGCTATTTTCCACTAGTTGTAACCCAGACAGTCTGTTCTCTGCCTCATTCTGCTAGTTAATCTCTTCAAATTGCGCAGCATTTTAGCAACTAAGTAGACCTACCTGAAAAGGATGATCAGCACTGCCTGTGGTAACTTCTTAAACATTCTGTTTACATCATAGCCTATTCATTTTCTGTGAGTCTCATGCTGCTAGTTTGCACACCATGGTTTGAGCAGTGACATTGATATGCGCCGTTGGCTCAAAAAAATCCTCTACGTCCCGAATGCGTCCCAGGGGAGATTCATTTGCGTCCCGAACACATATATTTAAGTCCCTGGGACGTAGGGATGCCGTTAGTCTCGAGCCCTGGTGTGTGTGTGTGTGTGTGTGTGTTAGTCATAGTCTTTTGAATAGATTTTCATTTAGTTTTAGTCATGTTTTAGTCGACTAAATGTACAGTTTATTTTCTTGTCAAAAATGTAATTTGGCGGGCGATGGAATGCCTGATTTTACACTTGGTGAAAATCGCCAATCCAAAGGCTCCCAAAGAGCTTGTACTGTTAGTAGATCTGCTATTTTCATAGCGCAAAACCCGGGCGCAACCGAATATAAAATGACTTGTCTTTTAGTTCAGCTGGAGACACTAGTCCCTCCCTAACACTTTAGTCTAGTCTAGTTTTTATTTGTTGACAAAATTGTCAATATTTAGTCTTAGTTTTAGTCAGCATAGCTTTAGTTTTTATTTTATTTTTGTCAGTGAAAAAGTGTTGACGAAAACATTTCGTCAGTTTTTGGTCGACGGTGTTAACGGGTGTGTGTGCGTGCGTGTGTGTGTGTGTGTGTGTGTGTGTACACACAGGTGGAGCGCCCGCCCTCTCCTGTGTCTCCGCTCCCCCCGGTCCCCCCTCGCTTGGACCTGTTGCAGCAGAGACCCCCCAGCACCTCCGCTGTCCTGGCCCAGGGAGCCACGCCCAAGGTCAGAGCTCATACTGTGTCTCTCCTTTTCTCCGTAGTACAAAGTTATTGTGGGCTCGCTGAAAGGCGAGACCAGTATGTTATACCGAAACTTTATGGGTCAAGTTTATTCTCCTCAAAAAAATGACAGACAGTACAAAGGCAGGGCCCTTAGCCAATGAGGAGCAGTGTTCTTAGTCAGTGGTTCTCAACCTTTTCAGGCCGGGACCCCCAAAATAATCATATTTTAACCGGGGACCCCCCCACCCTGACAAGCACTAACCTTTGAGGGATTACATTTTGTATAACACGGTTCTATTGTGAAAATAGCAGACCTACATGCAACAGCGTTGTGAGCATGTAGATCAGCTATTTTCACAATTTCTGCCTCTAATATTTGGCAATTTGGACAATGTTTAATTTCACATTTTAGAATTATTATAAAGTCCTTAAATTGCCAGTCCTTAGAAATGTGCATATACCCTCTATACACTTAAACTTTATGTTGGTTTGTTTACTGTTGAGTGAGAAAACAATGTTGCAAGTGGAATTAATCATCTGGGGACCCCCCAAAATTATTTGGGGACCCCCCTGGGTTGAGAACCCACAGGTTGAGAACCACTGTTCTTAGTGACATCACCACACGTGGGCTTGAGACCAGTATGTTATATCAGTATGTTATACCAAAACTTTATAGACCAATGTTATTCTCCTCAAAAAAATTACAGACATTACAAAGGCAGGGCCCTTAGCCAATGAGGAGCAGCCAAAGGGTAGATTTTTGTGCCCATACATGGTATTACATGCGAGCCCACACTATCCCATTCCGAGTTTGTGGAGGAACTTTTAGCCAATGAGAAAATGGCATTCTCGTGACGTCACCTTTGTACCAGAGGGTACCAAATGGAACCAAATGGACCCGTAGTTATGACCCGTAACTTCGGGTTCATTTGGTTCCATTTGGTACCCTCTCAGAGTTACAGACTTGTTTTGGTCATTCAGGACTAGCTCTTGTGTTATGTGGTTATTATATCATTTTATATGTCCGTAAAAAAATTGACAACATTTTGACCAAAAACGTCCACCACAAGCCAGCGTTGGCGATTCCTCCTATAACCATCATAACCTTGCACCCACCCACCCGCCCGCTCCGACCCGCAGATCCCAGCGCCTCACAGGGACAAACCGCTACCTCTGCCCCCCGCCCTGAGAGAGCTGCCCCCTCCGCCCCCTCCGGAGCGCCCGTCCCCGCTGCTGCCCGGCCAGGACGGCCGGCTCCAGAGGAGACCCCTGCCCTCCACCCCGGACCAGCCCAGCTGGGCCTCCAACTACATGGTCCCCCGGCCGGCCACCAAGGCCCTGGGGGCCGCCATGGGTTCCCCCGGCCCCCTGGGCCCCCCCGGGCCCCAGACCAACGGAGCTTGCATCGGCAGCGAGGCGGGCAAGATCCCCGTGGCCACCAACGCCATCTACTGCCTGAGCGCGAGGTAAACAGCCTTGACCTACCCATCATCATACTATAAGTCCTACTATCCTACTGTTAATGACCTACCCGTCATCATACTATAAGTCCTACTATCCTACTATAAATCAGTGGTTCTCAACCTTTTCAGGCCGCGACCACCAAAATAATCATATTTTAACTGGGGACCCCCCAGTTAAAAGCTCTAAGAGTTGAGGCATTACATTATGTATAATAACACGGTTCTATTATGAAAATAGCAGATCTACATGCTCACAACGCCTCGCATGTAGATCTGCTATTTTCACAATTTCTGCCTCTAGTATTTGACACTTTGGCCAATTGTCATTTTGAAGCTATTAAAAAGTCCTTAAATTCTCACTTTAGAAGCGTGCAGATAATTAAAAAAAAAAGGCCCCACAACACTGTGGTTTAGTGATGAGTCACTAAACCATCACTTCACCCCAAGGAATGTTTTTCGTGCAAAGCAAATGCTTGCAATGGATTCAGAATCATGAAAAACCCCTAGTTTGACCCCTCACATGCTACTTAAAGCATATTTATTTTGGTGTGTTTTATCCTGTATAGTTAAGTTAATGGGACCCCAACTTTCAGAAGCTGTCAAGGATTCTCCTAGGGAAACTGAATTTCAGTCTTTGTGGGATGTGTTACTAGACACATTTACAAACACATTGGTGAAGAAATGTTTTGGTAAGGAATTTATTCCAGGACTTTTTAAGATATCCCCCGACTAGTGATACCTTGTATGTCCAAAACCTTCCTTTTTTTCTTATTTTAAAAACGATTTAAAATAGTGAAAATAGACCATCTACAAGCTCACCGCGCCTCTATTTTAAACAACATAGAAATTTGATTTAGAAGGCGTCTTTAGAACGGGCCTCAGTCCCACTTGAGTTGATGACAGTTTGTGTGTCCACGTGCAGGAACGTGCCCGTTCAAGCGACGTCGTCCGGCGCCGACAAGGCCGCCCTGGAGTCTGAGGAGAACGAGTACATGAGCCCCACCTCTCTGCCGGCGTCGGGGGCTCCCTGGGTGCTGGGAGCGGGGGCCCTGGTCCCCCCGCCGCCAGCCCAGGCCAACCACCACAATGACATGGGGTAAGAAGACCAGTAAATACGTCCCATTAGTTTGACTAAGTGTTGGGTTTAGGCATAGTCTTACTGAGGTTAAGGACAGGGTTTTGGTTAGATTTAGGCATCACCAGGTTAGCATTCACCAGCGTCGGCAGGTTAGCATTTCACCAGGTTGGCATTCACCAGCGGCGAACTTAATGGAATGTTACGTCGCAATATCGACACACTCCCAAAGAAGACCTGTGCAGTGGCGGAAGAAGTACTGACATTTATGTTTTACTTAAAGACAGGGTAGCAGAATAACATCTACTTTGTCCCAATTTAATTGGGACAAAGTAGTTTAAGTAGTTGTGAAAATATTTGCCAATGCAACCATATAGTTGTCTTGCCTGTTTTCAGAGTTGTATTCAGACGGAGATTCCAATGTCCTACTTTTTCAAAACTCCTCCTCCACGAGCTCGGGAATGGCCGAGCAAAACCATGATGTATGGAAGCAGAGCAACATCACGTGATCCCATTGAAAAGAATGGAGAAAATGCCTTGGAAATTACAATATTTTACACTCTTTCTAATAAAGTGAACTCTTAACTTTCTTAATTGACATGAACAACAACATGAATGCTATACACTTGCAATTTTTTATAAAGAATCAATAAGCCGTTTTTTCCGTATCCATTATATAGTGTAGCATGCACGTATTTTACTAGCCTGGGGGGCGTGTCTCTTCGCGGCCCGGTTCTCTAGCGAGGCACTGAGAAACACCAAGCCGAGATGGGCGCTCGTTTCGGCCAAATGCTGGAGTTGCCTCGGTGCTTGACTGGATGTTTTTTTTTTTGTTTTTTTTTTCCTCTCTCTCTCCTCCCGTTTTTCCCCCTGCCTCTCGATTCATGTGTTCTCTACCTCTGGACCAAACAATGACACGAGATTGGATTAACTCACCCAAAAGAAGGTAGACAAATGTATTCCACTGGAATTAGTTATTAAAAGGTGCTTCACAAACGCGAGTGACGGGGCCGTGGGCTGTGCGAGCCACGTGACGAGCTCGACTGGAAAAGATACTCATATTTACTTAAGTAAAATTACTCTCATATCATTCTCGCACGCATGGACAGTCACGCAGTGGCCAATCTACAGTACAAGCTCACAATTGTGAGCTTGCAGATCGGCTAGTTTCAAACAGCCAAGGTATAATAGGGCTAAAGTAGTTATTATCTGGTCCTTCACAAACGCGAGTGACTGGGCCGTGGGCCGTGCGAGATCGCAATGGTGGAAAAGATATTTTACTAAAGTAAAAGTACTCTCATATCATTCTCGCATGACAGTCGCCTAGGACGTGACGTGCAGCTTGCAGATCGGCTAGTTTAAAACAGCCAAGGTATAATTTTATATTATAATGTATTTCTGTTTTGATTGATTAAAGACTTTATTAGAAGTTTGCATAGGAAAAGGTACTGTAGTAGCTAAAGCTTTCAAATAATTTTAATGGTGTACAGTATTTGCCTCAGAGATAGATGTGATGTAGTGTAGTAGAAGTGAAAGTATTGGAAATTGGAAATATCCAAGTACAAATACCTCAACATTGTACTTGAGTACAGTAGGACTACTTGAGTAAATATACTTATAGTTACTTTACACATCGCGGTGATGTCCGGGCGTGCAGCGAGCCGCGAACACAAACAGTCACGCAATCAAACAGTCTGCAATGTGTCTCTGCTACTACTGAAGTAGGCTAAAGTACACACAATCAGAACATTAAACAATTATTTCACTAATCGTTCACTCTCTCAGTGCAGACTGGAGAGTCCTGCAGAAACAGGCAGAGGGGAGGGGGTGACTGTCTGTCTGTCTCTCAGTCCCTGCCTGTCTGTCTGCCTGTCTCACTGACTGAAACGAGCCGCCGCTGTGACGGAACAAAGAGGCGTGGTCCCGAAGTCGAGGGAAGCAGAAGGAAGTAGAGGGTGTAGAGGGAGACACTGATTATAACTTCAAATGTGCCTATGTCTTTTGTGTTTTTATTTATTTTAAATTTATGTGGGCATCCTTAGGGGATTTTTGAGAGATATGCGTCATTATTTAGATAAAGAAAGATTCCTGCTCCCCCTCCTTTAAAAGTCCGGAAGTTAATGTCCGGAATTGAAAATTCACTTGATTGAAACTACATTGGTGTCGAAATATTGGTATCAAAATGTAAAAGTAGCAAAAGTAGAACATGCTCATTATGCAGAAGGTCCCATTTCACAACTTTTATGTAAAGTATAAAACATATTTTGAAGATGTCAGATCTACAAGCTCACAATGTGTGGCGACCTTTTTTTTCTATTGCAAATTGCTAATAAACGCTTCAATCAATCAACATTCAACGAGTACATGAGCCCCACCTATTGTGAAAAACAGACGATCTACATGCTCACAGTTTTTTTGCCTCTAATATTTGTCATTTTAGAGGTATTAAAAAGTCCTTAAATTGTCACTTTAAAAATGTGCAGATACCCTCTATACACTTAAACTTTATGTCGGTTTGTTTATTGTTGAGTGAGAAAACAATGTTGCACATTATGTTAATCATCTGAGGACCCCCCTGGGGGTCCCGACCCACAGGTTGAGAACCACTGGCATAGTTGACATTTCTGCCTCCAGTCTGAAGCCAGATTAGGAAGGATCAGTGTTGTAGAACAATACAACCATTCTATTGCTCATGCTGTACTTTGGAAAGTACAGCATGCAAGTAGGCCTGTCATAATTATTACTTAATCGTCTAATCGCAATTATTTGACATAATCGTTATTATTTTGTGTGAGAGTGACGTTTTTTTTCTTTTTTTTTTGTCTTGTCAAAAGACCCATCCCTTTCGGGATTATAAAACACCAAACATGCATAAACAACAATACCACATTCAATTACTGGAGACGGCACAACAATAATAAAATAAAAAAGTGAAATAAAAAAAAAAACGAAAGAAATGCCAAGAAGAAGAAAGAAAAAAATCACATACGTTTTCTTTGTCCGTTTGTCCATGCTTTCCTGCCAGTGCAAATATCTTGTGTTCAAAAATCCAACCAAGTAGGTGTTTACACGAATAGACCCTATTCACGGCCCGCCTACGCACGCGCACTCAGCAAATTTAAAGCCAACAAATCATTATTTCGAACGGTAAAGTAAATTATAACGCTTTGTGCCTTTTACTATCTTGTGTTCTTGATCATGCTAGCCATATTTTATACTTTACTATTCGGAAATTGCATTAAATTTGCGATTTCTGTGTTAACTCTATGGGCTTTTAGTAGGGTTTTCCCCTTCAACCGTGAGATCAGCACCAGGAAGTTGCGTAACGTGAATTCGGTCAATTAAAGTGTGTGTGTGTGTGTGTGTCTCTCTCCCTCTCCTCCCAGCAGTGTGGCGTGTGATGACGATGACTTTGAGGACCCCCAGGTGTATGAGTCCATGTGTAACATCCAGGCCCAGGCTGGGGCAGCGGACTGTGTCCCCGCACTGCAGCCCCCTGAGCCAGGTAACACTCTCACACTGTGGCTAAGGACCCCTTAGTTGAGAGAGAGATGGAGCAGGGACCCCCACAACCTTTTCATAGATTCCATATAGTTTAATTGTTTGACAGCACGATCATCAGTGTATTTTGGATTCATGTTAATGTGTGTTTTCAGATATTTAACCACTTGAACCGTCAATACTTAACTTGACCTTTAATTTCACTGTACTTTGTCTGCTCTTTTACCCCTCCAAAGCTCGTTGCCAAAAATAGCAGATCTACAAGCTCACAGTTGTGAGCTTGTAGATCGTCTATTTTTGGCTAAAGTTCTCAGAATATGGACGATATAGGGTTCAAGTGGTTAATATGAAAAAGGGGGGAAAAAAACAAGTTTCTGTCACACAAAGATTTGGAGGACCCCCTGTTGTAACTCTGAGGACCCCCTTTTGAAGACCCCTACCATAAAGCTTTTTCGAAAATAGGATGTGAATCTTCATTAAATCGTATGGCACATGGATGTGGATCCGGTCCGAAACGGAGCCGAGTTATATTGGATCCGATCATAAAATGGACCCAATCTGGCTGGGACTTTAGACCTGTGGCCTACTGTGTCCGATGCTTATTTTCACCATTACTTTGAGTGAGACTGATCGTCTTCTCTCTCTACTCCAGCGCTGAGCACACCTCCCCTGGGCCCTGCCTCTCCCAGAAAAACGGAGGGCTGCGGTGTGTGTGTGTGTGTGTGTGTGTGTGTGTGTGTGTGTGTGTGTGTGTGTGTGTGTGTGTGTGTGTGTGTGTGTGTGTGTGTGTGTGTGTGTGTGTGTGTGTGTGTGTGTGTGTGTGTGTGTGTGTGTGTGTGTGTGTGTGTGTGTGTGTGTGTGTGTGTGTGTGTGTGTGTGTGTGTGAATGAATGAATGAATAATTTTATTTGAGTGTCATGCCACCTCGTGGCCCATCCCTCATGGGATTATATGACACCTTTTCAGACAGGTTACAATATTCTTAGATACATTCCTTTTTCTTTTTTTCTATACATCCGTTACCAGTATAGGCTACAACATAGATACCAGCGGGGGGAAAACAAAATAATAATAAAATAAAGCAAAACAGAGCATATGGTACTTAACCCCTACTGGTTGTACAATGCTTTTTTTCTCAAGTCCCAGGCTTTCTCAAAGTAGTTTGCCAGTTTAAATACATGTTTTTCAAATAGACAGTTAATACGTTGTGAGTCACTGATATCCCACATATAAATATCGTCAATATTATTAAACAACTCTTCTCTGGGTCCCGAATAGAAGGGACAATACAGAACAAAATGATACTCATTTTCTATTTCATTAAGATCACACATTTGACAGATACGTTCTTCTTCATCCAACCCAACATAACGACCCGTTTCAATATGGAGTGGCAGAATACCTCCTCTAATCTGAGCACAGAGTGACCTTTTTTTCTTTGTCAGGTTAAATAAAACATATTTTTCTGTATAATAATCATACTTAATTTCTCTGTATGTACGCAATTTTGGTTTACTCCAAATCTCCTCTGTCCAGGTATGTTTGATCTGATCAAACAGCATCTCCTTTAGAGCCACAACATCAACTTGTTCTAATCTGAGGAACACGTCTTCCACTCCATATTTACAAAACATAGCATGCATGTCCTCTATCCAGGGTCCATTTTGATGTCTGTCCCAGTTAAATACTTTCTTTGTTAGCCTATTATCATTCATAGTGACTAATCTATTCCACAACCTGACTGTGCAGACCTTCCATCGAACATCACATGGTTCCCATCCAATATCTCCTGATGCTGCTGCCATTGGCGCATATTTATGTACACCCAGGAAATATCGGATGGCTCGGTTGTGCACAGCTACACTCTTAGGGAAACTCCCATGACCCCAGACCCCAGCACTGTAATCAAGAACTGGGCAGACGCAAGCCTGATAAAGTGTTGTGTAAGTAAGGAAGCCAACATCTTTGAGTGTCTTGATTTTACCAATAACTCCCCCTAATGCTCGGCCTGCTGATTCAGCAAGGACTGTGGAACCATGGACCAGACTCATATGCTCATCAACATAAAACCCCAAATATTTATAGGACTTTACGTAATTAATCTTTTTCTCACCAAAATAAAACTGATACTTACTAATATGAGTTCTAGAACTTCTGAAGTGTATCACATTTGTTTTCTTTTCATTTATGGTCATCCTCCATTTTTTACACCACTCACTTGTATGCAAGAGCATTTTTTGCATATCAGATTCCTTTTCGGCTATTAGGACAATATCGTCCGCGTACAGGAGAATGCTCACTGCAGCGTCCCCACATTGCACACCACAGTTTAGAGACTTAATTGAGCATGCTAGATCGTTAATGTAAACAGCAAATAATGTGGGCGAGAGATTATCTCCTTGTTTCACTCCCAGAGGTGTTGGAAACCAATCTGTACAGAATTCATTAATTTTAACACAAGCTACAGGTGCACTGTATAAAGATTGTATTGCTTTGTAAAATTTACCATTCACTCCGTATTCCAACAGTCTGCACCAGAGTAGGTCCCTATTTACAAAATCGAACGCCTTTTTGAAATCAATAAAACAGGCAAATGTTGGTTTCCTCTCCTCTAACCTGGTCCTTATTATTGTACATAGTGAATAAAGATGGTCAATGCATGCTCTGTCTTTGCGGAACCCGTTTTGTTCGTCTACCAGTACATGTCTTTTCTCGAGATGGCACATGAGCCTGTCATTGAGTATGGATGAATATATCTTGTAAACTGTGCTCAGAAGACTAATTCCTCTATAATTAAGAGGTACCCTCGGGTCGTCACTTTTAAAAATTGGGTTTATAATAGATCTAAACCACATTGATGGGATTTGACCCCTTTCAAAACATTTCTTAAACAGTTCATACAGAGTGTGAAATAGCACTGGTGACTTAAGGATTTCATTTGACAAATGTTCTATACCTGTGGCTTTTCCTGTCTTAGCTCTGTTAATGGCCAACTGGACTTCTTCTATAGTCAGCTCAGTGTTAAGATCATCGTTACCAGGCTCCTCCTCCAATGTAATCTCACACTCTCTTACAAAGAGACATCTCTCTTTGTAAAAGGTTTCATCGAAGCTTGTTGTGTCATCACAGAAAAGACATTTAAAATCTATTTCCCACCTTTTAATAACTTGTGTTAGCTCATTAACTGAGTTACCATCCTGCCCCAACACCTCCATAGGGATTTTCTTTGTCCTTATTGGGCCTAATTTGTTAATTTCCTTCCAAAATGATTGTGGATTTGAGGTTTGAATCCTTTCAAAATGCAATACCTGTCCTCTTTGATAAGATCTTTTATGTTTCCTATAAGTTTTATCAAACACATACTGACACTCTTTATACGTTTTCAGGTGGTCCTTTTTCCCAGAATGTGTACCTTCATATTTCAAGAATGAGTGCTCTGCCTTATGCATAGACTGCCATAAATGCTGTAACTCTTCATTCCAATAGGGTTTTCTTGGGTATTTGGGGTTCTTTCTTGCATTATTATTATTATGGATACTACTACTTGTATACTCTTTTCCCACATTGTTGCGGATACATTTACAGAAGTGTTCATACCACAGATCTAATTGCTCTTGATCTACCTGACCACTCTGTAATTGTTCATTTAATAATAGTAATTCTGATTGGCTCGTCTCTGATTGTAAAAAGTATTGTGGTAATTTCCTACATATCCTTTCATTAGACTGAGGTAGCACCACTTGAGGAACTGCTTCCTGCTGATAAGTCATTTGACCTGTCTGAAATACTATGTGTGTGTGTGTGTGCGCACTAGGGCATTCACGAATAGCGATTTTTGGTATTCGAATTATTCGACCTCAAAGTATTTGAATAGTCGAATATTTGACAGGACTGGACAAACTGTCAAATATTAAGTAAGCAAGAGGCGAACATTGTGAAAATAGCAGATCTACATGCTCACAACGCCTCGCGTTGCGAGGCGTTGTGAGCATGTAGATCTGCTTTTTTCACAATATTTATCTGTGGAACAGAGTCACATTAAATGTAATACCTACAATTCCAAGTGCTTGTCAGGATGGGGGTCCCCAGTTCAAATAGGTTTATTTTGGGGGTCACAGCCTAAAAAGGTTTGAGAACCCCTGGTATAGAGCATTAACAAATTCATCCACCAGGGGCATTGACAACTCAAAAAGAAAAAAGAAAAAATAGTGACTTTGATGGTGAATGCCCTAGTGTGCACGCGCTCACCGCTCACTGCGCTGTGTGTTTCAGACACCATCCTCCACTAGAACAGAGTAGGCTGACCCGTTTCCATTAACTAATGCACATTTACTTTTTTCGATAAAGCCCCCAAATCCACCTCCTCCAAGCGCAGAAATGTTTTTGTGAAGTTTTTTCGAAATTTGAAATGTTTCCATAAAACGATATTTATGCAGAAAAGCCTTAATGCGCAAATAACGGCTTTATGGAAACGCCACTTATGACTGTTAAGCGACGTGCGCGTGAAGTCGTTCAAATCGTGCCCCACCCAAAGATTGAATCACCAATGCAACGCTGGACAGCAGTAACAGAAATGGCTGCAGGGAGGAATTAATTGGAACTGGAATAAAGACTACGTGTGGGAGAAAAGACAATTATTGCTACTAAATGTATTTAAAAATAATAATAATAATACTTTCATGTTTTGTGTTCTCTCAGAGCATCCTGTGGTGTCCCAGGACAGTGTGGAGCAGAAGGACTTTGAGGATGTGTACGAGTACGACTACCCCAGGCCCCACGGTCCCCCCGCCCCCGGGCCCCACGGACCCCCAGACCCCAGGCCCCATGGCCCCCCGGCCCCCGCTAGACGCACCATGTCGGACGTCACCGGCACCTCGGCGGCCTTCAGTGCTCTCTGCATGGACTCTGCTCCCTCCACGATAGAGGCCTGTATGTAGGGATGGGACCATATGAAAATGTCATATCACGACTATCGTGACAAGAAATCGTCAAGCTCGCAGTGAGCTTGTATATCTGCTATTTTTCAATAGTTAAAGTATTCAATAATTCTAGGCCTAAATGGGTTTTAAACAAAGACTTCTGTTAATGTCTCTCCCTCTCTCTTTCTCTCTCTGTCTCCCAGCCATGTTCGCCGCAGGACCAGACCCCGAGCGCCCACCCAAGCCTCTCCCGCGGCGGGTCAACTCCGACCGGCGGCCCCGGCCGTTCAGCCCCTCTCACCACGAGAGCCGAGGCGGCGCCGCCGCCGCCGCCGGCCCCTCGCCTGCCGCCGCTGCCACGGGCCTCTTCACTCGCTCTTCCTCCTCCTCCGGCCCCTCCTCTTCCTCCTCCTCCGGCCCCTCCTCCTCCTCCTCAGGGCCCTCCTCCTCCTCCTCAGGGCCCGTCCCGGGAGGCCTGGCCATCAGCGGGGAGATCGAGTGCCTGATGTCCCAGGGTTACTCCTTCCAGGACATCCAGAAGGCCCTGATGATCGCCCAGAACAACCTGGAGACGGCCAAGAACATCCTGCGCGAGTTTGTCTCCATCCCCTCCACGGCGCACATCCTCACATAGCAGCCCCCACAGTCTGCACTGCCTTCCAGGGACGTGCTGCTGGCCATTGGGGAAAAGCGGGACAACTCCCGAACGGTTCAGGCCGGCCGTTAGGAAAAAAAATACAAATAAAATGTCGGCCTTCCTTCCATTTTGGGGGCTGGGCTGGCCAACAAAGTAAATCGTCACTGTCGGGGCAGAAACCTCGTATCTCCCACGTTTCAAATTTGTACGTTTTTTTTTCGCAAAGCAAAGCCCTGTTTCATCGTACAAGGCCGTCGCACAAAAGTAGTGAAAACAGCAGATCTACAAGCACACAACGCCTCGCGATGCGAGGCGTTGTGTGCTTGTAGATCGGCTGTTTTCACTAGTTTAAATCATTTTAAAAATGTTTTTTTGACATACAAGGTTTCCACCCGACAATGACGAAATATAACTCATGTAATTGGCCCACTGGCTTGTCACTTTGTCATGATCTGAAATGGCAAATCTTTGAGTAGCAGCAGCGCTATAGAGAGAGATCTCTCTCTATAGCGCGCAATGACGGCCTCTCCAACTCTTTTTTCCCGGGCTGAATCAGGGGCCCACCCCATCTGCTGTCACCCTCTCCTCTCTCTCTGGGCGCTTTTCCACTGGCAAAGAACCGGTTCTGGTTCTTTCTCTATGGGATTAACCAGAGGTGAGCTTTTGCACCGAGAACCGAGTTGGTTGTTCGGAAACCGTAAAAGTTGGTTTCGGAACAGGAACCACAAAATCCTCGGTTAAATCTGGTGGAAACGCAAGCCGGTTCGTGGCCGGTTTGCAAGAACGAAACAGGGTTCCAAGAAACCTTGAACCAAGGTTCTTTTGGTGGGAAAGGCCCCCCCTCTCTCTCTCTCAGCTCTACACACTAGGGATGGGACCATATGAAAATGTCATATCACGTTTATTGTGACAAAAGAAATCGTGGTTTACGATATCGCGATAATCAAAATCCATTATCCCGGTTTGAACATTTCCAAAAAATAGCAGATCTACAGTGAGCAGCGATTTTTTGGTAAAAGACATTTGATAGAGTGAAAAAAAAAAATACTATTTCAAGTACGTATATTATAAGTACCTTTTAACAATTATAGAGGGTTTAAGTTGTACCGGATACGCAGCTCGGCAAATAAAAGGTGAATTGATCCCAGTGGATGACGGAGGACGATATCACGATAAATTAAATCTCCGCGATACAGAGTTTTTTATCGCGATAAACGTTAGCGTCCCATCCCTACTACACACTGTGCCATTATAATGGATAGCATTTATCTAAGCACTTTTCCTCCAAGGTCCACGAGTACTCGCCGAGACCCTTGATTATTTTTTTTTGGGGGGGGGGGGGGGGGGTGAGGAAATGGCGTGCGTGTCTTAAGGGAGGAGGAAAGCTTTTTAATGTGACCTCTGTGTTAGCCAAGCTTTGAACCCCCCAACCCCCCGCAGTTGTTCCTATGTGCTTTACTGGAGGTCTGCTGGTGCAGTGGCGAACCGTTGAGAGCAGTGTCTCTATGAAGCTGTATCTTGAAGCTTTGGTGACTTCAATCTGTAGAGAAACAGGGACGTTGTTGACTGGATAGCTGATTTGATCATCCTGGCAGCTGTTTTAGTTGTGTGCAAGTGGTTCCCAAAGTTTTTTTTCCTTTTTTTTCAAGGACCCTCATAACTCTGAGAGTGTACAGGTCCATTTGGTTCCATTTGTACACTCTCAGAGTTGCATACCTGGTAAAGCCTCTATCAGAGTCCAGGGTGAAGAGCTATAATTCACTTCACCGCGGTGTAGCTTTCTAGCTATCACCTAAAAATACATAACAGCCAAGGTTACAGCTAGGAAACTACAACGCGGTGAAGTGAATAGCTCTTCACCCTGGACTCTGACAGAGGCTTAAGGGTTCACTTGGAACCGCGAGGGTCCCTGGACCTCCACTTTCTTTTGAGAACCACTGTTTTTTTTTTTGTGTATAACAGGCTCTTGACGAATCGTGTTGTGCAAAATGATGTAGCTTCACAGGTTAAGTTACGGCTAAGGCAGTCGATTGTGTGGTTCCGCGCTAACGCTGATGACTGTGAATGGTGAAGTGGCATTGCAGTATTACAGGGCTCAGTTGTCGTACGTACGTATATGCGTCTCGCCGTAGCTCGTTCGGTCCACATGAAGTGACGGACGGCCTTTGGCGGCTCGAACGCAGAGCCTCCAAAAGGAGCGTGTTACTGGTGCAGTGATGGTGACGTTCTCTCTCTCGTAAACAGAACAGTAATGTGTAAGTACTCGAATGTGTGTTCATTGTAGCGCTAACAAATGATCTGATTTACTGTTTTTGTTTCCCCCCCTCATGAATGATTTGTCGTTATGATTTTTTAATACCACCATTCATAGTGGTTTCATGGTCAAGCCTGGTTTATTCTGTGAATAGCTTATATATTATATTATATGATATGATATTATATTATATTATGTTCTAGTTTGTTACTAAAGAATATAAGAGGACTTTATGCCCGTTGGAAATCTCTCTGGGAATCCATGTTTGTGTCATTTTACGTTTTGGGTGGCGTTACGTTCGACCCTAGAATGCAGCTTCTTCAGGTTATTACTGGGTCATTTTGAACAAGATCACGCTTCTGTTTGAACCCAAAAACTCAAACCGACTGAGGTTCTAATCTAGCCCCACGGACTCAGGTACTCGGAGATTCTAAAGCAGGGGTCTTCAACGTTGTCAGGCCAGGGACCCCTTAGCTGAGAGAGCGATTGAAGCAGGGACCCCCTCTACATATCTTCGGTGTCGGGTGGAAACCTTGTAAGTTCAAGACCTTTCGTTTTGTATTTATCGTTTTAAAAATGAACTACTAGTGAAAACAGCCGATCCACAAGCACACAACGCCTCGCGGTGCTAGGCGTTGTGTGCTTGTGGATCGGCTGTTGATGAAGCAGGGCTTTACTTGATGAAAAAATGTACAAACTTGAAACTTGGAGATACAATGTTTCTGCCCGACAGTGACGATATTGTATAAATGTGTGATGCAGATTTTCATAGATTTCACAGATAGATTCATAGACTTGTTTGACAGCACTGTCATCGTCTATGTTGGATTTGTGTTTTTAGTTAACTTTTCACCCTGCTCTTGGCCTGCTCTACACCAAACCTATTTGCAGAAAATAGCCGATCTACAAGCTCTCAACGCCTCGCAGCGCGAGGCGTTGAGAGCTTGTAGATCTGCGATTTTTGGCTAAAGTTCTCCTCAGAATAGGGACGCGAGGGGTGTTCATTTAAAAGAATGAATGATCCTATCACAAAGATTTGGCGGCCCCCCTCTGTATTTACTATGAGGACCCCTGAGGGGTCCCGGACCCCCTGTTGAAGACCCCTGTCCTGAAGACTGAGGCGTGTGCAGCGACGAGCCGACTGATTATTACGAGTTTGATACTCAAGAAATGTAGAGTGTGGCCATGTCAATCCCAAGACCAAACGCATTTACACGAGGTCTGGTTGGTTGACTTGGATCAGTGGTTCTCAAACGTTGTGTTTTATTTCATGGACCCCCACAACTCTTGAGTGTCCAAAAAGGTACTAAATGGACCCCGTAAGGGTTGGCTTCACCTGGAAGGCGATGCTTTAACTTAAGGCTTTGAATTCCTTTTTTAAAAATGAACATGAATAATGCACACAAATGAAAAAAGAAGCAAATAGACCAGTGGTCGGCAACCCAAAATGTTGAAAGAGCCATATTGGACCCAAAAAAACAAAAGACAAATCTGTCTGAAGCCGTAAAAAATTAAAAGCCTTATATAAGCCTTATAATGAAGGCAACACACATGCTGTAAGTGTCTATATTAGCTATATTAGCCTACTATCAAAATGACTAAGTAGGCTACAAATGCATAATGAGAATTCATGATTAAATGTTTCGTTTTCCCTGCAGCGCATCCTGGAGAGAATGTTGAAATTTAATATTTATTCTACACATTTTTACAGCATTGGAAAACGTTAAGAATGTTTGTGTCATGTCTGTCCTACAGAAACCAAAAACAAAAAATATATTTTCCCCCCATCTTTTTCCATTTTCATACATTTTTGAAAAAGCTCCAGGGAGCCACTAGGGCGGAGCTAAAGAGGCACATGCGGCTTTAGAGCAGCGTGCTGACCCCCGAAATAGACGAACCATTTTCTGGTGCTGATCACGTGGACATGGACAGCGTTTCCTCGCTAGTGAGAGACTGCTTTCAGTGGTCATTTTCAATGTTAAAACATCCACACACACTTCTGACAACATCGAATTATACGATTCTGCAGTCTTGTGTCCTTTTGTGTACAAACAGAACCAAATATTTGGTTCCATTTGTACACTCACTCGTCATAGACCCGTAAGGGTCCATTTGGAACCACCTCAAGGAACTCTGTGGGTCCCTGGACCGCACTTTGAGAACCACTGGATTAAATGTTTTATTTATTCCTCGGACATAATTATCCTGAAGGTCCCTTTGATGGGCGTCTGGTTGATCTCAATGGTACTGTTTAAAACTTTGTATATTATTGACTGTAATACTTTGACCATTAAAGTGCCACTCCATGTGAGAATAGACTTGAAACTGCTAATACAGATCTAGTTAAAAGTTTACCAGTCCTGTGATGCCATGTGTTAAATCGTCACACGAGGGCGCTCTTTCACACATTGCTACAGTTAACCTGTGTAGGCACTGCAGAAGGGCATGGTGTATTGGTAAACTGTAGTGCATTTGGTACATTGTTTAACAAGATCCTGGTAAAGAAAAAAGTTAAATGTGTAATATAAATCAATGTTAACCTAGCCTTCTAAAAGATAACATGCCTACTAATAAGCTTTTTTTCATTGCCTTGTTATTGCATGTGTAGATAAGATTTTATTTTATTTATTGTTTTGTTTTGTTTTTTTGTTTTTATAAACATTTGTTGTTTTGCCATGTCTAAGCCATGTAAGATTTTCAATTAAACAATATTTTCTTTAACATTTTGGTTACTTTTTTATTGCCAACTATTACTCCAGGTCAGTCTTTCCCAATCTGGGATCGGGGGAGGAGGGGTTCCGGGAGGCTGACGCCTTGACTGCACTGAGCCAGGTAGTCAAACACGTTTGCACAGAATCATAGACATCTTTTGCTGACCATAACTAAGACTAAATTAGTCCTTTTTTTTCTCCACCGTCTCTGGTGTTGTGTTCTCAAAATCTCAATGTACATAATGCACCTTTTCCCTTCCCAGAAATGTAGCCTAGTATACAAAGTCATAAGTATCCAAAAATACGGAACAAAAGACAAAGTGCAGTACTCAAGTAAATGTACTTAATTGCTGTCCCCAGCTGCCAGGTTCAGAGATGATGACTTACAACATCTGTTTAGAAGATTTCCAAATCAAAGTACACTTTTGCTGTACTGTATGTGAAAAATTGTCGGTCTGGTGATAATGTGGAATCCAGTTTTCTTTTATTTATTTATTTTTTGAATTCCACAAGCTATTTGAATAATTTGAATTGCAAAACATTGTATTTATTTTTTAATTGATTCTTCTTCCATAGTTTCTTATCACAATGCAGAGGCATCTGTCTGGTCAAGAAGCACCCTGCCACCATGACCCCATCCCATAAATGATTCCCTGCAAGCCAAATGACGTTCAGAACTAGGCCAGATCACAGCCCATGTGGAGATGATCTTGACGTCATTACCTGGAGGTCATATGGACTATAGTATTATTGTTTGTAGTGTTTGTTGAAATATGAGCATATAAGGTTGTATTCTGGGACATATCTGACTAGTTATGATATTTATCTGGCCTCGATCGGACCCCGTTTTCGTGGGCAGGATTTATGTTGGGTTGAAATCAGGTGATATTATAGGCCAGATCCGACTAGTCGTCATGGTTTGACTTGATCTGGCCCCAATCGAGACGTCACTGATTGGTCCAGGTCCTGACCGTGCTTGCTGGGTTCCTTCCCATCTGTACTCATTATGGTGTAAGTGAGTATGTCTCTAATCTTCCATTCATGTATTACCACCAGAAGTGGTTTCTGGTTTTCCCCCCCACCATGATCTGTTTGTCTTCGTCAGTTTAATTTTATAGCACAGTTCATACAATGATCTCGATTTGCCCCCCTCCCTGCCTAAAAAAGAGGAGGAAAAAAAAGTCAGTACAAAGCATCTAAATACACTTTACATTGGTTAGACTGTATATACATTGGCATTCACAGATATGGGCTTAAAGGCCCTTTTCCACCGGCAGCGATAACGATGACGATAGCCATAAAATATCACAGCGATAATTATGCCTTCACAATTCACATTGATGTCCGATAAAGTTTTCGGACATCAATGTGAAGAGGCGCTAATTAACAGCCGCTCGCTCAGAGCGCACCTCGAGCTGTTTGTCAGAGACCCAGTTCCATATCACTGTGATCTTAACCACATCGTTGTTGATCCTAACGATGTAGTTGTCGGCTATCGTTGTCTTTATCGGTGTTTGGTGGATGCTGCCGATCCACTTCAATTGAAAACCCACTTTTTTAAATCGTTATCGTCATCGTTATTGCTCCCGGTGGAAATGGGCCTTTATACTGATGACATCAGGGATCTCCATATATGGGCATAAAAGGGATTCTGTTAGTGTGGTTCCCCTGACATTACAGTGATGACAGAGCGTGACAGTCAATCAACAATAAAATATCTAAGACCAAACCAAGCATTACGTGACGGTTCTCATACTAAACTGCGACCTGTGGTCGCAACCACACACGTGCATCTCCTTGTATGGGCCGTTCTGTCCATGACATCAGCTGTGGTGACGTCGGTCTCTGCATACTTTCTATGACGTTGGACTCGTGTGACGTCAGTCTCGTACTACGGACATATATAGGGACACACAAAGCCAGTCTCTTTACAGTCTGAGTCAAACTAAATTAGAACGATGCAATTGGAAATTGCAAGTGTGGTTGCTGTGACGCAAGTCACACTTGCAAATGAATTCCATTTGAATGTTCCCCATTCCAGTCAATGGGGAAAATGTATTCACTAATACATTAATGGCCATTTATGGAGATCCCTGATGTCATCAATATTAAGCTCAGTATGCCCATATATGGACATACTGTGTCAGTCTCATGTGGTCTATGATGTCAGACATCTCCATATTTGCATTTGGGAAAAGTAGAATTTTTAATTAAAGTCAATAGAGAAAATGCATTCATGAATAAATGTATATCGATTAAACCATATAATGTATCTGAGTAGCGTGGAAAAATAATGTTTATCTAGAAAGATGGATGGAAGGAAGGAATAAAGTACGATAGTCTGGTTGTCCTGCAGGGGCAACCACACTAAATAGCCAATCTACACACTAAATAGACTAAATAGCCGATCTACAAGCTCACAATTTGTCCGGGAGAAGACGACAGCCTCCCCTTGCAAGCAACAAGAAATGGTGCCAAGACCAACTTGTGAAACAAATGTCGTCACCCAAACATGGAGCTGGAAGGCCAGAGCGTAAGAGGACACAGAGTCGTCTAATCAGAGAGTCCTGCCACTGCGGGGTCAGAAACAGTGCTGGTCACGTGATTCATTGTCACTTTACACCTCATAGACTTCAATGCATTTTGTAAACTTCCGGTTCGCCGTTTGTCACTATACGCCAATAGATGTGTGCGTAGAAGACCTGGCACCATGAAGTGAACAGGAGTGACGCAACTCCCTCTGAGAGGACAGGCAACAGTTTGTTGGCTGTGATGTCACACCACAGCTCGGTCATATATAAGGTGATGTAGCAGGTTGTGAATGACAGGTGTCTGTCTACTGCATCTGCTGTACGTTACATTGAGGAGACCCCCTGCAGAAGTACGATGTCCACAGGGATCATCAGCGAAGCGATCAGGGTTAAGTTTCCACTGCATGCCTTCGTTTGGGAGAACGATTACCGGACACTGGAGAAGCAGTTGCCCCAGAGCGACATTGAGGCTGTGGATCCCCGAGGGAGGACGGCTCTCCACTTAGCCGTGTCCCTTGGGCACGTAGAGTCAGCGAGGGTCCTCCTGAGACATGGAGCCGAAGTAACGAAAGAGAATGCCAAGAATTGGACGGTTCTGCAAGAAGCGGTCAGCACTGGCGACCCGGAAATGGTTCAGTCGGTGCTTCAGCGCAGAGACTACTTCAAAGCCTCTGCAGTGCTGGGAGGAGTGCCTGAACTCCTGTCCAAGATCCGACAGTCTCCGGATTTCTATGTGGAAATGAAATGGGAGTTCACCAGTTGGATTCCCCTCGTCTCCCGACTTTGTCCGAGTGACGTTTGCCGCATCTGGAAGAGTGGTTGCAGCTTGCGAGTAGACACCACTCTTCTGGGCTTTGAGAACACGTCGTGGGTCCGAGGGAGTCGGAGCTACATCTTCAGAAGCGACGACGCGTGCACAGAGATGATGGACGTGAACCACGACGAGAGGGTGGTGGAGATCCAGCGCTTCAACATACTGTCCGAGATGAAGGAGGTCACGCTGGAAGCAATGGAACCTGTCGAACAGCAAGTCACCGAGAGGTTGACCACTCCCATTGTTAACACTTACCTGGACACCAAACACATTGCCTTCGAGAGGAACAAGTCTGGGATGTGGGGGTGGAGGACGGACAAAACCGAGGTTGTCAATGGATTTGAGGCAAAGGTGTTTAGTGTCAACAATGCCAACGTGGTGATCCGGACGAGGACAGAACACCTCACAGACACGGAGAAGGCCAGGATAAAACATGAAAACAAAGCCCTCGAGACTCTTCTGGGGACCGAGGTGCAGCACGACGTGCCTGCAAGCGCACAGGGGGCCCTCGCTACGCAGTGCGCGACCGCCACCAATCCGTCCGCCATCACTCCGGAGGAATATTTCGACCCCGAATTCGACCTGAAGAAGAGAGACATCGGCCGGCCCATCGAGCTCAACACTCGAATACAGAAGTTCAAGGGCACGTTGTGGATGAGCGAGGACCACCCTCTCTCCCTGGTGGAGCAGGTGACTCCCATCATTGACCTCATGGCCCGCACCAGCCCCCATTTTGCGCGCCTGCGAGACTTTGTCGCCCTGAAGTTCCCCCCGGGATTTCCCGTCAAGATTGAGATCCCCCTGTTCCACGTGCTCAACGCCAGGATCACTTTCGGGAATGTCAACGAGTGCCGCACAGAAAAGCATGCCTGCGCGCACGCGGCCACAAGTACACCTATGCCCGCCGAGGGGGGACCCAGAGAAGTTGCTGCGGCCCCCCCGCCGCCGTTCCAGGTGTGTCCGTCTGTGTTTGTCGCGCCCGTCCATTACCGCCACCAGGAGGAGGAAAGCCCCAGCACGTACAGCAACTGCGACGACGAGCACCTTTTGCAATACGCCATCCAGCAGAGTCTTTTGGATTCCTGCTCCAATAAAGCTCCAGGACAGGACGTCGCCTGGTACGATGCCAAAGGGGACTTCGGTGACGCCGCGCTCGGTGGCCAGAGTAACAGGAGTCTAGTAGGAGGCGCCTCCAGCCTCGTGAGCTCAGTCTCAGCGACCGCTAGCAAAGACCCCGACGTCCAACGGGCCCTGGAGCTCTCAGCCCGAGCTCAGGAGGAAGAGGAGAAGAGGCGGAAGCAAGAGGAAGAGGAGCTGGAGAGGATATTGCAGCTGTCACTCACCGAGAAGTAAAAGAGGGAGTAATGGCTGATTTGTGGGGGGGGGGGGGGTGTGGGAAAAGTCGAGAACATGTCTTTTTGTGGAGCGACAACGCATAAATGAAGCCCGAGGAGTGAGACCGGGCCTCGCTGTAACCGTGTTCACTTTTCCAGATCCAGATTTTCATATGTCAGTTCTGTGCTCAACTTATTTTCGATTGCTTGGTTTTTTCGCTCACTAATTTGTTGTAACTAACAATGTTTTAACTAACTAACTATGTTTTTGAGGAGCAGGTTTTTAATTTCAAGGGACACCATATAACTCTGAGTGTCCAAATGGAACCAAATGGAAGACATGTAAGGGTCCATTTGGTTCCATTTGTTACCCTTTGGACCCTCCAATTACCCCAGAGCTTCCCTGTACCTCACTTGGCAGATAGGTCATGGTCTTACTGAATGACTTGCCATCAGGCTTATTTTTAAACAATTTGGAAACTGTAGTTTGGTAAATTAACAATTTAAAGATTCCATTCATATTTCAAACTGGCTAAAAGGTTTACAGATGAAAACAGTCTTGTACTTGTGAATGTCCTGGATAATCCAGACGAGACCATTCACAAGTACAAGACTGTTTTCATCCGTAAACCGACTGGATAGAGAGAGACATTTGGATATTATCATCAGTGCATGTTGGGAGAGAAACTAAATGCATACACAGTGAACAAGAATGAACTTCCTGGCTTTCCATAGGTTGAAGCCGCCTTTTATTTGCGTAGTGTATGTTATACCACCTTTTATGGTTTCATGATTAGATAGGATGGTTTTTATTTTGGAATCACCAGTTGTGGCTGTGTGTATACAATACTGTAGCAGTCATGCAGTTGTAGTGATACGCGGAAACGGGGATTGAACCCGGGACTCCCACTCGCCAGTCCAACTCACAACCAGTCGTGCTAATAGGGCTGAGCCCGATTAGCAGGGCTGTTGTCGCTGGTTCATGGCTGGGTGCTACATTCACCCCCCTGGTCTTTTGGAGTGCGCCCTCGCGCTTCACACATCACGCCGCGGACTGCCGCACACGACGTGGCACTAGTCCCTCACGCGAGGACATCACGCTCCTCATCCTGCCGACAACGCCAGATGTAGTGATACGCGGAAGCGGGGATTGAACCCGGGACTCCCACTCGCCAGTCCAACGCACAACCAGTCGTGCTAATAGGGCTGAGCCCGATTAGCAGGGCTGTTGTCGCTGGTTCATGGCTGGGTGCTACACAGTGTTGTTGCATTTGTAACTGTATATTGTAAGTCTGGTGAGAAATGCATTTCTCAAACCAACTGTGGAAACATGCAGATCTTTGTGAAAACCGCAAGGGAGGGATGAGAACCTTAGGTTTATGAGGAACAGGGAGGGATGTCTACAACAGCGACTGCGTCTTCAGCTTCACGCTTTCCCTGGCCTCCGTCAATGAAACAAAGTAGAAGCACCATGGACAAAGTAAGCCATTTACCAGGAGAGGGAGTGGGTTGTTGGTTGATTTACCACTGTTTCAGGGTTGTTTGGCACTCGGCGAAAGCCACAACCCTCGAATGGTAAATTGCTTTTCTACCACTTCTACCATATAAATGAAAGAAAACACAGTTGTAACTTGCAAGGTTATTTAGTTATACAACTACAACACAACAGTGGGCGGGGTCCATGAGCCAACTCAAGGTTGTTGACTGATTTACCACTGTTTAAAGCCAATCAGAATCCAGTATCTGAACATGTGACCACAAAAAGTGGTAGAAGAGAGTCTTCAGCTTGCTGTTCATTTCCACTTCCATACCTACACACCAAGAAGAAGCTCTGGGTTGACACAGACGAGTGGATGGCTACAGTAGAGGTGCTTCTTCGTCACTACCTCACCGTGCCGGGAGTGGGTAATTTCCACGCCTGCTGCCTTCCTTGGATGTGGTAGCCGGCCGTTTCTCAGGCTCCCTCTCCGGAATCAAACCCTGATTCCTTGTTACCCGACAATTTTGTCCCTCTCTTTTACTACGGTACTACGGCAGCCAAAAAGTAGCATCTTCCCTCTTTTTGAGCCGGTGGTAAACCGCTCCATAGAGTGTCTGTGCCTGTGTCTGTAGCCTTTTTCCTCAGCGTTTTGCCATAGTAAAACGTGTGTGTGTAGTATGGCCGCTCCATAGAGAGGCTGTGCGTGTGTCTGTAGCCTTTTTCCTCAGCGTTTTGCCATAGCAAAACGTGTGTGTGTAGCATGGCCTGTACATCCTAGACTCAAATCCTAGTCTGAAGACGTTAAACAAGCACGACCACCGCTCACTTCACATTGGGTGTGATTTTCCCCCTATTGTTGGGCGGACATTCGGCCAAAGTAGCAGATCTCCAAGCTCACAACGCAGGAGGTACAATCTTCAATTTGGGCATTTAGAAGGCCTTGAACTCGGTCAATAAACGAGGTAAAATGATCACATAGCCTATCACAGTGCTGAGAGAACAGTTTGTAGTGCTTCAAAGAAACTATGATACCAGATAAACAATGAATGTAACTATGGTCTAAACCAGGGGTCTTCAATGTTTTCAGGCCAAGGACCCCTTAGTTGAGAGAGAGCTGAAGAGATGAAGCAGGGACCCCCACAACCTTTTCAGAGTTTCATCGTTTGACAGCACGATCATCAGTGTATTTTGGATTCATGTAAATTTGTGTTTTCAGATATTTAACCACTTGAACCGTCATTACTTAGTAAACTTGACCTTTCACTCTGTACTTAGTCTGCTCTTTTTCCCCTCTACACCAAAGCTCTTTGCCGAAAATAGCTGATCTACAAGCTTGTAGATCGGCTATTTTTGGCTAAAGTTCTCAGAATATGGACGCTAGGGTTCAAGTGGTTATTAAGGAGGAAAAAAAGTTTCTATCACTTAAAGATTTTGAGGACTCCCTATAGTAACTCTGAGGACCCCCTAGGGGTCTCGGACCCCCTGTTGAAGACCCATGGTTGCTAAACAACCCCCAAGTTCACACCTCAACAACACTTTAGTGTCACAACAGGGTGTTTTAACGGACAAGCCTTTATCCATATCAATAGACCTGTATAGTGGGCCTAGGTGTTAAGCGACGTGCGCATGACGTCCTGAAAATCGTACCCCCGAACATTGAATCAGCAATGCAACACTGCATGATGCAATCCATCAGCAATAAGCGTCAGTCCCGCCTGGCGTGATAACTATAAAGATATATCGTTTCAAATTTTGTTCTAAACTCAAGTGGATGGCAGTGTTCACACAGACTAATAAAAAAAATACAATGGCGAACGATGTTTTTATAGTTATCGTGCCTAGTGGGAATGACACTTTAGACAGTAAAAATTCATAAAAGAATAAACAGTGCCAAAAAATACTCTCTCTATATATATTTATTTATACTCTAATAACTGATCTGAATAAATACATTCTAAAACTAGTCTGAATTATGTGTGGGCTCGCTGAAAGGCGAGACCAGTATGTTATACCAAAACTTATAGGTCAAGTTTATTCTGCTGAAAATAATTACCGACAGTACAAAGGCAGGGCCCTTAGCCAATGAGGAAGGAGCAGCCAAAGGGTTCTGTTTCGTATGAACAGTATTTCTAGATACAGTTAATCTCCTATTGTAAGTGCATGGCCAGGTCAACCAGGCCATCTAAATCACATTGTGATCGAGAAAACAAATCTACAGATCTAGATGTTGTATGGAAAGGGAAATGCGTAAGTACAGTATAATGAGCGATAAAACATCTATCACTGGTGAAACATTTACTGCAGTTAAAGAGGTGGTGCCATGATTTCTCCCCCCCCCCCCCCCCCCAAAAACATGATTATCAGGTATTATGATTATACTAGGAGGATTTTTTTTTCCAAAAAAGTATACAGAAAGAGTTAAAATTGGGGTTTTATGTGGCCACACCCCCACTTCATTAAGTATGCATGGATGGCATGGTGGGTGGTGACCCAGCTGATATAGCCACACCCCACAGTGTTGGGTGAATGGCAATTGGGGAGGAGTTGATACTGTGACACACTTAAGCCCGTATCAGAGTCGGGTCCGCGGTGGAAGGCTATCCACCGCGGTGTAGTGCCGTGTAGTCTTTTTGAGTCATAAAACTACAACGTTAACGCTCAAAAAGACTACACGGCACTACCCGCGGACCCGACACTTTTGACCACAAGGGGCAGCCTCCAAGAGAAAACAAACAAATACTAAGAGAATACATCATTTCTCAAAAAAATCACATCAGGGGGTCTAATGAAGTACTTTCAACCTCCTAGACACATGAAAAACAGAAAAAGTACAAAACTATGGCACCACCTCTTTAACCTCAGCAGGCCTCTGATTATGGTACTAGTGTACATCCCAGTAGTCTATGAGTAAAAGGGCTAGACTCAGGGTGCAGAAACAGAACAGAACGTGTCAAAAACAACTTGCAACAAGTCACTACCTACCCTGGGCCCTGACAAACATGAAACTAGTGTCAGAATAGCATCAAATGGAAACATGACCACAGAGGCCCCTCTGAGATGGAGGATGTATGAGTGAGTGAGTGTGGTTTTGACAGGCATAGAGGCTGTTTCCTTTGTCACCGTTAATACCAGCCCATAGTTTTCACTGTTTAATGTAGCCTATAGTCTGTTACAGATACATAATGATGTTTAAAGTAGCTTTTTTATACAATTTACACTCACAATGCTGTTTAATGTGGCTTATTATTGTTGGTTTTCATGCACTCATAATGTTGTTTACTATCTTTCAAAAGAACTCAAACATTACAGAATGGGGGGGGGGGGGGGACATACACAGAAAACCACAATGCTGCTCTCTCTCTCTCTCTCTCTCTCTCTCTCTCTCTCTCTCTCTCTCTCTCTCTCTGAGTGTGTCTCATCAGTAGTTAATAGAAACTAGAAGGTCTTTTGGGTTCATCACAGCAGAGGATGGCTCATATCTTGCCCTGTGTTCTCCTCTGTGAGTATTATTATACATATTATAATACATTTTTACCATTGAGCTAATGCTTGCTCAGGGGATAAATTGAATCTTGACCTTCAGGTTTAAATTCATGTCAAACAGGATCAAAGGTCATGTCTCACCTAGATCTAAATGATAGAGAAGAGCAGGGAGACAAAATGCAACCGCCCAGATTGTATGTCATATTGAAACATACTCTACCTTACAGATTGGACACACTGTTTATGTATTAATTAAAAAAGTTACATAGTGCTGGGCTTTAATACAACATGGGCAGAATGATTAAGTACTGTTCTTTGTCATTTGTTGATAGTGAACTTAAGTCACCTGTCTACGCATGTTAGTGTTGTGTTTTTGAAAAGTAAAAATGAAGATTTTTATTCTCAGCTTGATATATTGTCTCATCAAATGTGTTTCAGTGCTGAGTATCTTCCTCTCATATGGACACAGTCAAGGTGAAGATTAATTTAATATCTATTCTCTGTATTCACTCAGTCAGCATTCTAATTTCTGTCACATACTGTACTTTATGCTCAAAATGATTAATTAGTATTATTATTTATTCATGTCAGTTTTTTTTATTAGTGTTTTATGTCACATTGTGTTCAACTTTCACACAGTAGAGTGGTCTTTAGCTGCCACCTTGTGGCTTTATATGCACATGTACAGTATATATTGTCCAGCTAATAAATTAGTTGATAAAGTCATCTTTCCTGTCTGATTAATGATCGTCTTCTATCTAGAGAGCATGAATGAACTTAGCGTTCATGGCAGCGCAATCTTTATGAGATAACAGGCATGGCATGAAATATATAATATCATACAGTTAGTACGGTATGTGAAACCAGCTGACTACAAAAAACAATGTTTTTTAATGAAGATAATGTGTTTCCAACAGACAAACCTCAAGCTGTTCTCAGTGTGTCTCCTCCATGGTTGAGTCCTGGAGCCTCTCTGAGATGTGAGGTTAAAGAATCATCTGCAGACTGGAGGTTCTACTGGTACAGAGCTGTTCCTCAACCTTCATTCCCCCTCTACACGTATGAGCTCTTACCTGGTAGCCTCCATGGGACTGTAGAAGGTTCCTACAACATTCATGATCCTACAGGCACAGGAGGATATGCGTGTAGAGCTGGGAGAGGAGACCCAGTTTATTACACTGGATACAGTAAACCACAGTTTGTGTGGTCTGGTGGTGAGTGTGACTCATAATCCATCATTAAATTATTCTAGTTTGGTTTCAGACAGCCTCACTTACTCAATTTGTCTCATATTTTTTCTCACATCGTCTGATCTTATTCTTGCTTTTCTTGAGTTAAGTTCACTATATAGCAATGTGTAACCTCTGATCCTGTGTTGTGTTTTAGATGTTCATTCTTCAGGTTCTCTCACGGTGAGTTCTAACAGAACTCAACACTTCGACTCTGAGGATGACTCAGTGAGCTGTGAAGGAACATCTACTGATTGGAGAGTGGTGTATGCTAATACAATAATCAAACTACATCCAGATAAAAGTGTCACCAGAGTGTACTGGTGTGAGTCTCGACTGGGAGAGTACAGCAATTCTGTCAACATCACAATACATTGTGAGTCCAGTTACTTCATTTACTACAAAACAATACTGCAGCATTCCATCAAGTAATTCAATCATGTGGAATCTGGACAGTTTTTAACTTGTTACCTATTTTACAGATGGGCCTGTCATCCTGGTGAGTCCTGTTCACCCTGTGACTGAGGGACATTCTGTCTCTCTTCAATGCAAACACAGATCAGACTCGTCTCTCTCCAACGTGGACTTTTATAGAAATGAAGAACTGGTCCAAACTCAAACCAATGGAGAGATGATCATACCTGCTGTATCTAAGTCTGATGAGGGATTCTACAAGTGTAAATATTCTGGGGGAGAGTCAACACAGAGCTGGATGGCAGTGAGAGGTACGGTAAATCCATTCGTGTTTTACTTTTATTTGTCATAATTCATTGTTACATTTATGGTAGGAAAATATACCCTTTTTTATTTTTTTAACTTGTACGCTAAATAAACAGGTCTCCCAGGCTTATAGCAGTAGCTGAACCACACTTGTTTAAGCACTGCAGCCTAACTGCTAAAATTAGTTCTAATACTAATCTGTTTATTTCAAATGATATTTGTATTGTTGTTATAGTGTCTCAACCTTCTATATCTGGATCTCCTCAACCTCCAGTGACTGTACCTGTGGAACAGAGTTCTCCACATGTAGTGTGGTTGATTGTAGGACTTGTTGTTGTGATTCTACTGACCATCCTTCTGCTCCTGCTGTGTCGATACAGAACATCTAAAGGTGAGAACCACTCAAAGAGTGGTTATAACTTTAAATAAACGCCCTCCTACATTATGTTGTCACACTGAACACAGATGAATGACTTGCAGTGTAAAACATTAACATGTTTTACTCTTTATTACAGCTCTATGTTGCATCAGGTATGTACTGATCTATGTTTCTACTGTTCCTGATAATAAATGTCCTTCCTTCAACTGGAAGCTTATGTTCTACAGAGTCAACTATTGCAGGTGATAGCCTTTCTGAGCCATATGGCCCATAGGTCAAGAGAGAATCTGTGTCCATAGTGTGAGGTGGCTTGATGTACACTTTTACATCAAGCCTGTTATTCATCCCCTGGACATGCCATGTCATACCTTTACCCCAGTTCAGCCCTTGATGCTGAGTGCCAAGCAGGGAGGCATTGGATCCCATTTTAGTCATATTAAAACATGATCACGAGATCTTATTCACTACTATATGATGCTAAATACTTATCTTGAAATAGATCTGTCGAGAACCAAGGAACCGATCAGGACACAGCAGCAGACCAGAGGACCAATCAGAGAGGACGTCCAGATGATAGCCACGCCCCACTTCAGCATGGTCAGTCTTTCATTCGACCGTCCGTACGTCCGTCCGACCGACCGACCGTCTGTCCATCCGTCAGTCCAACCCTTAAGTTATCAAGTCAACTTGTCTGTTTTGCTTTACCAGCAGGTGGTGCCAACATCAATGAATAAATCAAAGGCTCTCAAAATACTAGAGCAGCACTAGAATTCATTATTACACCTTTAAATGTTGGGTTTCAAAGAGGGAGATGCAGAAATGCAGATGTTTCATGTGCATCATAATTACGTATGACTATGTATACATTCATGCTGCAAGTATTAATTCATTATTTTATTTATTTGTGTATTTATTTTGTATTTTTATTTGTTTGTTTGTGTGTGTACTGTATGTCTATGGTTCTTTTCAGACGAGCCTGCAGCTGACTCCAGTGATGTGACATATTCACAGATTGAACTGAAACATTTGGGTAAGAAAAGGAAGGGTGAGCAAACAAAAAACAAACATGAAATGTACATTAAATATGTTTACGGTGAGGTTTATGGAATTCACCCTCAACCCAATCAAATAATACATGTGTGTTCATAACAGTGTATACTCATTTGTATCACTTAAACATAAATACAAGAGTTCCTAACAGAGTTTTCTCCACAGAGAAAGCTGCTGATCCATCTGAGAGCTCTTTGTATTCTGACGTGAACACTGGACCACACACAGGTGAACAAGGTCAATGTTTTTTTCTCTCTGTAAATTGTTCATCTGAGCGACTTTTAGGTGTAATTTATGATTGCTCCTCTTAGTTCATTACTTACCACAAATATAGCAGCAAAAAATAGCTAAACTGTAAGGATAATTAAGCTGACTGATTCAGGTGATCAACTCACAGTTCTAAACAAGTTTTACATAAATACTATTTAGCTCTGACAACAACGGCAGGGGTGAGAATAAGAAAGGTAGGTGAAATGTATATCCACCTACACAGTATGTACACTATCAATTCACAACATGCATTTTTTTCTATATGCATCTGTTCCATTGAAATTCATATAAAAATGCCACTACAGTATATGCTGAAAAGACATGTACACAGGTTCATACATGATGGTTAAACACTGAAACATCACTTGAATAAACATAATTTTGTACTACTGTAGTTATAATTTGTTAACATGTTCTGTGTGTTATCGATTGACAGAATCAGCAGCTCCAGAGCAAAGTGAAGATCCAGTTTATTCTCAGGTCAAAGCAGGAACATCTCTTGGTAAGATTATATCTTAATGTAGAACAGCTGCAGAGCTAATGCTGCTGAGAACCATAAATATTCATTTCATCAACACCTCATTTGTCACTTTGATCAACATCTTCATCAACACGTCATGTAATTTAAGTGTTTATGTTACAGAGGTAGTTATGACAACTAAACAGTCAATGTCACTGTCCCTCTGTGTTATGTGTTCTAAACTCTGGTCGATAAAGTTTAGCAGTGATATTGATGCTTGTAAAATGCAGAAACATCTGTCATTCAAACTGTTCATACACCGTAATGTTTGATTAATTATTATGCAGGATTCCAGAGCCATAAAAATAATGATAACTGCATGTAATGATAATGATGAGAGCATCCACGGTGATGAACAATTACATTATGCAAACATATGGAACACAAGAGACGTGTTGAATGTGAAATCCTGTAATTTGGGATCGTTTTTGATTGGCTTTCAGTGTTTCTATTGATCAATTGTTGTGAATCTGACCCCATTATCATTCATCACTGTCATTGTTATAGTTATGTTGTGAACTAAATACTGTAGGCCATTATTAGAACAATATCTTGACAAACTGTGAGTATTTTAACTGTTAGCAGCAGCCACAGTCTCTGTATATTATTTACATTATATACCTTGACCTTATGGCAGTTAAATAAACATGGCAAGACTGTAATATCTTATGATGCCAGTAGTAGAGGAGCCTATGTATTTCCGTAATTTTGGAATGTTAATTTTTGGAGACATGTATATCTTGATTCTTGGGGTTCTCAGAATGCAGAAAAAACATGTCTCCAATTTTTCTTTTGGGGTTTAGCTTGTGTAATTAGCATAATTAGACAATTAATTGCCCAAAACAGGAAATGGCAATAACTTTGCTTCTAGGTAACTTATAAAGGTGATCTAAGAGTCTAAGTTCATGTTTGTGAGGTCCAGAAATTAATCTGTTACCATTGTGAAGTCATACAACCTTTCCTAATTAGCATAATCAGCATAAATTATGCAAAAACGAGGTGAAAATAAGCTAATTCAGGCAGTTTTCAAGTTTTAGTCAACTTTGAAAGCTTCTCACAGACTCTAAGATGTATGTTTACAAGTCATCAATTATCATCATCCTATAAATAAATCATGCAACAGTTTGTCTGTGTAATAATTATGTAATAATCACACCGAAACCAGAAATATCTATATTTCTTTGCTTTAAGTTAATTAATAAACATGATCTTACAGACAGTGTAAGTCTGTTTGCAAGTCTAGAAAATATTTTCTTTCCATAACTAGGATATTTAATCTTTCCTTATTAGCGTAATTTGCATATATATATATATATATATATATATATATATATATATATATATATATATATATATCATCCTACAATTCTAATATTTACAGAAAGTTGTGTAAACACATTTAAATAGAAGGGTCTCCATCATCATCGTCATCATCATCAATCCCCAACAGATGTGCCTTGCTTACATTACAACACACCTATTCATCTGCCCCACACATGCACATCTCAGAGCAGTTAAAATGTTAAGATAGACAAGAACAATGTGACATGAACTGGGATTTCTTGCAGCCACATTTGATCATAATGGTGGCTGGAGCTGGGGGATCCTGTGTTGTGACTGGCACCAGTTGATCTCCCTCAGCCTCCATCCATATTCAGTTACTGGTGGTATCTGTGGGTTAGGTACGTGTTCCTGACTCCTCATACCATATCATTGCCTGGTAATGGGCATGGGCAATGGTTTGATGTACAGTAATGCTCCTTGTGTAGGTGGCAGCTTCTCGGCTTCTAATTGTTTCTTTGTGAATAACCTCCACCTGAGCTTACCAACATCCACAAGATTTGTACCGGTCATCGTACAGCTGGCAAACAAATGCTTAAATCTTTTTTTTTTTTTCAGATCTGAGCTTTTTTGTAGTGCCTAGAGTAGCAAATGCAGATACCACCTCCACAGGACACCGGTGTAGGGCTTGCCAACAGGTTAACTTTCCCTTGCCAACAAAATGGCCTGTCTGGTCAGCTCCATGATGGCATGGTAAGGCTGAAGTCCTTGTTTTACCCAGTGCACTACTGGCTCCAGTGAGATGATACCTTTTTTGTTCCCCACACCAGTGATGAAATAGGTGTCCTTGTACAGCTGATGGTACCGTCGGATTGCAAGACAACAGTGTCCAGGTACTCAATGTAGATCTGTGTTGCCCCTCTTCGGACAGCAGGCTGTGCAGGATTAACCTTGTGTCAGCCTCTTCCTGTGAGCTGTGGAGATGTTTGAGTGGACATCTTGCCTTGATTATGAAAACGTTGGGTTTTCCCTGGAAGTGTTGGAGGGCCAAGATTTGGTGTGGAAACCTGACAAGAATTATTTTTCTGACACCTTCCCTATCTGGTGTCGCTTACATGTGGCCTCACTGTCTCACTATGTTCCTGTCCAGTGTGGCTATGAAGTGGTCAGCCCACTGGGAACATGTTTTGATCCATGATGGCTTTCCCATTTGCATTTGCTACTCTAGGTACTACAAAAAAGCTCAGTTCTGACACATAAAAAAAAGTTTGAAGCAATTGTTTGCCAGCTGTACGAGCCCGGTACAAATCTTGTGGATGTTGGTGAGCTCAGGTGGAGGTTAGTCACAAAGAAACAATTAGAAGCCGAGAAGCTGCCACCTACACAAGGAGCATTACGTCAAGCCATTGCCTGTGCCCATTACCAGGCAATGATATGATATGAGGAGTCAGGACCACGTACATAACCCACAGATACCACCAGTAACTGAATATGGATGGAGGCTGAGGGAGATCAACTGGTGCCAGTCACAACACGGGATCCCCCAGCTCCAGCAACCATTACCCATAATACCCAACTGATCAAATGTGGCTGCAAGAAATCCCAGTGCATGTCGCATTGTTCTTGTCTATATCAAAATTTTAACTGCTCTGAGATGTGCATGTGTGGGGCAGTTGAATAGGTGTGTTGTAATGTAAGCAAGGCACATCTGTTGGGGATTGGTGATGACGACGACAAAGATGGAGACCCTTCTATCTAAATGTGTTTACAATATTTTCTGAGAATAAACAATCTGATAATTCTGTGACCATTTCTCATATTGTTCTTTATTTTATATGAGGGATATATATGCAAATTAAGCTAATAAGGGAAGGTTAGATATCCTAGTTATGGAAAGAGAATATTTTCTAGACTTGCAAACAGACTTACACTGTCTGTAAGATCATGTTTATTAATTAACTTAAAGCAAAGAAATATAGATATTTCTGGTTTTGGTGTGATTATTACATCATTATTACACAGATACAGGGTTGCATCATTTATTTATAGGATGATGATAATTGATGATTTGTAAGCATACATCTTAAAGTCTGTGAGAAGCTTTCAATGTTGACTAAAACTAAAAAAATTAAGCAATTTCCTTATTTTCACCGCATTTTAGCATAATGTATGCTAATTATGCTAATTAGGAAAGTTTGTATGACTTCAAAATGGCAACAGATTAATTTCTGGACCTCACAAACATGGACTTAGACTCTTAGATCACCTTTATAAGTTACCTAGAAGCAAAGTTATTGCCATTTCATGTTTTGGGCAATTAATTGACTAATTATGCTAATTACACAAGCTAAACCCAAAAAGAAAAATTGGAGACATGTTTTTTTGGCATTCTGAGAACCCCAAGAATCAAGATATATACATGTCTCCAAAAATTAACATTCCAAAATTACGGCCAACAGAATCTGATACATAGGCTCCCCTACTACAGTCAGTGTGTTTGGGGTTTACTCTTTTTAAAGTTGTATGTTGTTCCATTCCATGTAGATAAATGAAGATGTCAGGAAAACATGGAGAAGCGAAGACAACAGAGGTCATTCACACTTTCACAATGTTATTCATATCAATGTTATTGTCACACAAACAGGCCTGCCAGGATCTGCAACATAATGTCACTAAAGGGCATCAATTTGGAAAGGCACAATCACCCCTTTCTGTGTCACTTTTTAGTTGTTGGTCCCTTGTAATTCTGTTGTCTTTGGTCTCTCTCTCTCTCTGGTGTTTTCACACAACTTGAATGTGTGCAGGACTGAGTAGAAAGACAGTTTCCTGTGTCATGTGGTTTCATAGAGTGTATTCCTGTCATTCTCTGCTTTGACACTGCACCACTTTGTGGTTTATAGTTCTCTTCTTTACACTGCGTTGCCCACTCTGTGTCTATATGTAGTAATGCACACACACACACACACACACACACCGGCAGGCAGACATGCAAGCGGGCAGGCTGACTGACTGACTGACTGACTGACTGACTGACTGACTGACTGATTTTGTTGAGCCTACAATGGAAATTCAGTCACCATGGCAATGGCAGCAGTAAACACAAACTGATGATAAAAATACAGCAGAACACCACCCACTGACCAATCAGAGTCCTTGGCTCCCTGGTGTCTGAAACTGGCTCTTTCATATAAGACTGCCAGACTGACTCGTAGACTCGTATAGAAGTAAAACAATAAATAAATAGATACAAATTGTATAAAAATAAAGAAGCTGAACAACCAATGAACAGCGCCTGTGTGTGTACAGACTATTGAATATGATGTCATATCAAAACTTGACTACTGTAACTCAGTCCTTACTGGCCTCCTGGCATGGCCACTTAAACGATCCAGAATGCCGCAGCATGCTTGGTTTTGATTGATTGAAGACTTTATTAGAAGTTTGCATAGGAAAAGGTACAGTTTCATGACGGTACAGTTCACTGGTACAAGGTCTACTAAAAGGAGATCCATGAAAAGACTAAGCTTATTTCCACTGGAAACCATTGAAGTATCTCATATAACATTGAATGACAGACAAATAGAACACAGTACTATGCAGTAGATATGTAAAGAAAAACAAAAAAGGAAACAGTAAGTCTAAACAAACAGTATATACAAAGAAGGGGGAGGGTAGGTTGGGCTAGGTTCATTTTTTTACCAGTTGCGAACGGCTGCTGCCTGTAAGTGGTTTTTCAGGGCAATTTTAAAGGATGCTAGTGATCCACACTCCTTTATGGCCTTCGGTAAGGCTTTCCACATTTTGGTGGTCTTCAACCAGCCAAAATGTCATGCCTGCAACCCCCCCCCCCCCCCCCCCCCCCCCCAACTGCTCTTTTCCTTAAAATGTCCTGCAAATGCATGTTCTTTCCCTATTTTGCCTTTCAATTTTTTATGGAGAATGGAGTGTGTTTTTGCAGAAACCCACAAATTTACCTCAGCAGGCCAGGATTATGGTACCCTGCTTGTACATCCCAGTAGTCTATGAGTAAAAGGGCTAGAGTTGGGGTGAGCACTGGATCCATTAATGCAGAAACGGAACAGAATGTGTAGGCCTAAAAATAAAAAATAAATCACTAATACCATAGAGTTATGGTTATAACGACCAATGATAAACACACGCAAACATGAAACTAGTGTCAGAATAGCATCAAATGGAAACATGACCACTGAAGCTCCAATGTGATGGAGGATGTATGTGTGAGTGTGGTTTGAAACACATGTTGTAACATTATGACTGAGTTAAATAAGTTCATTTATGGTGATGATATTTCATGTGATAATATTTTATTGCATTGAGTTAAAAGGCTGCTAATTTAATCATTGATATTTGCAGAGTTAAAAGTCGCTATTTACAGTTAAAAATAATTGAATTCATAATACAGTATTTGGAATTGAGACTGATTTTCTATTACTTGAATTGCCTAGCTAAGGAGTAGTTTAGAACTTCACCTCCCATAAGGCTTAGTGCCAAAAGACCTGGAGTTAAGAGTGTGTTTTACTTCCTCACCAGTGAATAGCAGCAGCTGAGAGCAGAACGAGAAAGCCAACACAGATTTATTACCAAAGGGATTTTCTGTACCTTTTTCCTGTTATCCTTCTTTTCCTTATATAAAGCAAAGACTTTATTAACATTTACGACGTCCTCCTGTGGAATTATTATTTTTGAACGTAGTTAATCTACAACACATGCTGTTTCTTTGTAAACTTTAAAGGATAGAGCCAGACTAAAACACACGCTCTGCCTGGGGAAATCTCGCTCTTTCGAAAGACCGCCAGTTCGACAAAGGAGCTGGATCGTCACCTTGCCAAGGTAGAGGGGATTGTGCGTCTCAGTGACCCATAGAGCTATGCCAGGCAGGGTCACCCATGCTGGACAGGTCGAAGGGTAGAGGCCGGACAAAGAGCGATCCACTGGTCCTCCAGGTTAGGGGTTGGGCACAGGGCTAACAACCCAGTAGGCCTACAGTAAACCTTGTTACGGAAACATCAGAGTAAAACACATATACCCTTAAGCCCGTATCAGAGTGTACGGTGGAGAGCTATCCACCGCAAATTTGAGGTGGAAAGCTTTCCACCTCAAGTCAGAAAATAAGTGCAGGCCATCATAGTACGCCACGGTGGAGTCCTATTCACCGTGACTGACTAGTCTAGATTGACCAATCAGTGAACGGGGTGTAGAGCCTGTCTGTCTGATAATAAAAACAGAGAGATGTGTTGGGACTTGCGGTGTAAAGCTCTCCACCGCGAGGAATGAGGTAATGTTGTAGTTTCATGACTCAAAAAGACTACACCGCGGTGTAAAGCCTTCCACCGCCCAGGCGACTATGATGCCTGCTCAGATTCACTTCCGGGGAATATTTGGTTTAAAAAAACAATAGCCTACTTAACAAATCATCATCATACATTGACCCGAACAGAACTTAAGGGTTAAAATAATGCCTTTCATCATGTCCTTCATACCTGATGCAGTTGATTTTTTGATAGATGCCCCTGTTCTCCATTCTCCCGACCCCTCCCACTGCTAAACGGGCGTCTGTTAATTCTTTAATGCAGCTATTTATGTAGCTCCAAGAATTGTTTCCAGATGCACACTCAGATGCACTGTTTGTCCTTCACGAGCAGTGGTTAATACAGAAGTGACCAGTGTCCTGTATTAAAGTTTTCATACCTTTTAAGGATGAGCAGTTGAGAAAACTTTGAATAGCAGCCTTCACATGGATCCCAATACTATAGGCTACAGTAGAACAGACTAACATAGGGCTTACATTTTACATTGGAAGGCTCTGGTCCCGTCCCACAAACAGACTCAGCAGAAATCTCCCATGTGCAGGTGTCCGAAATACGGCACTTTCATATAGGAACTTAGGAAGACTGCCAGACTGTGAATTTAAGTACATTTTTAAATTGTGGCTGATATGTGTACAGTATAGTGTCGGCCTGCTACACAGTGAGGACATAGATATGTACAATCCAATCTACAGTGAATATAATGAGCAATATAACATCACTGGTGAAACATTTACTGCAGTTAACCTCAGCAGGCCTCTGATTATGGGGGGTGGCGGTGGCTCAGGGGTAGAGAAACCGTCATTACAACACGGACGGTTCCCGAAGGGTTCCCAGTTTGATCCTGGGCTCCCCCAGAGTTAGTGTCGAAGAGTCCCTGAGCAAGACTCCCTAGTTGCTCCCGGTGAGCAGGTTGGTGCCTTGCATGGTTACCTCCGCCATCGGTGTATGTATGGGAATGGGTGAATGTAATACACAATCCCTGTAAAGCGCCTTGGATAAAGGCGCTATATACATGCACCATTTACCATTTAGTTTTAGGGTGAGCAAGATTCATGAATGCAGAAACAGAATGTGTCAAAAAGAATGTGCAACACATCACTTAACCATAGAGTTATGGTTACTACCCACCCCTGATAAACATGAAAGTAGTGTCAGAATAGCATTAAATAGAAACATGACCATTGAAGCTCCACTATGATGGAGTGTGGTTTGACACACATCCTGTTTCCTTTGTGGACTTTAAAACCAGCCTATTAGTCTTCATGGTTTGATGTAGCCTTATATAGTCTGTTTACACTCATTGTTTAATATTTATATTTAATGTAGCTTATATAATTAACATAGGTTTATTATTCTGTTTTCACTCATAATGCTGTTTATGCTGTTTAGATGATTTTGCTGGGTGACACGATATCACACTGGACACACTTTATTTAGGCTATCAAACATTTATCAACCATGAAGTCTTTAAATTAATATGTTTTAAACAATAGTCCTAACATGTACATTCTGTATGTCAGGAATGGACAAACACACACGTTGGTTGCTTTTTATTTATAAACCCTGCATAGTCTACTAAGACAACAGACCTGCAATGAATGAGATCATAATCTGTATCTATCTGCGCTTCTCTTCAGGAAAGAGGAAGACCACAAAACATGCGCGCACATGAGCACACACACACACACACACACACACACACACACACACACACACACACACACACACACACACAACCAGACAGAGTGTGTCTCATCAGTAGTTAATAGAATCTAGAAGGTCTTTTGGGTCGTTCATCACAGCAGAGGATGGCTCATATCTCGCTCTGTGTTCTCTGTAAGTATTATTATATTTTTTGATATTATTATATGTAGGCTATATAGCATTATATTACTAGTATTACTAGCACCTCTATTGTTAAAGTATTTCATCCATTACTTTAATTAATTAATTTGTATTAACTCAACTTTGAGACCGGGGAAGTGCCATTTTAGATTTTAGCTATATTTCAACCACTTTAAAGGAGTAGTTCACTCCCAAAATGACATTTTTCTATTGATTACTCCCCCCATGAAGCCAATCATTTGATGAGACTCTTTGTAGGTCCATTGATTCTGGATGGAGACCCAAATGCATTTGGGTCTCTCCAGGAATCAGAGGGCTTAGGAATGCGCCAAAAGCAAAAAAATAAAGAATAAATAAAAAAAATCTATACTTATTAAAAAATACCAGCTCAGTGGCCTTGTGGTTAGAGTGCCTGCAGTAGGATTTGATCCCTGGCCTGTTCATACCAAAGATCTGAAAAATGGGACCCAGTGCCTCCCTGCTTGGCACTCAGCATCAAGGGTTGGATTGGGGTAAATCCCTGTGACATACTATGTCCAGGGGGTGTAATTGTAGGCCTACATCAAGCTGCCTCACGCTATGGAAGCAGGCTCCTGCCCTATGGGCCTCATGGCTCAGCAAGGCAAAATAGCATGTGAATATATATATGTTTAATGTGAAATGTTTGAAAGTGAAATTTCCCTTTAATGGTTTAAAACAGTATAGTTAGTTTAGTAGTTAGTTTAATAAAAGTAGCACCAGAGCCAAATCAACTTCTTTCTTTCTTTCTTTCTTTAATTAACATTGACATTTGATGATTAGTTACCTTCAATTTCAAAACCTTTTGGGGATATTGGGATATTATTGCATTATATATTTTTCACATTCTTGTGCATTCTTATAACATTGTTATCAAGCATCATGACATTAAAGCTGCACTATAACTTTCCTCTTCTACCCCCGGATTTGACCCCGGGAAGTTGACATTTTGACAAAATTAGTGTCTAACCAGGAACATGATGTCAAAGGTCAAATGTGTGTCTCAATAGAAGAGAGCAGGGACACAACATACAGCCACCATTGTATACATTGTTGTGTTTAATTAAATTAAAATACATTAACATTATTAACATACAGATTGGACGAGGTTACATAGTGCCGCTTTAATACAACATGAACAGAATGTTTAATTTGCTTGTTTAAATTTAACTTAAATCACATTTCTTCATGTTGGTGATATTGTCTCACGACTCTCACCAAATGTGTTTCAGTGCTGAGTATCTTCCTCTCCTATGGACACAGTCAAGGTGAAGATTAATTTAATATCTGTTATCTGTATTCACTCACATAATCTACTTTATGCTATAAAAAATAATATTCATTACTATTATTTCAGTTTCTTGTTAGTTGGCTATGTATTAACATGACATTTTGCTTAGCTTGCACAAAGTAGAGTGGTCCTTGGCTGCCACCTTGTGGCTTTAACAGTGTTTTTCTTTCCAGCTAATAAATGAGTGTCTAGCTCACAACAATCATTTGTGTATTCTGTATCCTAAAGTCTACAAGTAAAGATGTGTGTTGAAGTCATCTTTCCTATCTTATTATCATATCTTCTATCTAGAGAACCTGAATTAACTCAATTGTCATGGCAGTGTGGTCATTATATTTTGAGATGCAGGCATTGTATGAAATAGAAATATCATACAGTATGTGACCCCAGTAGGCCAAAAAGAAACAATGTTTTTCAATCCAGATATTGCTATTGTGCTTCCCAACAGACACACCTCAAGCTGTTCTCAGTGTGTCTCCTCCATGGTTGAGTCCTGGAGCCTCAGTGACTCTGAGCTGTGAGGTTAAAGAATCATCTGCAGACTGGAGGTTCTACTGGTACAGAGTTGTTCCTAAACCATCATACTACTTCCATGAGCTCTTACCTGGTAGCCTCCATGGAACTGTAGAAGGTTCCTACATCATTCATGATCCTACAGGCACAGGAGGATATGCGTGTAATGCTGGGGGAGGAGACCCAGTTTATTACACAATATACAGTGAAGCTCAGTATGTGTGGTCTGGTGGTGAGTGTGACTCATAATTCATCATTATTAATTATTCCAGGTTGGTTTCAGACAGCCTCACTTACCACTTACGACTTACTTACTTACTTACTTACTTACTTACTTACTTACTTACTTACTTAATTACTTCCTTATTACTTAGCCTACTTACTTACTTATTACTTATTAATTATTTACTCCATATGTCTCATATTTTCTTAATTATTTGATCTTGTTCTCACTTTTCTTGTTCACTATGTTATTATAACATTGGTCTTTGTTTAACCTCTGATCCTGTGTTGTGTTTTAGATGTTCATTCTTCAGGTTCTCTCACAGTGAGTTCTAACAGAACTCAACACTTTCTCTCTGAGTATAAGTCTATGTCTTACTCAATGAGCTGTGAGGGAAAATCTACTGAATGGAGTTTGATGTATGATGGTAAAGAAGATATACGTCAAGGTGAAAGTGTCACCAGAGTGTTCTGGTGTGAGTCTGAACTGGGGGAGTACAGCAATGCTGTCAACATAACAGTACATGGTGAGTCCATTAGTTACTTCATAACAATACTGCAGCAGCATTGCATATTAGTTCAGTGTGAACCCTAACATGTGGATTGTTTTTTACTTGTTAACTGTTTTCCAGATGGTCCTGTCATCCTGGTGAGTCCTGTTCACCCTGTGACTGAGGGACATTCTGTCTCTCTGCAATGCAAACACAGAACAGACTCGTCTCTCTCCAACGTGGACTTTTATAGAAATGAAGAACTAGTCCAAGCTCAAACTAATGGAGAGATGATCATACCTGCTGTATCTAAGTCTGATGAGGGATTCTACAAGTGTACATATGCTGGAAGAAAGTCACCACAGAGCTGGATGACAGTGAGAGGTACTGTAAACCCATTCATGTTTGTTTTTTTTACTTTACTTTGTTCATGGTTGCTTATTTATATGAACATTGCATTTTGTAGACAATATAATATGCAGTTGTCTCCCATAGCAGTAGCTGAGACAAATTGTTTAAGCACTGCAGCCTAAATGCAAACAATCATTGTTCTAACACTAATCTACTTATTTCAAATCATATTTTAACTGTTGTTATAGTGTCTCAACCTCCAGTGTCTGCATCAACTCATCCTCCAGTGACTGTACCTGTGGAACAGAGTTCTCCACATGTAGTGTGGTTGATTGTAGGACTTGCTGCTGTGATTCTACTGACCATCCTTCTGCTCCTGCTGTGTCGATACAGAACATCTAAAGGTGAGAAATATTACATCAGATGTATTATAGATTACAATCTCTGAGGAATTCAGAATCAATGATTTATATACGATTTATGTGCCTTTTATTTACAGCTCCTTGTTGTGCCAGGTAAGTACAGTATTAACTCTCTATTCATACACATGATAGCAGTATAGCATCTTGTTTTCTATTTTATGTCTGTTAAATATACTGTATATATCAATTAATTACAGACCGGTTCAGTCTCAGGGAACCAATCAGGGCTCAGTTCTAAACCAGAGGACCAATGAAAGTGGGGCTCCTGATGATGTGTACTGCCCACTGCAACACGGTCAGTCTGTGAACCAATCATTTTAAGGACAATTCTGACACCTCTTAACTCTTAATTGAATCTAAATTAAATGTAGAACTTAAAAAAGTAAGTGCTTTCATTGATTAAACACTGAATGTCCTTTTTAGAAGTTCTGTCTCACTGTTTTGTCTTTCTATCAGAATAATTAACTAAAGTGAAACTATGTTTGTATTAACAACACTTATTTACCGTTAGGCGACATCTATGGCGTAATTAGTCACCCTGACTATGAAAATGGTACAGTATTAACTTTTTAAAGATATATTTCCATAATATATATCTCAGATAATCTAATCATAATAAATTATAAACAACAACAACAACAACAATTCTAGGACTATCATTTATTTTCAGGTTCAGACGTATTAAATGTGTTGAATCTTTTGTTGCCCCCGACCACAAACTGACCAAAAGTGATCCTTTGTTCCTTTATATTTTCATTTGGTTCAAATATTTACAGTGGAACTTACTGTTTTTAATTTACAGATCCAGGTAATGTCAGGTAAGTACAGTATTAATGTCTATTCAACATCACAGCAGTACATTCCATCTTGTTTTCTTTTTTATTTCTAATTAATCTAATTTAATTACAGACCAATTCAGTCGCAGCAAACCAATCAAGACTCAGCTGACGACTCAGACGACCCGACCAATCAAAGTGATGCTCCTGATGATGTGTACTGCCCACTGCAACACGGTCAGTCTGTGAACCAATCATTTTAAGGACAATTCACCTGGTCTTATTTATCCAAATTATCCAAATTAATGTCTAACGTTAAACAAAAAATGACATCTCTTTCATTAAATACACAATGCAGGTCCTTTTCTGGTCTGCCTGTTAGTTTTGTGTTTTTCTCCAAATTGGCAAAATAATTAAGCAAAGTTGACCAGAATCCAAATCAGCTTCATTGTCACATAACATAAGTAAAAACTGGGTGATTTCTTTCTTTCTTTCTTTTTTTTTTGTTGTTGCATACTGTAGTTCCATTATATTGGTATTTCCACTGAAAAAAGGGAAGAAGAGGAGGGGAGGGGGGGAAAGGAGATTAAAACAAGAACAAAATACGAAGTAATTATCTACAATCGGACAGACAGACATTTGGGTGTTTATTAGTAGGATATTTACACATTACTTGAGTATAAAGGTGTTGGCATAGGCATATAGCAGATGCATATTTTGCATGACTTATGTTGATAAACTTGATAGACAACAATCAGTGCTCAGTACATGGGAGAATCCATGTAAGGTACTGTTGACTGACTGACACTGGTAGAATCCACAAGTAGATCCATGAGGAACAAAGAGTCAAGTCACTTATTGTCCCTGGTAGAATGCACAGGTAGGTCCAAGGACCAAACATGGGTTCACTTTGCATACACTGCAAACACTGATGCATATTTTTTTACTTTTAGGCGACACAGACATCTACGGCGTGATCAGCCACCATGATGACTATGAAAATGGTACAGAATTTCCCAATTCCTTTTTAAAGATCTAATGATTTTATTCGTATTTAATTTGTAATTTGTTATTATGCAATATTATTACGGGTATTGGTATTTCTGAATGTCTTGTCTTTTGTGTGGACCTTAGGAGTTGGTAATGAACAATTCATGTTCAGAAGTATTATTTGATTTGTTAGATTGTTATTTATGGTACAACTTATTTTATTTTAATTTACAGATCCAAATTATGTCAGGTAAGCAGCCTATACAATATTAATATCTCTGTCTATTCCTTAACATGACAGCCGTAATTTCATTCCACATTGTTTTATCCTGTATTTATATTAAACATCTATCTTCTTATTACAGACCAGTTCAGGGAACCAATCAGGACTCAGCTACAGAACCAGTGATGACCAATCAAAGTGATGGTCCTGTTGATGTGTACCGCCCACTGCAACATGGTCAGTCTGTGAACCAATCATGTTGTACACTTCTGATAACTGGTTCTAATTTGAATGTTAATTAATGAATAATGTAAAATAAATCTTCATCCATTCATCAATAAATGTATTTTGGTAGTCATTCGGTGTTCCCCTAATTAGCAGAATATTGTATTTAATGTGAAACATGTATGAAGTAAAAGTAACTTAAAGGGATATTCCACTTTCAAAAAAACTTTTTGTCATTCTATGGTCTAATCAGGCTTGTATGAACACCCTGAACAGTTTTTAATTGTCTTCATTCAGTATTTAGATATTTGATGTAAATGTTATCTGGCCCTCCAGGCTCAGGGCCTCTCCCCACACACACTCATTGTAACTTCAAACTCCATTTTAACCATGATAGATTCATTAAAAACACCCATTATTTTTTATGGTGACTCATACTACCCTCCTAATACGTGAGCAGGCCGTGTTTTTTCCTTAACGTTTTTCATTTATTTTTAATAATTCTTTTGGAAAATGGAAAAGATTAAATACAATGAAAATATATAAAAAATAAATGAAAAACGTTATGGAAAAAACACGGCCTGCTCACGTATTAGGAGGGTACTATGAGTCACCAGAAAAAATAATGGGTGTTTTTAATTAATCTATCATGGTTAAAATGGAGTTTGAAGTTACAATGAGTGTGTGTGGGGAGAGGCCCTGAGCCTGGAGGGCCAGATAACATTTACATCAAATATCTAAATACTGAATGAAGAAAATTAAAAACACAGGGTGTTCATACAAGCCTGATTAGACCATACAATGACAAAAAGTTTTTTGAAAGTGGAATATCCCTTTAACACCACATTAATGATTATTTGTTTCCCTTCAGGTGACACAAGTGTCCATGGAGTAATCCAGCACTTTGATGACTATGAAAATGGTACAGTACATACATTTTAAATATCTAATCCAATGATTTTAATCTAGTTTAATTTAGTCTTCATTTGGTCATTTTGGAATGATTCAGATGAGTTAACAGTAACATATTATGGAGGACAAACTGAGCAAAAGTGATCCTTTATACCATTATATTTTTATTTGGTTCAAATATTTACTGTGCAACTTATTGTTTTTAATTTACAGATCCAGGTAATGTCATGTAAGTACAGTATTAATCTATATCTATTCAACATCACAGCAGTACATTCCATCTTGTTTTCTTTTTTAATTTCTAATTAATATCATTTAATTACAGACCAATTCAGTCTCAGCGAACCAATCAAGACTCAGCTGCAGACGACCCGACCAATCAAAGTGATGCTCCTGATGATGTGTACTACCCACTGCAACACGGTCAGTCTGTGAACCAATCATTAAGGACAATTCACCTGGTCTTATTTGATTCCAAATGTATTTATACATTTGGATAGCTACATACATTTGGATATAAAAAAAAAAAAAACATCTCTTTCATTGAATACACAATGCATGTCCTTTTCGGAAGTTAAGTAGGCCTAAAGTCTGCCTGATCTTTTTGTGATTTTCTCCTAATTGGCAAAATAATTAACCAAAGTTGACCAGAATCCGAATCAGCTTCATTGTCACAACAAAGGTTAGCAGAAGTAAAAAAGTGGGTGAAATTAGTTTTCGTGCATAGTTCCAGCATATTGGTATTTCCATTGAGAAGTTGGAAGAAGAGGAGGGGAGTGGGGCAAGGGGAAAAGGAGATCAAAACAAGAAAAACAAACTAATCATCTACAATCGGACAGACAGACACTCGGTCGATTATTAGTAGGATATTTATACACATGACTTGAGATAATGTATAAAGGTGTGTGAACATATAGCAGATGCATGTGCATGATATACCTATCTTGATATACTTGATAATAATAATAATAATAATGCATTTTATTTATAAGGCGCCTTTCAAGGCACTCAAGGTCGCCGTACAACGGTATAAAAGAGCATTTAATAAAAGGACAAAACAAAATCACAACCAGAACAATTTGCAGCAGAGCACAACAATATAATAACAGCAGTTAGAACAAATCACAAAATCACAATAAAACAGAACAATTAGCAGCAGAGCAATCTGAGTTCCCAGAGGTTCTTTTTTTCGCCACTAGCAGCAGAGCAACAAAGAGGTCAGGCCTGCCTAAAAAAGTAAGTTTTGGGGTGGGTTTTAAACGTGGGGAGTGATTCACAGTTTCTGATGTCAGAGAGGGAAGGGAGTTCCAAAGGTGAGGGGCAGAGCGGCTGAAAGCTCGTAACCCCATGGTGGAGACACAGGCTGAGGGTTTGTCAGGGGGGGGGGGGGTCAGTTGGATGGCAGAGGTAGACCGGGAGGGAATGTGTATGTCGATGAGGTCAGATAGGTATGGAGGGGCGAGGTTATGGATGGCCTTGAAGGTATGGAGGAGAATTTTATAGTTGATGCGTTGTTTGATGGGAAGCCAATGGAGTTGATACAAAACAGGGGTGATGTGATTGATGGCGGGGGTTCTGGTGATGATATGGGCAGCAGCATTCTGGACCAGTTGGAGTTTACGGAGGAGGTTTTGGGGGAGACTGTAGAGGAGGGAGTTACAATAATCCAGGCGGGAAGTGACGAGGGAGTGAACCAGGATTGCAGCACTGTTGGGGGTGAGTGAAGGGCGGAGACGGTTGATATTTCGGAGGTGGAAGTAGGCAGACCGGATGGTGTTATTGATATGGGAGTGGAATGATAGGGTATTGTCGAGGACGACACCCAGACTCTTAACCTGAGGGGATGGGGAAACAGAGGAATTGTCAATAGTGAGGGACAACAATCAGTGCTCAGTACATGGGAGAATCCATGTAAGGTACTGTTGACTTGGGACCATTAGGAACAAAGAGTCAAGTCACTTATTGTCCCTGGTAGAATGCACAGGTAGGTCCAAGGACCAAAGTGAACCCTGTTTGTATTAATAAGAATAAACACTGATGCATATTTTTTTTTACTTTTAGGCAACACAGACATCTACGGCGTGATCAGCCACCATGATGACTATGAAAATGGTACAGTATTTACTTTTTAAAGATCTAATGATTTTATTCTCACTTTATTTGGTTTTAATTGTGCAATATTATTATTATTGGTATTTCTTAACGTCTTGACTTTTGTGTGGACCGTAGGAGTTTTCCCTACGGTGATCACTAATGAACAATACAGGTTCAGAAGTATTATTTCATTTGTTAGATTGTTATTTATGGTACAACTTATTTTATTTTAATTTACAGATCCAAATTATGTCAGGTAAGCAGCCTATACAATATTAATATCTCTGTCTATTCCTTAACTTGACAGCAGTACTTTCATTCCACCTTGTCTTATACTTTATTTTATATTAAACATTTATCTTCTTATTACAGACCAGTTCAGGGAACCAATCAGGACGATGATGTGTACTGCCCACTGCAACACTGTCAGTCTGTGAACCAATCATGTTGGTTAGGGACACTTCTGACAACTGGTTCTAATTAAAATTGTAATGAATGTATATTTTTTTATTAAAAATAGATATTCATCTATTCAACAATAAACATATTTTCTGTAGTATATTAAAGTCAGTCAGTCTGTCAGTCATTAATGATTATTTGTTTCTCTTCAGGTGACACAAGTGTCCATGGAGTAATCCAGGACTCTGATGACTATGAAAATGGTACAGTACACACATTTTAAATATCTAATCCAATCATTCTAGGATCTAAAACATTATCATTTTGCTTAGTGTTTAAGATAACATTCTCTCACACCCACACACATACACAAACCCACACCCGAAAGCATGCACACACGCATGCACAAGCACAAGCACATGCACACTGCACACTGCACACTGCACACGCACCAATACTACAATCCCAGTCTTATACTGTTGGATGAGCTGTTGGGGGACCCCCTTGCTCATGGACACTTCCAGTTCGATCCCGGGCTCCCAGTTCGATCCCGGGCTCCAAGTTCGATCTCGATCCCGGGCTCCCAGTTCGATCCCGGGCTCCCCCAGAGTTGGTGTCCTTGAGCAAGACCCTGAACCCATAGTTGCTCCCGGTGAGCACCATCTGTGTATGAATGTGTGTGTGAATGGGTGAATGTTATGCACAATCATTGGCTGTGTTTACATGGGCAGGTATATTCCACTTGTATTCAATCAAAATGACTGCTCATTCAGAATATAAATGATCATGTAAACACCTCAGAATGGACTGGAATAATCCATTCCATTCTGAATTCATTTTCATTTGGGTTTGGAGGGGTGGTACAGTATATACCGTCAGAATAGACTTTTATTCAAGTTCCATCTAAACAGTTGGATATGAATCTCTGTTCAGAATGAGTTCATTCTGAATGAATAAATATTGTCCATGTCACCGTAGCCATTGTAAAACACCTTGGATAAAAAAGCGCTATATAAATGCACCATTTATTTATGCAAGATGTAAATAAAAGTTTCAATTTCCACAGTTGCGTAAAATGCAGACTACATGTTTTGATGTATGTTCAGTGTCCTGAGTATTCTGTTTTAAATGTTAACTGGAACTGTGTTTTATCTACTTAGATACAGATGTGTAGGACAAACCAACATGACACCTGTGGATGAAGTGGATCAAATGGACCTTGTAACAAACATATGCGCTCTCTCTCTTTCTCTCTCTCTCTCTCTCTCACACACACCCACACACACACACACACACACACACACACACACACACACCCACACACACACACACACACACACACACACACACACACACACACACACACACACACACACACACACACACACACACAAACTTATGTACATACTCAGATGTTATACAGAATTAGGTTTTGTTAACCTGTATATAAAAGGAATATTTGTTTTAAAATGATTATGCATCAAAAGGATTTTATTTTACAGTAGATGTAAAGCTGTAGGCCTACTATGTACAATAACGTTTCTCTTCCCGGATTTGAGCACTGAATTGTTTTACCATTGAGCTGCTTGCTCAGGGGATACATTGAATCTAAACCTTCAGGTGACCTTTGACAAGATATCAATGTCAGGGAGACAAAATGCCCGCCCAATTGTATGAGTTATGTATGTGATAAGGTCTTGCTGCACGGTCATTATGGCTTACTAGCCCTTACCCGTTCAAAGATATGAGCTCCGAAATGATGTGCAGTGTGTGGGTTATGGGATGTGCACTGTGCATACAGTATATGAGGGATGGAAAGTAACTTTAACTGGTGCTTGCATGATAATATGTAGGAGCATCAATGTAAGAAATACCCGTTTCGTTTAATGGCTACAGATATAAAACATCATTAAAACATGAGCACAGTAGATCGTATTCACTACCTTTTGCTGTTACTTATTTCCTATTAATCAATCAATAACAATTGATGGAAGCAGTGAGCAACGAGCACTGAGAAGAGGTCTCCGGCAGATAAGGTAGGTTTTTTGGCCTCCTGGTCGCTCTATAATAGGCCAAAGTGAAAAGGGTGCCACGCTTTCTTGGGCCTTTCACGGCAATCGGACGTTGCATGCGGGATTTGAGGCATGACCTGCTGGTGGCGGTATAACAGGCCAATGTGAGAAGGGTGGCATCTGTTCCTTGGCCTAGTGGGAATGTGTGTGCAAAATTTCACACACATAGCAGGCTGCATTCATGATTTGAGGCATTTTGTTCAAAAAAGGAGCAATCCTGCAAACTTTGGAATACAATGTTAGCCAATTAGATAGAAAACACATAGCAGGCTGCATTCATGATTTGAGGCATTTTGTTCAAAAAGGAGCACTCCTGCAAACTTTGGAATACAATGTTAGCCAATAGAATATGACATATCGGACAAATTCGTCATGATTACATCACTGTAGAGATACTGTGTACTGATTTGTGTGATTTTTGGATAAAATCTGAAGGAGTAATATCGAAGAATGTGTTTTACATACTGTAATCGGCCTTCTGGTGGCGCAATAAAAGGCAGATGTGAAAAATGCAGGGCACGGGTTTTTCCATTGCCTCTGGGAAGTATGCATACAAAGTTTTACACTAATCGGTGGAGTTATAGGTAAAAGCACAAATTGGCCTCTACACAACATGTATGCAAAAGACTATATATATGCAACAGACATATAAGGGCATATTGGTTAGATCGGTGGTTCTAACCCTTCTGGACAACTGGCTATATCCAGACTGGATTCCTTGTGTCCAGGTGGCAGTCTGAGATGGACAGACATAACTGCGTGTTGCACTTGAATTATGACCCACCAGTATTGTTGTGTGAAATTCACACAGCGCCTTGAGGTTTATGAGTGTTTTGAAATGAACCTGCTGGGCAGGATTTGTAATGATTCCCAATTCCTTGTTCATTCTCAAGATGTGAAAGAGGACTTGTATTTATATAATAATCGTTTATTTTATTCACGTAGCGTAAAGAACTCTTCCACACCTTGGTTACATTTGGCAAAACAAAAGACAATTTATTGGACTGTAAATATATTTTCAAACAATGTATGCATGTGGAAAAATGCTGAATTGATCGAATATTGTATTGACAGTGTAAACGTATAGCAGCGTGATACAAAAGCCAAATAGATTAATCACCAAAAAAGCCATAGGTTTGTATCCATTGTGTTCCATGTAAACATTCAACATCTAAGGCTGCATTCACACTAACGAGTGATATACCCTCTCCCCCCCTCATTCCCCTAGGACAAGGAGAGGGCAGGTGACTTTACTGTGTAGGAAGCCTAAACAAGACAACAAGACAACATACGAAAAACAAAACAAACACAGCCTACCCAGTTCAGAGCAGTGATTTACATTTGACTAGACTGCCAAAAAAAAGACAAAATTGATGCCACACTGCAAATTGTTGCTGTGTGATTTATATGTAAATTTGTTACGGTCCAAAGGTATAGTCCGTATGGCATGAGATGCAGCCCTATAAGGCAGTGTTTCTCAAACTTTCACATTTCAAGGTCTTCCCTTAACTCTGACAGTGTACAAATGGAACCAAATGGACCCGTTAGGACTTGCCCTTGGGGTTCATTTGGGTCAATTTGGCATACAGTCTTGTATGGGTCAATTTAGACCCCCCTAAAGGAACCCACAGAGTCCCTGGAATCCACTTTGAGAAACACTGCTATAAGGTATATCCATATTTTCACAACACCCTGAGAAAAAGGAACAGAATGCTTCCTCGCCTTTTGTTAACCAAGAAAACAATGCCATTTCACGAGAACCCTCTCACAAGCCCCCCCGGGCCTAATTAAAGAGCTAAACATAATACTGTACCACCTACTAATAATATCCTTCAGACTGATCACGTCAGCACAGCGTGCACCAACTTCGGAGAGTTTGGAGGCCGCGCAGGGACTTGACGCGGGCGCTGAGCTCCTCCTGTTCCTTCAGCTTCCGTTGAAGTTCCTCGACCACGTCAGGAAACAGCTCGCAGAACACCTTGTCCTTGAGGTTGAAGGCCAGGCTCTGGGCCGACAGTTGCCTTTTCGTGGCGTCCGAGGTGTCGACGCTGCCAAAGGTGGAGTCCTTCCCCACGATGAAGCTGAGCAGGCCCGTGAGGATCGTGGACACGGACCAGACGGGATTCCACGTGTCCGGGTGGAAGTCCGAGATGGACAGACATAAGCGCGTGTTGCACTTGAACCTGCCGTTTGGCGTGATCATGTAGATACTGGGCGGTTTGTAGGGGTATTCCTTTGGAAATATGAGCTTGCCGTGGTAGTATCCTCCTTCGTAGAGGGTCTCCTCGGGTCCTCTGACAACGTAGTGCCACTCCAGAATGTTGGAGGGCAGAGGTTCTGCGCTGATGTAAGGCACCGGGTCTTTCTTTATTTTGATGTAATCCTGGTTCAGTCGCTTGGTGGCCGTGAGCATCGGAACTGTCTTCTTCTTGTCGCTCATATCTCCAACGCGTCTTGTTCGCGGCTTGACCAGGTTCAAAGTGGGTCGTCTCAATGGAAAAGGACTTGCTGAGATTTTCACACTACAACATGTTACTGTATATATTGCCTGAGTGAACTCGGGAGTGACGTCACCACACAAAACAAAACTGTTACCAGACACTATGTTTTTTTCTGGGTTTTTTTTGAGCGGTGCTCGTTGCCATATACAGTATGACCTGCTTGTGCACCAGTAGAACGCGCCTTGTTTTAATCTACATATTTCACAGATAGTTGTAAAACGTGATGAAATTCACCCTTTGTCAAGTCCCGCCCGTTGTCCCGCCCCTCTTCACACCCATTGGTTGATGTGTCTTGGTGGGACATTCGGTGGGACACTCCATCCACTACCATTTTAATTCAGTTTAATTCATATTGTTATTCTGTGTGTTCAATTCTAATTTCAAACTTGGTTTCAGTAAAATGGAGATGCTCAGTGGCAGTATAGTGACTCAGCATGTTTTTAAATGTTTTTATTTCTCCAAAAATTATGTTTTAGCAATTTCAACATAAAAAAGGCGGAACCAGGGTGGGACCAGGCAGATAGAGCCTGCTGGTTGGTCAGTCAGGGACCAACCAGAAGGCTAACAAAGGGCGTGGAGGCACAATGACCAGTATCATCAATTCATCATATGTGAATACCATATAGACACAAGGACCATTAGGCCATGTTGCTTTTTAACCTCTTATTTTGTTGTGATCCCGACAGTAAGTTGCCCTGAATTCCTTCCATAGGTGGTCCCTTTTATTTTGAAGAGCCAGAGGAAAAAAGTGCACACTTCGTGCCACTTTACACTGGTCCGGTCACGTGACTCACCATGGAGTAATGGCCGCTGAGTCCGAGTGTATATCTTGCTATTTTGCCATGAAAAAATTTGCAAACCTTTTTTTTTTCTTTTTTTTTTTTGATAAAGGAGCTTATTTGCAGCACAATGAATGGGACTATATGGAGGATTTTTGCTGCACGATGACGTCATTGCCCAATGGAAAGTGATCTGCGAGTCTGGCTTCACATACGGACTCCCCTGACAGTACAGTAAGGATTAATAATATAACATGCTATACTGTATATATCCCGAATATCTTCAGTAATGGCACATTACCGCTAGGGTTGGGACTCGTTAGGATTTTAACGATTCCGAGTCCTTAGCGATTCCCTCTTAACGATTCTGGTTCCTAACGGTTCTCTTAACGGTTCCAATATATATATATTTTCATATTTTCTGACACTGACGCTTCTGTATGTCCTATTGACGGGTTTCCTGTTTATAAACAAAAGGATGCGCGCGCATCTAACGGATGCCTTTCCACCAATCACCAAACCTGTTGTTTTGGGGAGCGCCAGGGAGCGCTGGTTTCATTGGCTAATTTTGGTACAGACGTCAGTGTAACGTAGACCAGAAACCCGTCTATAGAAAAATAAAACATGAACAATTGAGACCATTTAACAGTAGTTGTTTACATAAGCCTAATGGGCGTTCAAATAAATAATAATTTAGGTATAGTTGTTGTAATACAAATTTATATTGTAATATAATCACAGTTAAGGGTCAATTTGTTTCTTACCAATAGGGCTACTTTTGTGTAATTGAAAATGTAGATATATTCATGTGGTGTGGTGTGGTGTGGTACTAAAGCTGCAGTGGAAAAGGGGCTATTGTGAAGTCAGGTTTCTAAACGTAGCGCCCATCTGTATGTTTAAGGCTTTAATCGTTGGTTAAAATAGCTGATCTACAAGCTCACGTTGTCTTGTGGATGCGACGCGTTGTGAGCTTGCAGATCAGCTATTTTCGGCATGCAACACAGCGAAGTAGTAGGGCTTTACTTGCGTTGCAACTTTCAAGACGTAACAAGGAAGAAGAGAAGCACCCAGGCAGACGGCACAGAGGAGCGCCTCAGTCCGCTCACATATCAACTTTCGCGAGGTCTTCTGCAGCTGCGGGTGTTATTTGGAGCATAATGTGAAATGTGAATGAAAAGAAAGACGCGAGGACAGAAGACCGCGGACCGAACGAGCGAACAAGCCGACGAGCGCCGCTCATGGACGTCAGAATGAACGCGCTTCCAGTGAGCTGAAGTACAGCCAAACTTTGGAAGACTTGTCTCTTCGGCACCATGCTGTTTGTTTATCACGCTGCTTGTTGGTGTGTTCAGTTGTCGTCGCTATCACTCGCGCTGCTCAGTGACGCGGACATTCCCAGCATTCTTTCTGTAGAGGTGGCCTGACGTCACCACAGCTGCTTGCAATGGAATGCACATTAAATGCGCGCTGATGAGACCATGGATGAGACCCGTTAAGAGAATCGGACCGGCAAAAATGATTGACCCGGTTCTGGACCCGCTATCATGGAACCGGGTCCTAAAAAGAACCGGTTTCGGGTCCCAACCCTAATTACCGCCTGTCTTTTTTATCCCGAATTAATTCGGGATAGGCACTATACTAGACTGACATAACACTTCTCTCTGTGTCCTAAATGAAAAGTGTGCATCGGCAGCTACGAGTGTGCGGCTATGCGCCTTTTTTGAATAGTGATTGTTCCGTTGGCTGGCACCTCACAAGGACCGCCGGTGTGCTGTGCATTTTTTTACATTAGTATCATAATACTGGCTATCATAAATTGGCGTTGTTATTACTTTTTTGTGTGTCTTCTCACATTGTTCCAGAACCTGTCTCTCAAAGGTGGATGTCATCAATATGACATCAGTTTTACTATAGAACCTGTCCGGTTTGTATTAATGTTTTTTATGGCATGGCTGTGGGGGTCTGTGGCCCTAATGCATATGAGCATATCAATATCTAAAGAAAATGTTTGAGCTTTAATATTCAACACTGTTGAATACTGAAACTCCCCTTCAAATGGGTTTATTAGACAAACAAACTCCCTCTTGAAATTCCTCAACCAATAGAATGAGGAAGATTCCAGTCTCATGCAGTAAAAGTAGGCTACTTTAGTCAGGAACACTGATGTGCAGATTTAACCATTTATTGCAACCAAATGGAACAAAGTTAAACTTGGCGTTAAAGGAATCCAAGTTCAGAGTATTCCCTGAATTATTTTCAAGCAGCTTGCTATGCAAAATCAGGGAACGTTAAGCAAGATCCCCGTAGGGATACAATAGCAGTACAATAGCAATACATTGACATATAAGCTTGAATCAACAGACGAAAATCACAAAAGGTGAAGGCTGGGGTGGAGGAGGCTGTTAAGCAGCAGCGGATCCGAAGCTTCGGATGTAAACAAGCAGCACTCTGAGCGTGAGTATGACAGTGGGACGTAATGCCCAACAGATCTGTGAATGAGAAATAGGAGAGGAGCTGACTGACAACTGATTACAGCTGGGTGGGTGAGACTATTCTATCTATATTTCAATTTGAAACTAATGAAACCAAACTGTCATCCTGTGTTGAAGGAAGTCAGAAGAGGCCAGGCCAGACCAGGCACACACACACACACACACACACACACACACACACACACGCACGCACGCACGCACGCACACACACACACACACACACACACACACTCTCTTCTGACTTCCTTCAAAGGTGTTACCAATGATTGATTCTTATGAAGGCTCTGTTCCATTTCACGTAGCACAGTGGTTCTTTTATTTCAAGGACTCTCATAACTCTGAGAGCATACAAATGGAAACAAATAGATCAGTAACTTTTAAGGGGTAATTTGGAACCCCCAAGTTACCCTGGACCGTGGACCACACTTGGGACCCACTGGTGTGTGGTGTAGCAAAGTGTTTCCAGTGAGCCAACATGCACAATGTCAGCACCCTGACTTTGTTTGACCAGAATGGAACAGTGCCTATCATTAGTAACACCTGTGAAGGAAGTGGGAAGACACCCAACTTCTCTCCAAAATGGTTGCTGTGCATATAGACTGACGTTTTTTATTTTATTTATTTTTTTTCTTTCACTGAAGCTAACAGAACTAGAAAAGATGTAATTAGACATTACAAGTGTGGTTGCTGACGGTGCTGACATGACTATATTCTGCAGTAAGCTAACTGTCATGTGAAGCTCGACCAATTGATTCCCTATTGATTCCCACTCCCATTGATTCCCAACTGAATCCCACTCCCATTGATATCCCGGACAGATGTCTGTCTGTCTGTCAATTTCCAATGGCATTGGAAAAGTTACCCTAGTAAATAAAGTTTCCCCAGGACTATAATGTGATGCCCTGTTGGGCAACCACACTAATAAAAAAATCACACCCGTGTGAACTGAGCGGTGGTCCCCCCCCCCCCCCCCCCCTTCCCCCCTGTGTGTGTGTGTGTGTGTGTGTGTGTGTGCGTGCGTGCGTGTGTGTGTGTGTGTGTGTGTGTGTGTGTGCCTGGTCTGGCCTGGCCTGAACAACAGCGCCCCTCCCTTAACATGTGTGGTCAGAAAAGGTTACTGCAGGCTACAGACAGACAGACAGACAGACAGACACGCACGCAGACAGACAGACAGACCCACACACACGGCCACGTATAGGAGCGTTGTGACCACCGCTCAAAAAAACAAATAAAAACTACACTACGATGCCTAAGACTAAATATAATTTAGTCTATAATTTTGGCAACAAATAAAAACTAGACAAAGGTTTTAGGGAGGGACTAGTGGGGAAGGGATCCAGTAGTCCTAAAAGACAAGTAATTTCATGTTTGGTTGCACTCTGAAAATAGCCGATCTACAAGTTCATACTAGCTTGGAGATTGGCTTGGTTGACAATATCAACTGTAGTGCACTAAAACTGAAACTTTTCAGATTTAAAAAATTTGACTAAAACTACATTAAATTGTATTCAAAAGACTATGACTAAAACTAAATCTAAATTTGCTGTTGAAATCAACACTTATCTTCATACACATCGGTTGCTGGGCAGGTTGTCTTCATCAGGGGTGTCACAAGCGGGGGGAAAGTGTTACTGAGTTTCTAGGGCCCAAGATGGAGGGGCCTTAATTATTTTATACTTTAGCTATTGAATAATAGCAGATATACAAGCTCACAAGGAGCTTGTAGATCCGCTATTTTTGAAAAGTCTTAAGAATGTGTGCAAATCTTGAATATATGTAGTTTGGGGGTCCGTGGCCAAATACATATCATTTTGGGGGTCCTTCACATGAAAAAGTTTGAGCACCACTGACATAGAAACATAGGTTTTTTCAAAAAACCTTAGAAGGATTTGAAATATTCAAAGACTTACACATTTTCACGATTATTCAAAAATAGCAGATCTACAAGCTCGCAGTGCCGCGCTGTGAGCTTGTATATCTGCTATTTTTCAATGGTTAAAGCACAAAATAATGCTTTCCCAGTCTAAAATCTCCCCCTATGAAGAACATTTATGGGGGGCCCGCAGTGAATCCTTGTACCCAGAGCCCAGGATTTGGTGCGACGTCCCCTGGTCTTCATACACATCGGTCGCTGGGCAGGCGTTCGTGCTCAGGATTCCAGGTATTCCTGCCGAAGCACTCTGCAGCCTCCCTGTCACACTGGCAGATAAACATCTCACAGTCGTCGTTGTCGCCTGAAGATGTGAACGTAAAATCCTATGTTAATACAGAATAGTAATGTGGTCAATGTATAGTAGAGTTCTCAAAGGGCCTGAAAATTAAGGCCCGGCCCTAACTGGGCCCTAACTGGGTCGGCCCAAGGCCCTACCCAGCCCGACTAGTTAGCATACATTTTAGGCCCTACCCTACCCTTAATGTCGGGTAGGGTTCGGGTATGGTCGGGTTCTCATTTTATCACAGAGTGTAATAAAATAATAAAAAATATATATATTTTCTTTTTTCATTGAGCCCGAGGCCCTACCCGGCCCGACCCTAAATGTCGGGTCGGGTTCGGGTATGGTCGGGTTCGGGCACAATTTGAGAACTCTGATGTATTGCTCTGGTCCATAGCGTTAGGAGTTCTCCATAGCGCTATGTCAACTGGACTAAACTTTTTTTTTTTTTTTTTTTTTTTTTTTTTACAGTAAGAATGAGTCAAATGAATAGGGACCAGTTCAAGTGTACTTACTTAGACAGGTTGGCATCCTATCGTCATGGTCACAGCTCCAGGAGTAGTGCTCAATGTAAGGGTGGTCAAAGATGGGCCGGCAGTCAGGATGCTGCTTAGCAGCACTGTAACAAGAGTCATGGACCTGACAGCACCTACATTTCAACGAAAGAGACACATAATGTAACAATAGTCATGCACTGGTCTTTTGAAAACGCAACGAAAGAAGATAGATAGATATAGATAGATACCTTTATTATCCCAAGGGGGAAATTCAGTTGTCCAGTTGTAGCATAGCAGTATACAGTATTTACAAAGTTACAGAGAAGTAAGAAAAAAAAGATAGATAAGAGGAAAAAAAGAGCAGTACAGTACCAATAAAGAGAAGGTGCATCAATAGAGGGGGCGAATAATATATAAGTATATATACATAAAGTGTCTTACAAAAAGAGACCGTAACAGTCAATGCTAGTTAGTGCAACAAGTATCTCACTGACATTGTTAAACAAAGCAGAATACTCAGAAACTACCAACACAACCTAATAGTGCAAAGTCAAAAATCAGTGCGAAAAAACAAACAAAAAAAGCAGCTCAGAGAAGAAAAACTAGGGAGCGTGTCACCGCAAGACGCACATGAGCACTCTCCCTGGAAGGTCCTTAGGGGTCAAAGTAAATACAGCAATAGTTCCGTCAGTCTAGGTTAGGAAGGAAGTCCTTTTCAATCATCCGTTATGTGTCTCGTTGTACAGCTTAAGGGCGGCCGGTACAAAAGATTTTCCAAGTCTCTCACATCTCCGTCCTGGGTAGGCAAAGCGGTCGTTTCCTCTCTTACTCCAGTAACTGGTGATCTCCAGATGGAGGGGGTGAGAGGAGTTCTCCAAAATGTAATCTAGCTTCCTCGCTGTACGCACCCTGGTTACTTCCTCCACCCCCTGTAGAGAGGACCCAACAACAGAGCCTGCTTTCCTCACCAGTCTGTTCAGGTTAAACGTGTCACCTGCTCTGTTGTTGCCACCCCAGAATGTTATACCAAAAAAGAGGACACTTGCCATGACAGACTGGTAGAACATCTGTAACATCCTCTTGCACACACCAAACGATCTCAGTCTTCTCAGGAGGAACAGCCTGCTTTTTCCCTTGCTGTGAATCACCTGCGCATTGTCCGACCAGTCCAGTGAACTATTCAGGTGTACTCCGAGGAATTTGTAGTTATCCGCAAGCTCAACCACCTCTCCGTTAATGGTGCTTGGCACCGGGGGGACTCTCTTGGAAGTACGGAAGTCCACCACCAGAAACCCAGTAGTGTGCAAAAAAATATTGAATGTTTATATTTTGTTAATGTCTGTAAAGAGAATGGTATTTTTACTCGAGTCGTGACCTGTGAAAACACAAATGGGTCCCGAGCCGCCCCACTGTTTGGGAAACGGGGTGTTTAGGGTGTTCATCACTTTGGCCAGATTTACACTGCAGTCAAATCCAGCCCAAATCCGATTTGGTTCTCAAATCTGATCTTTTGGCCCGACTTTTCACACTGCATTTGCAAGTTACCAGATCTGATCTGTGCGTTCTGACTGATTTTAACAGCGTCAGCCCAAAGCTACCCTGCGGGGACATATCTGCTTTGGTTACCGTGGTAACGACGTCGGCGTCATGACGTTACGTCACTACGTCGACGGTAGTTGATTACGTTCAAGAAATGCGACATAATAGACCATAGTAAACACGTTACAATTTTGTTTTTCTCTCTTCTTTTCTTTATTTTTCTGTTTCGCTCTTCTCTCTGGTTTTATCTATTTAGTTCACGTGTTTTCTCTCTTCTCTCTTGTTTTTCTTGTTTGCTCAGTGCGCTGTAATCAAATAGTAAATACTCGCGCTCTGTAATGACGTCATTACAGTGGAGCCCTGCACGCTCGGGTCACGCAGCAAGTGACGTTTGGACAGTTTGATGTGACTTGCATGTGACTTGTATATAACTCTATGGGGTGGATGTGGTTACTGCTTTCAGATTGAGACAGATGTCCTCAGATCCGATATGGATCGGATTTGAAACCACCTCTGGATGTGGTTTTTCAAAATCGGATTTCATGTGACCTGCATGTGACCTGTCTGGATTTAGACTATTTAAAAAAAAATCTGATTCCACTTTTGATGTGACTCAGATCTGATTCAGGCTAGATTTCAGTGGCAGTGTAAAGCCGGCCTTAGTGGCACTGACCTGTCCAGTGCGTCCACAGGGGTCCCGGAGCCCCCCAGGCCACAGTAGCAGCCATAGTCTGCGTAGTCAAAGACAGGCCAGCTGTCCGGCATCACACACAGTATCATCTTCCTGAACTGGACCAGGGAGCGGGACTGCTGATCAAACGCCTGGGCTGGAAACAGCACAAAACACGTACACACAGTTTACCATTTATAACTACCAGTAAGACTCCCTAATCGGGAGATAAGCGACCGTCAGGTCGCAGCGTGGTTTTAGGGCAAATGTGTAGGAGCAGTGTCCAAAAATGTGTTTGAAAAAATCTGCCTGATGGTGGCGCTATATGGGACAGATCCATGTTGATGAGATGAGTGTAGACATACTGTGTACCGATTTGCGTAATTTTAGGGCAAAATCTGTAGGAGCAGAGTCCAAAAATGTGTTTTAAAAAATCGGCCTGAAGGTGGCGCTAAATGGGACAGATCCATGTTGATGACATGAGTGTAGAGCAAGTGTGTACCGATTTGCGTGATTTTAGGGCAAAATTTGTAGGAGCAGTGTCCAGAAATGTGTTTTGCAAAAATCGGCCTCATGGTGGCGCTAGAATTGATTGATTGAAGACTTTATTAGAAGTTTGCATAGGAAAAGGTACAGTTTCATGACGGTACAGTTCACTGGTACAAGGTCTACTAAAAGGAGATCCATGAAAAGACTAAGCTTATTTCCACTGGAAACCATTGAAGTATCTCATATAACATTGAATGACAGACAAATAGAACACAGTACTATGCAGTAGATATGTAAAGAAAAACAAAATAGAAGACAGTAAGTCAAAACAAACAGTATATACAAAGAAGGGGCAGGGGAGGGTAGGGTTGGGCTAGATTCTTTTTTACCAGTTGCGAACGGCTGCTGCCTGTAAGTGGTTTTTCAGGGCAATTTTAAAGGATGCTAGTGATCCACACTCCTTTGTGGCCTTCGGTAAGGCTTTCCACATTTTGGTGGTATAGCAGAAAAAAGAGTTTGACCTTTTGTTGGTTTTGACTCTGGGTTGAAAGTGATCTGTGGCGCTGCCTCTGGTGTTGTAATTATGGACATCCTTAATGTTTATAAAGTATTTTGACAGGTACTTGGGTATCATAGTGGTGTAGTGTATCTTGTACACCAGGCCCATTGCAAGTTGCTGTACTCTGTCAACTACTCTGAGCCACCCCACTCTTAACTGGTGAGTAGCGGTGAGGTGAGTCTGATAGGGAAGTCTAAGCAGGACCCTAATTAGTTTATTTTGGGCTGTTTGTAGTTTAGTTTTCAGGGCTTGTGGGGCGTCACAATACCATACGTGGACTCCGTAGTCAAAGAGGGGCTGGATTATTGCACCAGCTATGGTCTTCAGTGTGTTGGAATTGACCATCGGGGCGATGGAGAAGAGGACAATAGAACTCCTAACTGGTTCAGTACCATTAGGAGAAGGCGCGCTCTCTGCTGGAGTCTTGTGGAGAGGTATGTAGTTTCTTTGGGTGCAGATTCTAGTAGAATTCAGAATGAAGGGAATATCCGCACTCTCTTGAATGATGACTTTTTAAAATTATTTATTTATTTAAGCATGCACAGCAGCAGCAGTCTATTTAGAGAAACGGACGCGTTTCGGCCTACTGGCCTTCCTCAGCGTTTCAAAGAGGGCCATGTGAGAATTGATGGGATCGGGGCAACGGTTGCGGAGATATGAGCAGGGCAAAAGTGTGACGTGTGACGTGTTACAGACAGACAGACAGACAGACAGACAGACAGACAGAGGTTGTGATAGTAACTGCGACCTAACGGTCGCAATTAACTCTGAAGGCAGTGGTTCTCAACCTTTTCAGGCGGCGACCTCCAAAATAATCATATTTTAACTGGGGACCCCCCACCCTGACGAGCACTAAGAGTTGAGGCACTACATTTTGTATAATACGGTTCTATTGTGAAAATAGCAGATCTACATGCTCACAGCGCCTCGCATTGCGAGTCGTTGTGAGCAGGTAGATCGGCTATTTTCACAATTTTTGCCTCTAATGTTTGACAATTTGGCCAATTTTAATTAGTCATTTTAGAGATATTAAAAAGTCCTTAAATTGTCCCTTTCGAAATTTGCATACACCCTCGATACACTTACATTTTATGTTGGTTGGTTTAATATTGAGTGAGAAAACAATCTTGAACATTAAGTTAATCATCTGGGGACCCCCCAGATGGGGGTCCCGACCCACAGCTTGAGAACCACTGGGCTAAGGGCCCGTACACGCTGCAAGACTTTTTGCTCCGATTTTGCTGTCGGGTACCTTTTTGGGCGCTTGCTGACAAACCCCCCGAACTGACGCAAGATCGGACTTTGCTCGCCAAGGTTTTGCTCGGTGTGTGTGAAAGGCCCTGCGAGACGCACGTGCGGAGAGAGACAGAAATTCATTAGCGCCCTGCCTCGCTCTCGTTCACATTATGAATTAGAATGAAAACTAATGTTGACTATCGGGTCTGGATCGCATCCTGGTGAAATATCTGGCAGTGTGTGATCGCTTGTCGGCGATCAACCACCCTGTAGACAATATGCCTTCCGGTGTGTTCCAAGATTTCTAGCGGAAGTGCTGCGTTTAACGGACGTTACGTCATGCGGTGCGGGTCTGTTTACATTCCCTAGCGAAAAAACTAAAATAGATTGTAGCTCTTAACTCGCTCTTCATAGGTGTAACATTGCTTGAATCAATGTTTTTGTTTGTATATTGTTAATTGCGAGCGCAACCGACGGAGCAGGAGACGTAGACCAGATTTTTTCGTGCAGGGAATACGTTTGCAGGAACACCGCACTGTGAAAAAAATACAGCTTCGGGTGAAATTCTCACGGCGGAAGTTGAACGCTTTCTGCCTTCTATTGTCACCAGGCTTTTCTCTTCGGAGATGAGTAAGCCTGGCTACGCGAGGCTACAACGATACAGTATATGACAGCCGATGTCAAGAAAGACACTGGTTTAGTGTGAAATACTTTAACGATCCGTTCCATATTACAGTGTTCAAGCCTTAAAATACCAGATCTGAAGAAATAAAATAAAATGAATGAATAAAATAATACGTGAGCAGGCCGCATTTTTTCGATAACTCTTTTAAATGAAAAAGGTTATTGAAAAAACACGGCCTGCTCACGTATTAGTAGGGTAGTCACCAGACACCAGAAAAAAAATAATGGGTGTTTTTAATGAATCTATCGTGGTTAAAATGGAATTTGAAGTTACAATGGGTGTGTATGGGGACAGGCCCTGGGCCTGGAGGGCCTGATAACATTTACATCAAATATCTATATATTGAAGCAAATTAAAAACTGTTCAGGGTGTTCATAAAAGCCTGATTAGACGATAAAATGACCAAAAGCTTTTTTGAAAGTGGAATATCCCTTTAACTCTGACAGTGTACAAAAATGTATCCATTTGTACACTGTCAAGAGTTACAGACTTGTATGGGTCAATTTAGACCCCCCCCCCCCTAAAGAAATTAACAGAATCACTTTGAGAACCACTGACCTAGTAGCCTAGTTAACTAAACTCCTCCTGCCTTCTGCTACTGACCTAGAATATTGTCTGGTCTCCTAACTCATCGATTAATGATTGATCCAGAATTCCACAACAGCGTGCAAGGCTATGCATCTCTATGCTGTCTCTCTTTCACTCAAACAAAAGGCTGAGAAGTACACGCTGACTGAGTGAGTGACCAACTCAATGAGTCTGACAAACCAGATAAACTAGAAATGTGGTTCAGGCCGTGACCCTCATATTTGAACAGGGGACCCCCACCCTTTTGTAGTGGTTCTCTTTAAGGTTTAGCTCAGAGAGTTACTCTATAAATATGTTGTGAAATTATTACTTCAATGCATTGACGCTAACATTTACTTTCGAATACTTAAAGGGATATTTCACTTTAAAAAAAAACGTTGGTAATTTCATTGTCTAATCAGGCTTTTATGAACACCCTGAACAGTTTTTAATTTGCTTGATTCAATATTTAGATATTTGAAGTAAATATTACCAGGCCCTAATTATTTTTTGTATTTCATTTTTTCCATTTTCCCAAATAATTATAACAAATAAATGAAAAAAGTTATGGATAAAACACGGCCTGCTCACGTTAGGAGGGTATGAGTCACCAGAAAAAATGGGTGTTTTTAATGAATCTATCATGGTTAAAAGTTTGAAGTTACAATGGGTGTGTGTGGGGAGAATAGCCCATAAGGTGTTTCCCTGTTGAAAGTGGAATATCCCTTTAAGTATTTTCAAAAGCAATAGCTTTTGAATACGTACATTTTTTTGCCAACTTTTACTTATTACGTATATTTGAGTAATACTAATACACCAATCTTTTTTTCCCCCCTTGTTTCAATACTCGATATTTCTAATCTAATCCAGCACATATTGTACTTTACAAGTTACTTTTCATATTTAGATTATTAATACTAAACATTACATTAACCAATTAAGCCCTATTTTATGCTTCGGCTCTTCACAAATGTCCAATTCTATAAGCTCACAATGTGAGAAATGACAAATTGTGAAAACCTTGGAAAAAGAATGTGTAAATACTTGTAGTCATGATCAACAACATTTGTAAAGTGCTACTCACCAATAGAGAGGGTTAAAGCCACAAGAGACAGGCTCTGGAGGGTCTTCATGGTGTGTGTGTGTGTGTGTGTGTGTGGGAGGCATGGAGCTCTTCTAATCCTGGGAGGGAAGTCGGTGTGACACCTTGGTACCTGCCCTCTACACAGTCAAATCCAGAGTGTTGATTTAACTCTGAGCAGTGGCGGAAGAACTCGGTTCTTTACACAAGTAAATGTAGCACTCAGTTTAATCTCCCAATACTCATGTATTATTGATTTCAGTTGTTACAATTCCAAACATGCAAACATGAACCGCTTTAATTACTTCAGTCTATATTAGTCATTAGTAATCACTAGTATTACAATATTGTATTGTCTTTTACTCTTTTTTGCCAGACCCATGAAATGGGTAGGCCTACATAAGCAAATGTCGGTCTGTCCGGGTTTTCTATATAAAGGGTATATATGATGATGACATGATGATGACATGCCTACAAAAGGCATGATGTCATAAATGATGATGACAGACAGGGGGTCTGGCACAACCAGGTTGACCTGGTCTAGTTTATGTTCAATGTATTATCAAACTAAAAAACATATAAATATGTAATAAATAATATAACTAGATACATTTGAAATTAAATAAAAAAAAATATTACTTTTCAAGATTCCAATTAAAATTGCAAAAAACTAGACCTCTACTGAGACTGCACTCTATAGAGGTGCCAACTTGTGCCTGTACACTCGAGGCCATAAATGGCCTACTTCTGCGCCAGCAGAGTTCGCAAGTACTGCGATCGGTGCTGTTCGGTGCTCTATGTACAGTATGTGGGAGGGCAGGTTGGCACTCGAGGTGCCAACTTGAGTCTTTTTATTTATATTAGGTCATACTTGTTGGTGATGTTGGCCATAAACAGACATCCGGAAACAGACAGCACCAAACACAGTACTTGCGTACTCTGTTGGCGCAAGTAATAATTCAGGTAATAATTCATGCCACAATGCGACACGTTTTTAGCTTATATGTCAGCTATTTGTTCTACTTTTATGTGACAACAGAAGTAGGACATTAATTTAAGAAAAAAGTTAAAACATGGAGGGGCCACACTGCAGCCTGTTAGTTCTCCTTCCAGAGGTGATGGTTCTATGGCTTGATTCAGAAGTATAGGGATCTTATTCAACAATATATAGACTATATATTTATTTCATATGACGTTGTGATTCCATTACATTTGATTCCATTCAGGACAGAAGTTCAACAGAACTGAGGTAAACATTGTAAAATATGCTCACGGTTGAAGACAATTATAATTTCTTTCTTTTTGAATGGGCATAGTATTGTGTGCTGCTGAATGGTCAGAGTAGCACAGTGGTTGCGACCGTCAGGTCGCAAGTTACTATGAAAACCTCCACCGGCTGTCTGTCAGTCAGTCAGTCCCTCCATCAGTCAGTCTGTCTGTCCGCCACGTCACGTCACACTTTTGGCCCTACTATTATCTCCGGCACCGTTGCCCCTATCCATGACAAACTTTGCACACACACTCCTTGGCTGGCAAACCACATGCGACCTGGATGCTTGTATACATGCGACCTGGTGGTCGCTTATCTCCCAATTAGGGAGTCTTACTGGTGTATCTACAAGCAGATTGTCCTGTGGGTCACCCCACACCCTTCCCCTTTAATCCATATTTTCACTCAGGATGTCCATGGGTCCAGGTGCCATGATGGCTGAGCCAGGGGACCCGGAGTCCACAAACATTTTTGGGATTTCATTACCAAAGTAGATCTTACTGTTGGCTGCGATGGCCTTGAACTTCATCAGCTGCAGATACTCTGGTGTTAGCTTCATCTTATTGGCCTCGGCTGTTTTCTTTGCCGAGTAGAATTCTGCATCTGCCTTGGCCCTCTGCCTAGCGAGGAAAGCATCGTCTTCGATCTTAGAGATCTTTTTCTCCGTCTCCTTTTCCATGACGTTCTGTTGATACGTGATCCCAGCCACCTGGGCCACCATCTGGGCCTTCATCACGGCTTTTATCTTCTCTGTCTCGGACTCCTTCTCCACGACCTTCTGGGTCTGCTGTGTGATCAGCAACTTGGTCTTCTCGCTCTCCATGATCTCGTAGTTCCTGCGAATGCTCTCTGGGATCTTGGGCTTTGTCACCCGGACCGCCTGTATGATGAGCCCGGGGGCCATGGACGTCAGGTCCTCCTGCAGGGTCTTCTTCAGGTTCTCATCGATCTGATCAAACAGGCCGATGTAGACCTCCTGCAGCGAGTGTACGCTGCAGAATTGGTTGAGCTCGTGATGCACTTTGTTGAATATCAAGGCTTTGTCGTAGTCGGCGGTGTAGTTCCTCACTATGTCGTACACGGCCGAAGGACGGAGATAGTTCACCACTTCTATGCGGTCGAAGTAGATCATCACTCCCCCGCTTGTGCCGCACGGTACGTTCTTCACCTCGTCCGTCTGCAGAGTTGTCTGAACAGATATACAGCTGGTGATGAAGGGAAGCATCAAGTGAAAGCCAGGACCACTGGTGGCCGTCAGGAGAGCTCCTCCCCTGTAATAAAGCCCTGTGTGTCCCTCCTCGATCTTGTGGACTGAAGTGAAGAGTGCTATGGCTGCGATGCCCGCGATGACGGAGACTATGGTATGCCACTCTGCCATCCTGTGTTGTGTTGTGTTTTCTTCGGACGCTCGCACCACCTTATAGCTGACTGATGTCATAGATGATTGACGTCATACATGACTGATCAAATCAAATCAGCCTTTATTTGTATAGCACAATTACAACAGCAGAGCTGACCAAAGTGCTGAACATGATAAAATCAATAATACTTAACAAACAACAATACCTAAAATGTAAAACCCAAAAAAACAAAACCAAATATACAAGAGTTAAAGCTATACTGTGTAAGTTGCTCAACTAGTGGTCAGAGCTGTATAGCAAACCGCGGTCGCGTCCGCGTCTTTCGGACGTTTTTCGTCGCGGACCGGCCTCTCACCACCGCGTCCGCCTGCAGCTCGCCGAGATCTATCTTTAGAGGGGTCCCTGGTTCATGTGCGTTCAGGCATTCCGGAGAAACGGACTCCTTCACCCGAGTATATGCTGTTGTTATGTTGAGGCAAGCTACTTCCTGAGTCAGCAAGATGCGCTGTGATTGGCCGGTAGTGTATGATGACGTAATTTTGCCGCGAAATCCGGTCCCCGGTCAGAATCATAGAAAACATATTTACAGAAGGCTTTAGGGGATGAAATTCACGGAGTGGGTATTCTAAAACTTTATTATATGTCACAAGGCTGGCCACATGGAGTCCAAAACCGCTTTAGACATGTAAAAAAAAAAAGCTTTACGTCCACCATGTGCTATCGCGGGTGGGTTCGAATCCACTTCGGTGCTTTCGTCTTGGCTGATATGCCTCTACAAATTTTAGAAACCACGTTAAATATGTACCCTATAGCAGGGGTTTTCAAAGTGGGTGACGGGGCACCCTGGGGTGCCGTGATGGCAGTCCAGGGGTGCCGCGAGATCAGTATTTGGAATTTATTTGGACACTTAAAAGAATATTTAGTATCATTTTAAACTTGAAGTATAAAGTTATTTTCAGTCAGTTCTAACCAAAATGGCTATTATCTCAACGTTTTCCTCGCAACATAATCACTAAAATATCGTCACTGTCAGGCAGAAACCTCGTATCTCCAAGTTTCAAATGTGTAATATATATATATATATATATATATATATATATATTATCATTTAGTCTTGTATGATGAAGCAGGGCTTTGCTTTACCAAAAGACGTACGTCTTTTGCACAAAACTAGTGAAAACAGACGATCTACAAGTGTGTGCTTGTAGATCTGCTGTTTTCACTAGTTTAGTACATTTTATAGATGATAAATATAAAACGAACGGTTTTGGACTTATAGTCGGGGGCCTAAGGGAGATGACATGGTAATCTCGTGCTAATTAGTCTAAAAGCGCGAAATTTTGCACAGATGTAGCCCAGGGTATGCTCTAATGATTTAGCTAGGGCGCCCGAGTCGGCAAACTTCGGGGTCGCCAGAGCGGCCAAATCAAGTTGGGCTCCCATCGACTTTCTATACAGGAGGAAAATACCCAGAAAAACACTTTTCTTCTGGGTATTTAAGTTGGATTTGAGGGGTCTAACTAGGGGTTTGTAATGATGCTGAATCCATTGCAAGCATTTGTTTTGCACAAAAAACATTCCTTGGGCAACAAATGGCCCGAGAAAACGATGGTTTAGTGATGAAAAGTGATGAGTCATCACTTTTCAGAGTTTTTTGGGTGTTTTCTGGAGCTGTGGCGACCCCGAAAGTCGCCGACTCGGGCGCCCTAGCTAAATCATTAGAGCATGCCTTGGGCTACATCTGTGCAAAATTTGGCGCTTTTAGACTGATTAGCACGAGAAAAAAAAACCTAAGGCCTCCGACTAACATGAATGCTCACCCATACATGCATCGTTTTCTGATGCCATTTATAGCCCAAGGAATGTTTTTTGTGCAAAACAAATGCTTGCAATGGATTCAGCATGACGACAAACCCCTAGTTAAACCCCTCAGATCCTACTTAAATACCCAGATAAAATATGTTTTTCTGGGTATTTTCCTCCTGTATAGAAAGTCAATGGGAGCCCAACTTGATTTGGCCGCTGTGGCGACCCCGAAGGTCGCAGACTCGGGCGCCCTAGCTAAATCATTAGAGCATGCCCTGAGCTACATCTGTGCAAAATTTCGCGCTTTTAGACTGATTAGCGCGAGATATCCTTAAGTCCTCCAACTATTACAAGGTTTCCACCCGACAACAACGATATGCTATAAATATAAGGTGCTGGGAGTGAAAATTATAATGTAGGGGTGCCTCGGATTAAAACAATATTTATGGGGTGCCCTGAGACAAAAAAGTTTGGGAACCCCTGCCCTATAGTACTTGTCCGACTTTAAGTAAACCTTTCTTTTGCCATGAAATTCCTCCCACAGTTTTGGTGGCACGCACTTGGGCCAGGGGGGGCGCTCTCCATTCCGACATGTCGCCACTCCGACAGTGACTTCTTATTGTCAGAGTGGCAACACTTCCATAGAGGTTAAGGTTAGGGTAAGAGACAGGGTTAGTGTCGGAATGGAGACATGTCGGAAAGGAGTCAAATCGACGAGCTTCATCGGGACATGCATGCGTGCTATTTTGCTAAGATACGTCATAATATAGTTTAATTTATGTAAATGTATTCAGGAATTAATTTTCTCCATTAACTTTAATTGAAAATAAACTTTTCACAGATATGGATTTGATGTCTGACATTATCATGTCTGACATCATAGACCACATGAGACTGACAGAGTATGTCCATATATTGACCACATGAGAACAACACAGTATTATGTCCATATATAGGCATTCCAAGATATGGGGTTAATATTGATGACATCAGGGATCTCCATGTATGGCCATTCAAATGGTGAATTAATTTCCCCCATTGACTTGAAAGGGGACCACGGCAACCACACTTGCAATTTCCAGTACTTGTCCGACTTTATTCCATCTTCCATCGTCTCCTATTGTAAACATATTTTTGCCACGCTACTCTTCCCACATTTCTGGTGGTACGCACCCTGTAGGGCCATATGTCAAATCGACCGGCTAATTAAAATTTTTACTTTTCCCAAACATGGAGATGGCTGACATCATAGATGTCTGACCTCATAGACCACATGAGTCTGACACAGTATGTCCATATATGGGCCCTATGGGCGTTTTTCTCCTTCCATATATGGGCCTTCCAAGATATGGGCTTAATATTGATGACATCAGGGATCTTCATATATGGGCATAAAAGGGACAAGGACTGACACAGAGATCTCCATATATGGCCGTTAATGTATTATTTCCCCATTTGCCTTGAATGGGAAAAATTCAAATAGTAAGACGAAATTCATTTGCGAATTCGTGCCACGGCAACCACTCTAGTTCTTACATACCAGATTGATACTTTTTAAATCTGTTGTATCCTTATTGTCTCTTTTTATTTGATACTTCTTTTCTTTCTTTCTTTTTTTCCAGTTTGTTTTAGTTTTTGCAGTATTTCTTTGTAATACACTGTTATATTTGATATATTTGTGCTAATGTATGTTAATGTCTTGGACCCCAGGAAGACTAGCTGAAGTTAAGGAGTCAGCTAATTGGAATCCGTTTAAATAAACAAATAAACCATCATTATTGAAAGGGATATTTCACTTAAAAGAAATCAAACCTCGGTTCGAAGTAGGGCGGTGAAGCTGAGCAGCTACACCCTGTGTGAGAGTGTGTGTACCTTACTGTACTGTACCTTCCTGTTTACTGTACTGTACCTTACTGTACTGTACCTTACTGTACCTTATTGTACTGTACTGTATTTTACCGTACTTACTGTACCTTACTGTATGTACCTTACTGTACTGTACCTTAGGCTTACTGTACCGTACTTATTGTACCTTACTGTACTGTACCTTACTGTACTGTAATGAACAGGTAATGAACAGGTTTTATCTGTCCGTAAATGTGTGTCCCATGTGTGTCCCTCATGTCCATATATGGTCATTTCAGTCCAGAATGAACAGGTTTTATCTGTCCCGTACGTCCAGAATATGTGTGTAGTGTCCGTCCCGGTCTGATGATTGGATGATTAAAAATGTCCAATGAGACCATAGTTTGAAGCTTCACATGACAATCCGGCCCTCCAGATAAAATCATTCAATTCTGAATTGTAGTGATGTAGCTCTAGACAATTTTATACTCAGATTCACCGCTTCACTTCGAACCGAGGTTTGATTTTTTTCTGGTGACTCATAATACCCTCCTAATACGTGAGCTGGCCGTGTTTTTTTTCTTTTTTTTTTATAACATTTTTCATTTATTTGTAATAATTATTTGAAAAAAAAGGAAATACAATAAATAACTATTAAAATGAAATTGAAAAACAATATCGGGAAAATACATGGCCAGCTCATGTATTAGGAGGGTATTATAAGTCACCAGAAAAAATATTGGGTGTTTTTAATGAATCTATCATAGTTAAAATGATAACATTTACAAAGCAAATTGGCCTGATTAAACGATAAAATGGCCAAAAGTTTTCTGAAAGTTAAATATCCCTTTAAGTGTATTTTGTCTCCTGACCTGAACAAGATGTGTTTCCCTTGTGTAGATAATTAACCACTTAAACCCCAGCATACTTATTATGGGGAGGACTTTTACAGAAAATAGCCGATAAACAAGTTCACAACATGTCGCAGCGTGACACATTGTGAGCTTGTCGACCGACTATTTTCAGTGAAAGCTTTCCCCACAATAACAAGAAAGCAGGAAATACACCAGTATAGAGTCCTGAGGGACTAAACCATATAGGGTTTAAGTGATTAAATAAATCTTAATTTTCTCCACAAAAAAACTAAAACATGGTAAAAAAGCCTCTGTGCTCCTTCTTTATTTACTTGAGCCAGCAGAGCGCGCAAGTACTGCGTTTCTGGCAACGTTATCATTAACAGCAAATGAGGGACCATGGGCCTCATGGTGCCTCTGCTGGCACACAAGTAGGCCATACATGGCCTGCTTTGGCACCTCGACAGAGTGCAGTTCTAGTTTTTTCTTCTTAAATTAGAGTAGCCAATAATGTTTTACCCCTTTTCCTCCCCAATTTAGTCGTTATGCCAATAACCAATTGCCAATTGATTCCTCCCCACTCACATTTCTGTGTCATATCCTACTGAATCACCTGCCAGTGAGGAGCCCCCACCGGGAGGACGCAGAGCCTTCGTCTTACTCCTCCCGCTACTGCCCTGCTTCCCTCCCCCCAAACACTTCTTTCGTGTATCATCGTCCTTGATGATTGGTTGACGACATTTTATTTCACAAGATTCCTTGTTACTTAGGGGAGGCCATGGGGCCAATTTGTGTGCGCATTGACCCGCTGAGATTTTATCCGGATGCAACGTGGTGGATTCGAACCCACGACCTCCGTGGTGGCAATCAGGCAGGGAGGTAAAGGCTAAATGCCTAAATTGTAATAATAAATTGTTAATTGTAGGGAGGCGGGCAGGGACTTTACCACTGCGCCGCCCGAGCGCCAGTCTTTTCTTGCTCCTTTCAGTGCTCGGTGAGCGACAGCTGCAAGATCCTCGCCAGCTCCTCGTTGTCCTGCTGCGTCCTCCGGTGCTCGTCGTCCTCCTGAGCGCGGGCCGACAGCTCCATGGCCAGGCGGAGGTCCGGGTCCAGGCCTGGCGGGACGTCCTGCTGCGAGAGCTGCAGCGTCCTCTCCAGCTCCTCTTCCTCCCGCCGCCTCATCTCATCCTCGGGCCCTCGGGCCGAGAACCTGAAGGGGCTCTCGGCCAGGGACAGCTGCAGCACCCTCTCCAGCTCCTCCTCCTCCTGCCTCCTCCTCCTCTGCTCGTCCGCCTCCTGGGCCCGGGCCGAGAGCTCCATGGCCAGCCGGAGGTCTCGGTCGGCGTCGGCGTCGGCCGGCTGGTGCTCGTGGTGTTGGGGCGCGGCGCGCCGGGGCTCGCCCTCGTCCGGCACCTTGTCGGAGGAGAGGGCCAGGGGCTGCATGGGGAGCACGCCCAGCTCCTCCAGGGCCTTCTGCTTCTGTCTGATCTCGTCGGCCGCGTCCGGAAACAGCTCGCAGAACACTCCGTCCCGGAGGTTGAAGGGCAGGCTCTGGGCCGACAGTTGCCTTTTCACGTCGTCGGAGGTGACGATGCTACCCAACGTGGAGTCCTTCCCCACCATGAAGCTGAGCAGGCCCGTGAGGATCGTGGACACGGACCAGACGGGATTCCACGTGTCCGGGTGGTGGTCCGAGATGGACAGACATAACCGCGTGTTGCACGCAAATCTCCCGTTTGGTGTGATCATGTAGATACTGGGTGGTTTGAAGGGGAATTCCTGTGGAAATATGAGTTTACCGTGGTAGTATCCTCCTTCGTAGGGGGTTTTCTCTGGACCTCTCACAAGATAGTGCCATTCCAGAATGTTGGAGTGCAGGGGTTCTGCGCTGATGAAAGGCACCGGGTCTTTCTTTATTTTCAGGTAATCCTGGTTTAGTCGCTGGACGGCGGTAATCGAAGCGTTCTTGTTCCTGTTGCTGTTCATAGCTGCTGAGATCCAGAGCAAGGTGCGTACTCTCAGCTACACCAGATTCAGATTCGTAGCCTTCACTGTGACCTTCCGAGTCTTAAATAGGCTTCGGTCTGATGTTACAATGATGTCACAAACAACATGCATGTACAAACAGCATGTAAAAATTGCTACTCAGAAGGAACTGGTTTCTAGGGTTAGGACCCGCCGCAGTGGTGTCCGGTAAGAACTTAACCGAGATGCCTTGAATCGTATGAGAGGCTCTGAAGTCTTGCTGGGAGAACTAGCTGAGTATCTTGAGATGGTTGGAGGTGATGATAAGCTATAAGCTTAGGTGATCCTGGCGATAAGGTCTGAGTCGAAGAATGCTTCTGGCTTCTCCGGTGTCAAAGGCTCCTATTTATAGGGCTTGTTTGTTTATGAAGGTGACATCAGCATGATGTCATCCTGATGAGGTCACTAACTAGACATTTCCATATATGGGCCGCTCCTTTGTATACGATGTGATATCAGCGTGATGGGTGACATCAGCATGATGTCATCCTGATGAGGTCACTAACTAGACATTTCCATATATGGGCCGCTCCTTTGTGTACGATGTGATATCACCCTGATGAAGTCAGCAGCAAGATATCTCCATATATGGAGATATCGAATGTGAGGTGAGGTGAGATACGTCAGTCATTTCCATATATGGAGATTCAGCTTCAATGAGTAACCATAGCAAACTGTCAACTGCCCGTATGACGTGAGAGCAATTGAGAGCCTTCGCAACAGCCGCCCCAGATTTCCCGTGGAAATCGATGAAATATTAAGAAGGCTGGTCCTCTTGGTGCTCCTTTACTAGTCCCGTCTCTGCTGTGTAGGTTGTGGTAGTCTTCCGCGGCCTGTCCGACCTTCGATCGGGCCTGATCGGCTTATTGTCTGTATTAACACTGTGCAAAGCAGAAATGTGTCGTCGACCGCAACTGATGCACCGGATCTGAAGTGTGCATTCTCTGGCCCGGTGATCACCTCCACAGCGCCAGCACCGGGACTTCTGGATGATCCATTCACGCTTCTGATCGTTGTTTAGTTGCCTGAAAGAGGGGCATCGACCAAGAGGATGTCCACTATGATTGCAGTATGGACAGTACTGTTCTGTTTCGACTTTCCGATTGCTTTGGGCATCAAATGACATGGAGTCCACCGCACTATGCATGATGGTTGTCTGTCTCCTGTTAGGCACCTGTTCGGCTCTGCGTGGTTGACCTCTTGGTGGGCTATACCGGTCTCTGGTGGGCCGTGCTTGTGGTCTGTCAGCTTGTACTTTGATCTCGAACTCCAACCATTCAGAGAAATCCAGCAGGGAGGGTAAACTGACATGTCTAGGGTAGATAAATCTCCGGAACATTGACTCCAAATAAGGGGTCAATTTCTTCAGAAGCTGGATAACATGGGATCCACATTCCAACTCTGCCTTTCCTTTTTCGCCTAACATGGTCAGCGTACATACCAGTGAACGAACTTTGAAAGCGAATGTCCTGAATGCCTCTGTATCTCCCCCTCTAATGCTGGGTCCATCTGTCAGCTCAGTGAGGCGCTGCATGGCTATATGATGAGGTTTCCCAAACCTTTCTTCCAGAGCAGCCATGGTATCTGAAAAGGGACGGATTGAATTGGCGTACCCTTCAGCCATTAGCTGGGCTTCTTCCAGTTGGAGATGATCGCACAGTATCCTAAATTTAAATCCTTCAGGGGTGTTTGGGGAGAATGTGTCTCCCAATGCTCTCTTCAATTTGGAGAATTCCCGAGGATCTGGATAAGAAAAGATAGGAATGACGGGTGCTGGCCCCCGATAGATCTGACTCGTGCTCCAGTGCATGTCAGGATGGTGCCGGTCATGCCGGAACCGGCCTTGGTAGGAGGAAGTTCGAGCGATACTCCCCTTGGCTTGGTAAAAAGGGCCTAAAAGGGGCCGAGCAACAATTCTGCCCAGATAAGGATGGTCAGAAGCAAGACCAAGACCGGATCATCAGTGATCTACAACATCAGGTAGGTGAGTATGTGGAGACGATTCGTCAGATGAATCTCCATTCTCAGGTTCGTAATTTGCCTCCGGAGCCCGAGGGCTTGGATCGGCACCCTTCTTGTGCACTCTTGGAGTTTCTGATGCCCTTTTCTGTTTTTCTTTCTTAAGGTGATGTATTTTAAATTCCAACCATGATAGAATGTATAAAAAGAAAAGGAAAACTATGCTTGTTATATTTTGTATCTCTTATTATCTGTATGGTGATACTCATATTGTATGTAATTAGTAAATTGAGTATTGTAAGCTAGCAGCACCCAGCTGAAGTTAGCCAGTGATGTCACTCTATCTGTGTTTTTGGATCGGCACCTTTGACCCTCAAGGTGGCAGCCTAGAGAAAGAAATCTAAAATGCAAAGGGAATACATAATTGCTCATAACAACCACACCAGGGGGTCTAATGAAAATACTGTCAACCTCCTAGACACATGATAACCAGACAAAGTACAAAACTATGGCACCACCTCTTTAAAAAATGATAGCTAAGTGTCGGCTCAGTGCTTAAAGTGCTCTTGCTGTCAATGAAGAGCAATTCTTTGAATGGCTCTGGTCCTCTCCTGTTCTTCAGATGAGGAAACATGTTCTAGTGACTTTTAAATGCATGTTTAAATGTACCCTTACATTAAAAAAGACAGTTATAAAAGTAGAAAGATGTGGCTGTGCTGCTTTGTGCTTTCAGATAGGCTGATGATGTCCTACAAACAAGCAGAAATACTGTTTGCTAAAATCACTACCACTTGCTTTCCTCCGCTGCTGTAGTCTGGGATCACTTCACTTTACAAGGTTTGATCCGGTCGGGAGCGGAAACCACTTTACGTCATGTTGTAGTCCTAGACGGACTACACTTTGGCCGGAACTATCAACTGGATTCAGTTTAAACCCAAAATATTCCCCTGCACCCAAGGACATTTTAGGGCCTACCTAATAAACACCTTGATGCGGCATAGTTTTGCTTTCGAAATTTTTTTTTGGTATGTGATCTTTTAGTCCAACTCATAGCGACTGGCAAGACTACACTAGGCTTCTTGAGCATTTTAATAGTGATTGGGGAAACGAACGAGGGGAACTAAATCAAAGCGACGCCGCTTCTTCTAGTGGTTTCCGCGCTTTAGGCGGAAACCAAGCGGTCTGTTGTGAATGAACACCAGGCTTTCTCCCGAGAAAGACTGGTAGGCGAGGTTACCGCTGCTGCTGTAGCTGATGTGAAAGGCATTCTGGGAAGTAGGCTATCCTGAACGAACGGTCTGATCCGATGGAGATGCAAGACAGATAAAAGTAGACTGCATTTGAAGCCGCCTATACAGTATGATATGGGACAAGCCTTGGAAGCCTGTGATGCAATCAGCCTGCGAATGCAGCCTTCCAATTATGTGGACCCTGAAATGACATGCAGTGAAACAGGGATTGTATTTCTTGTAACACCAAAAACCTACATTCACCTGTGTTATCACAAAGCTCTGAGTCTAATAGTTTAACTCAGGCCAGGTGAGACTGCTTACCACCATCAGTCTACTTTGGGGGACTGTGATTGGTGGAGCAGTTTATACATAAATACATAGATAACTTTGGTGCCACGCTGTAAAAGGACAGGCTGTGTTGTCAAGAGTCATTCAGCAGGTTAATGATTACGGTTTACTGTTGTTTTACAGGAACTACTTACTTCTCAGTGTATGTTGACGCTGGAGGACTAAAGTTTAGTCAGGACTTGTAACTTCAACAGCACACCTTTAAGGCAGGTAAGCATCCTGAATATATATACAGACATCACAAAACAACATTAATGTTATACATATTACAATAATAAAACAGTGTGCAGTATATTAAAAGAGGAGCGGCAGACCCTAGGAACTGGTATATTTATGGTTCAAGCCCAGGCAAGTTGTTGACAAAGTTCATGAATGGATCCCATGTGTTGTGGAATCTCCCTGTGGGGCCATTGAGAGTATACTCCTAATTTTCTCCACCTTGATATTCTGCATAACATCTATAATCCACTGATTATGTGATGGAGGTGCTAACGTGAAACGGTAATATTTTAATTACAAATCCGATAAGCACTATTAGTCAATACACTTTATCTCAACTTTACAAGGATTAGTAGACTACTGCTAGCACAATTTAAAAAAGGCTGTCACGTTAATACGTGGTCAGATGCGTGGGCCGTGTGCATTTTCAGAATATGTTTATGTTAATGATCGCTCAATGGAATTAACATAGTATACCTCAAATTCCTATTTATTGGTATCATTATTAAAACAACATGTTCAAGGCTTTAAAAAAAATAGCCTGAATGAAGAAAGTAGCCGTGGCCCAGGTGCTATAGACAAGCAGAATCATCAAGAAGGACATATAGAGTCTGCACACTGGTTAATCTCTATAACAGGGGTCTTCAACGTTTTCAGGCCGGGGACCCCCAAACTGATGGGGAGATGGAGCAGGGACCCCCTACCACCTCGTAGGGTGGGGGGGGTCGGGGCTTATTTTTTATTTTAAACATGTACAAGTTACAGCGAGCAGGGTGGGTCGTATCACTACCATTTCTAAACATACTACTTATTAACTGAGAACCAATGTCAATAATATCAACAAACTGTCAATTGCATAGTAATCATGTATTAAAAATGGATAGAATCATGATTTATTTTTTAACATAAATGTGAAAAATGGCAAAAAAAAAAAAAAAAAAAAAAATCTTTTTTTAAAGCAATAATTTCGCGGACCCCCTACAGTACCTCCGCGGACCCCCTAGGGGTCGCGGACCCCCTGTTGAAGACCCCTGCTCTATAAGTTTATTGCTGGTCAACGTTTTGATCTCAATAGATCTTTTGAGATCGAAACGTTGACCAGCAATACATTTATGGAGCTTAACTAGTGTGCAGACTCTACTGTATATGTCCTTAAAAAAATAGCCTACCATGATTTTCTTTTTTTTCTTTTTTAATAACTACAGGTACAGGCCCCCATTGAGGGCCTTCACAAGTTTATTAGTAGATGCGGCCCTGACTTTTATTGATGGTAACTGAGAAGAAGGCCTCTCGAATTATAGTTGTAAGATAATGAGAATAACAAATGACCTTTAACCAAATAAAACTCAAATGTAATACTTTCGCCTTTAGATTTTAATTATACGTTTTATAGTCATAGTGATGATATTTCTATCTAGATTACAATTGGTTCATGATGACGTGTATTTCTCGATTTTAAGTTAATCAGAAGTATAAGCCCATACATGGGCATGCTGATATAGTTGTTTTAGTGGTGTGCAATCGAGGTTGGGAAGGAGGTTTAGGTGTTAGGATTAGACGTCTGTTATATATTAATGAATTATGTCATTTATATGGCATGTATTCTTACGCAGCAGCACACACCCATTTATGGGCATGTTGTATCTTATCTTACAAATAGAATAGAAAACAGGTGACATGGAGTTCCACCGGCCTTCGTACCGCTTCACAGCAGACCAGTAACCCTCCACCAGTTTTGCTGCTTCCTCATTGGCTAAAAGTTAATTGGCTAAAAGCAGTTTTGCTGCTTCCTCATTGGCTAAAAGTTCATCCATAAACTTCTATACGTCACCTTTATGCTGCTTCCTTAATGGCTAAAAGTTACTCTCTAAAGTAACTCCCAGTAATTGACTTGAATGGGAAAATGCAAAAACGGCAACCACACTCGCAATTTCCCAGAATTGCATCTTTCTCTATTGAACATGGGCATATAGCCTAAACTGTGGCCAGGCCTCTGGAGAAGATTGTGGGCGAAAACCCTGTTGATTTTGAGTGGAACCCTCTTGAATTATAGCAGTATGTGACGTTGATTTCTCTGAAATCTATATTTTCCCATGGCTTTCCCAGAATTGCATATTTCAGGTATACCTGAATGATAATATTAGCCTGTATTGGGGTTACAACTCCTGATTAGGCAATCAAACGAACCAATTCCAATATAATATACAGCATATACTTTTTTAAATCACCCTATTTTGAGTAATCTAAATCATCTAAATATTGAGCCCCAGAACATGCACATGCGCACACACACGCACGCACACTAGTAATCCCTTCAGCCTCTGGAGGTCCTGTTGATGTTCTGTTGATGAATCTAATATTCCGTTGTTTAGTCTTGGACTCTTGTCTTCTGGCTGCATGGTTTTTATGAGCATAATTGTAAAGAATGTTTCGGGGCATAATACCCCATGTAGATAATCCCATCGTATCACACAAGACTATTATCATACTGTAGATAGCATTCCGTGGCTGACGTCATGGTCCGTACAAGGGGCAACGGCCGTACAAGGAAGGAGATATGTGTCATGGGCTGTGTCAGGCCACAGGAGAGTGTTTTTTTTGCAGGTCGTTCAGTCCGAGTGTATCAAAGCAACTGGGTTAAGGCGGCGGAAGCTTGTGATTGGCTGCACGGAGGTGCCGAAAGTCGGGGGGAAGGAGATAGGCTACACCTAAACCTAACATTAACCCTAACCCTAACCTCAGTTCAGGAGACGATCACTTGGGTTAAGATATACTTTATTGACCAGAATGAAGGCAGAAAGCAAGCATCACACAGCATGGCATATTGAGCACCCTACTATAGAGACAGCATAGAATCTAAGCCTATATCTAAGCGCATAGTATTGGCAGCCTACCTTAGCTCTACTATAAGACAGCATAGAATCTATAGCCTAAGTTAGCATGGTTTGGCATGGGGTTCTGCCTCGGGCCATGGCTCGCTGAACCCACGATCCTCATGTTACCATGAGCATCGAGGGCATAATTTTATTACAGCGAGCCCTGGCCCGATACCCCCCGAGGGGGATCTAAGGCAGAACCTGAAGGTGGCGCTGGGGTGGTGGCGGGGCAGTGCTATGCAACAAGACTGAGTCCCACCATCTGACTTCCCTATGAACTATGGGTAAGGGGGGGGGCAGGACCTAGTGACCCACCCCCCTCCGCGCGCGCGCTCCCTTGGGACCGCCCCCTGAACTAGCTTTGATCCTTACGAATCGTCGCACTATTTCAGGAGACGATCACTTGGGTTAAGATATACTTTATTGACCAGAATGAAGGCAGAAAGCAAGCATCACACAGCATGGCATATTGAGCACCCTACTATAGAGACAGCATAGAATCTAAGCCTATATCTAAGCGCATAGTATTGACAGCCTACCTTAGCTCTACTATAAGACAGCATAGAATCTATAGCCTAAGTTAGCATGGTTTGGCATGGGGTTCTGCCTCGGGCCATGGCTCGCTGAACCCACGATCCTCATGTTACCATGAGCATCGAGGGCATAATTTTATTACAGCGAGCCCTGGCCCGATACCCCCCAAAACTACAAACCCCCAAAGCACGCCAAAAGCTCAGAATCCCATGCCAGTGCTAGCCAACTGCGAGGAAGGCAGCTCTGCTGTGACTCTAGCGATTAATTTATCATTACTGCGGGGCAAACTATGAACTGCCTTTCCTGCTAACGCAAAAAATAATAATTAAGCATATTAGCATCTGGCAGAGCGAATATTACTAAGGCAAAATACTAAGCAATGATATTGGCAGCTTGCCAAAAACGCTATAAGTACTGCTAAAGCAATTTGATAATTAAGAATGTTAGCAGCTGGCAGACCGAACTAACGGTGAGGAAGGTGGTACTGCTGACTATAACGATATACTGCAATCTGACTGAAGCCATACTAAAACACCCTAGAGAAAAGCGGGAGCAGCAACATGGACGTATATATATATATAGACAGCAGAACCAGAAGCAGCGATGAAACCTTTAATTCATAACTACAGCGCCATACAGCTTCACATCCTACCTAACTAACACCCCAGCAACCACCTAGCTTTTGCGTGATTGAAATATTAGCGTAATATTTATCGTGGCCTGCAACCTATCAGGGGCGCGTGCCCCGAGTAACGCAACAGAAGCAGCAAATAAAACACGCAACCTATCAGGGGCGCGTGCCCCGAGTAACGCAGCAGAAGCAGCAAAATGAACCCTATGGAACAACCCTGCTAATAGTGCCTGCAGCACTATTAGCATCAGCAGCAGAAGCGTTAACTGAAACGCGTCCAACTCCAGCTTGGAACCATTACGCTTCGGTCAGTCCTGTGTTGTGTGTGCTTGATAGCTTGGCGTGCAGGATCTTGAGTTAGCTGAGGGCACCAGAAGTGCTGGTGGTGTGGCTGCTCCGATCCGGAGAGAATGCAGAGTGAAGAGGGGCGGGCCGCAAATCTGGCAGCTCTCTCCGGGGGTCGTGAGACGAGGACGTCGGGCAGACAGCCCGGTGTTCAGCATGGACATGAAAGGACAGAAGGGAGAGTTAGTTCTGTGACTGACACTGGTGTACCTTCCCTGCTTAAACTGCGAGCTGCAATCTTCAGAGGCCATGTGCTAGTCGCATCTTAAGCCTGGCCTTGGTGACCGCATGTGCTTGCCGCAGAAATTACCATCTTAGCTTTAGCTGACCATAACAATGAAACCACGCCTAAGGTCGCTGACTTTTAGGATCACAGAGAAACTTTTCGCAGCCCACGGAGCGCTCTGCTGCAGAGTCTGCTGCTGCACATATGAGAATCTCCACGAGATACCCGTCTTGACCTTTAAAGGCAAGCTATGCAAGCCTAGAGAGCGGCTAAAGCCCAACATTCAGTACAAGTAAGTCGCTGCTATCCAACTATGGTTGCCTATTATTAGCAAGCTTAGAGAGCGGCTGAACGCTCACAGAATCGAACAAGCAAATGCGTTGCTATTTACCTGCTAGAGTGTGGCTCCTCAGGGCATCTGGGAAAGCTGCAGCTGGCGAGAGGAATGGAGTTCCCACCGCTGGTGCTGGAACTGCAGCTTCCCATGTTCCCTTGCGACCTGGCGGTGGCGACGACGGTCGCAGCCTGACAGCGCCTCCGGAAGATGGGCCGGCACCACAGGCTTCCAGCACGACGCAGCGCTGGATCATGCTCATGGAAGCAGCAGTAATAGCATTAACTGATGCTGTAGCGGGCGGGCGGGCAGCCGGACGGGAGGGCCGACAGGCAGGTGGGAAGGCAGGCGGGCGGGAAGGCAGGCGGCGGCGGGCTGGCGGTAGGCCACTTCCGTCTGCTGAATATGGCGCGTGCAGGCGGGCAGGCATGCGGGCGGGAGGGCGGGCGGGCAGGCTGGCAGCTCATGGTAGCGGCAGAAGTAGCGGAAGCTGTAGTAGCAATGCCCTCTCCAGTGCTAACCGACTCCTGACTGGTCTCATGGAATTATGTAGTAGTGGACGAAACTATAAAGATAAACATGTTAGCAGAAAACACTCAGCTGCTGCAGCGCGACGCTGCAATGATGGCATGCTGTAGCAGCCGCTATGCCGCGGCTCCGGCAAGAAGCTGAAAGGACAAACATGATGTTAGCAGCAACATGTAGCAGCCGTGGCCCGAAGCTATAAAGAAAAACGCGATTTAGTGGAACATGTAGCAGCTTTAGCATAAAGCTGCCATGCTAACCTGATGCCCTGGCGGGGGCATGCCGCAGCTCCGGCCTGGAGCTGTAATGATAAATCTGTTAGCAGAAAACCTCAGCAGCTGCAGCGCCATGCTGCTATGGCGACCTGCTGTAGTAGCAGCTATGCAGCAGCTCCAGCATGAGCTGAAAGGATAGAAATTATGTTAGCATTTAGACATGTAGCAGCCGCAGCAAGAAGCTAAAAAGTAAAACACGATTAGTGGAACATGTAGCCGCTTTAGCATAAAGCTGCCATGATAACCTGATGACGTAGCAGTGGGCCTGCAGCCACTCCGGCTTGGAGCTGAAATAATAAACAGAATGTTAGCAACCAACAAGTATTCGCTTTGGCGTGAGCTGCAGCAACAGACATGTAGCACTTTAGCCTGAGCTGAAAACAAAGCATGGCGTTAGCAGCCTTTATCCTGGAGCTGCAATGGTGAACATGATGCAACAGTCCTGTGGCCGCTTTAATGTGATTGTAAAGATAAACAACTCGTCATTTTTCACTAGCAGTAGCTTTAGCTGTAATTATTAGCTCGAGTGCCGCAGCTACGGAAACACCACAAGGACATACAGTGCGATACGCAGTGACCCAGTATCCAATGACTTCAACGCTGCCACACTCGACGCCGCCCTGATGCCAACAGACACGCGGCAGTTTCTGGCCCGAGCTGCAAACATAAACAGATGTTAGCGTTTTCACCAGAGTAGCATCGGCAACCATCATCAGCTGCTATGCCAGCAGGCAGCCGCAGCTTGGGCAAAGCTAGCATTAACCGAGACCAGGCAAAATCCTCATGAACAGCAAACGAAGCCTGTATGCTAAGCTTGTACAGTGGGCACAAGCGAAGCATAGACATTGATAATACATGCGCATCCCTGCCCTATTGAACTGCGCGTGCACATAAAATAATATAATAACGAAAAAGAATCGTAACGGACCAGGTGACATGGAGGTTAAATGCTAGAGAGCCACATTACCCATGTGCTCAGAATGCGCAGACCGTGCGCCACCCTTTGCTTCGTGACGTTACCCTCTGCTAGCCTGTATGCTCGGTAGCTGCTGACCACGGACACACGCAACCCCCATGGAATAGGCAGCTTGAAGAGTCATTACGGAATGAGTTCTGAGTTGCAAGCTAGCCGACCATCAACAGACAGCTCGTGGCTGGAATGAACGATGGCTCCTACCGTAGCAGAAGATAATATTTAGCTGGAGCTACCGAGCATATAGAGAAGACTACGATTCCCTGCATGCACTAGCGAGTTCAACTGGTGACGTCAGGACAGACAGGCACGACTTGCGTTAGCGGAAGCAAAACATTGTTTGCACGTAAACTGTGGCACCTATGAGCTTGCGGGTTTCCTCCTCTCAGGAGCCCACGCAGCCAGACATCCTTTATAGGCTTCTCAAAGAGAGGCGATTACTGTATTTAATAATTCATCCCGCGAGGGCTTCTACGCCACGGTAACTGGCAGCAGCCCTACTGTGGTCCAAGAGGCGACAGAAACCATTTAGCTGCTATGGTATAGCAACTAGCACCTCATAAGCAGCAGCTGTTAAGACGGCCAGACAGTGCAAAAAGAGGAAAACATACACATAACCCGAGGCGAGGCAGAAGCAATATAGCCCCATACTAACTAGATTAAGCATGCTGCGAGCGAAGCTTGAATCGAAAGCTTCCTCCTGGCCTGACGTGACTAGTAATTCATACGACTCTTGCTACTAGCACGAAGCCGAGGCTTGGCATGATAGAGAACTACATTTCCCACACGCAGCGCTTAGTATTCGCTGCAGAACGTCATGCCGTAAATCACCGCTTGACGTGACTCGGCTAGCTCAGAGCTAGGTGAACGCTGCCGTTTACAGACACCTGCAACCTACAAACTGAATCCTCCTAGCGTGATTCATTACTTGCTACGGGGCCATGTTTTCACACGGGCCGCCGCTCTATGCCTTGACATGGCTAGCACATTGATTTACCAGCTAACAGCATCCTTACCGAAATAGCCGGCTAGCAATAGCCACCTAGCTCCTAGCTGACTGTACATTAAACCTGTTGTTCCGCGCTAGCCGATACGGCCCGCGCCGTTGCAAAGTACTGACATTGTTATCGACAAACCCAACAACTGAGATTACTTTAACTCATGGTAGCCCAGTAAAGGCCCACCAGGGCACGAAATAAGTTAGCATTTAGCCCGTAGCCACAGCCAACTTCTATGACTGAGTTTACCTTTAGCAACTTTAGCAAGCCTGTAGCACCTTTGAAATAGCTTTAGTAACAAACAACTGAAAGTACAGAAATCAGCTAGGCACCAGCAACGATAGCAAGAAATCTGAACCTTGAAACAGCAGTTTAGAATTCAGCGATTACCAGAATAACAATCTCAAACTTCCCATACAACCTGGCCAAGAACACAGCTTCTTAGTTTGGCAGCTAAGAACATGAATTGAGCGATAGTAAAATAGCAGAAACAGCCAGAAATACTCAGCCAAGTTTGGCACCCTCTCCAAGCGGTGGGCAACAGCACAGCTACCTGCAAGCAACAAGTGTGGCACTTGTGTGTGTACTGCAGCGTGGTAGCAGCAGCAGTGCTATGCAACAAGACTGAGTCCCACCATCTGACTTCCCTATGAACTATGGGTAAGGGGGGGGGCAGGACCTAGTGACCCACCCCCCTCCGCGCGCGCGCTCCCTTGGGACCGCCCCCTGAACTAGCTTTGATCCTTACGAATCGTCGCACTATTAAAACTAACACTGGTGAATGCTAACCTGGTGAATGCTAACCTGCCGAACCTGCTGAATGTGTACTCACTGTAACAGTTTTATAATTAGTTATGTTTATGTGTTTGTATCAATTACTCACCCTACGGACACTTGAGTTCAATTTTAGTTTTTTGTTGCATTCTTAAGACAATAATTTGATTATAATAAATGTACCTCCATTGATTCCAGATGGACAGTGGTGGACTCTCCATCCGGAATCCACGCACGCACGCACACACGTACGCACAGTCTCTCTCTCACACACACACACACACACACGCATGCACGCACGCACGCATGCACGCACGCACGCACGCACGCACACACACACACGCACACACACACACACACACACACACACACACACACACACGCATGCACACATATGACATACTGTCTCTCAGGTTTTAGTTTTAAGGACCCCTACATACCTGAGTCCATTTGGAAAGACAACAAAACCATAATAACAGAATATTATTGTGACTTAGTGTATGTTACTGTTTTACAGTTCAAACAACAGCTGTAGACAGGATGGCCAGTGGAACCTCAGCTTCCATCACAGGTGAGTTTTATTAAAATGCATGAAACCAGCAAACCGATACGTTTTAGTCTACCTGAGATAATAATGAATATTATGTTTATGTGTCCAACCAGGGAAGAACACAGACCTGACAGAACTGAAAATTGTTCTGATCGGGGGAAGATGTAGGGGTAAACCCAGTGGAAAGAGTTCAGTAGGAAACATCATCCTGGGCAGAGATGTTTTTGAAACAAACAGAACAGTTAAGATTGTCATGAAACAAGAGGAGGTGTCTGGGAGACAGATCACTGTGGTCGACACTCCAGGGTGGGAGTCTTGTTTACCCATAGTTAAGACCCCAAAATTGACTCAGTTAGAAATCCAACAAAGCATGTATTTGTGTCCTCCAGGACCCCATGCCTTTGTCCTAGTGTTGCCATTGGACAACGCATATGTAGGAACAGATATGTCAGTAGAGGAGCATTTGAGTCTTCTCCTCAGTGACCGAGTGTGGAAACACATTATTGTGGTGTTCACTGTAGCTGATAAAAACCACATGAGACCTGTGAGAGATCTCATTAGATCTAACGCTGAACTAAGGTATATTACTGAGAAATGTGAAGGCCGCTTCCATGTTCTTAACATTACTGACAGAGGAGATGGAAGTCAGGTCACAGAGCTCATGGAGAAGTTGGATCAGATGGTAACTAGTAATGGTGGTCACTATGAGACAGAAGAACACGTCTCAGAGGAACTGAAGGAGATGGAGAGAACTATCAGCAGAAGAGCAGAACAAAGGAGAGCAGATGTTCAGAAACGAACAACTGGACTTCCAAAAGTTACTGGTATGTTTTGTGTTACTTTACAAAATAATACTTCATTATATTAGGACCATAATTTGGGCATTTCATTATTCTGAAGGCAAAATCTTCCAAAAAGATCTACAAGCTCAAAATACGACACTTTGTGTTGTCTGTTGTGAGCTTGTAGCTCTGCTATTTTCGCTATTTGTTGTGCAACGAATGATGAAATATTGAAAAAGTCAAAGTAAACAACATTTTCTTTGACAGGACTGACAGACCTCAGGATTTTGTTGTTTGGACAGGAGTGGTCTGGGAAGAGTTCAGCAGGAAACACCATTCTGACAGGAAGTGTTTTTAAAGTTAGCCAGGCAGGTCAGAGGTCAGTGCAGTGTGAGGTGAGACAGGGTGAAGTAGCAGGGAGACACGTGACAGTGGTGGACTCACCAGGCTGGTGGTACAACAGTCCACTACAGGACACCTCAGAGATGGACAAACTGGAGATCCAGAACAGTGTGTCTCTCTGTCCTCCTGGACCACATGCTGCTCTTCTGACTGTTCCTCTTGATAGAGCATTCACCAAAGCACAGAGAGTAGCAGTAGAGGAACACATGCCAGAGAGAGTGTGGAGTCAGGCTATGGTACTGTTCACCCATGGAGACTTTGTGGGAGACACAAGCGTTGAGCAGCACATTGAAGCTGAAGGAGAAGACCTCTGCTGGCTTGTTGACAAATGTGGGAGCAGGTATCATGTCTTCAATAATCAGGAGACAGATGACTCTCAGGTCACACAGCTTCTGCAGAAAATAGACAAAATGGTGTCAGGAAACGGAGGCAGACACCATGAAGATGATGAAGATGTTTCAGAGAAGTTGTCAGAGAGGAAGAGGAACATAGAGGAACATGTCCAGACATTCATGACCAAGACACAAAGACAGAGAACTGCTCTGAAAGCTCTGTTTGAAGGTGATGTTTTATCAAGTGTGTGTGTGTGTGTGTGTGTGTGTGTGTGTGTGTGTGTGTGTGTGTGTGTGTGTGTGTGGTCTATTTTATATTGATTAATGATGTATATTCTCAATATTGCACCACATTCTATATATATGCTGCATAGATAAACGCTTAATGTTATAATGCAGGGGTCTTCAACAGGGGGTCCGGGACCCCCTACAAGCTCAGTAGATCATCTATTGTCGGCAAAGAGGTTTGGTGTAGACAGACGGTAAACAGTCACAGGTCAAGTATTGAGGGTTTAAGTGGTTAAATGTCTGAAAATACTGAAAAAAAGTGTGTGTGTGTGTGTGTGTGTGTGTGTGCGTGTGTGCGTGTGTGCGTGTGCGTGCGTGCGTGCGTGCGTGCGTGCGTGCGTGCGTGCGTGCGTGCGTGCGTCAGGAGAACATCAGAGTCTACCAGATGTGAAGGTGATGTTGGTTGGTGGAGAGCAGGAGCAGAGGAGCTGGGCTGGAAATCACATTCTGCAGGAGAATGTGTTTAAAGAAACTCTATTCAAGGTGAGTACTACAGTACATGAATGATGTTATAATGAATGATGAATATAATGAATCAAATGTGTTTCTACAAGGTCGTAACGTACTGCATCTCAACATGTTATGAGCTTGTAGATCTATTTTCACTATCTTTAGACTATATCAGTGGTTCTCAAACTTTTTACGCCAAGTACCATCTCAGAAAATATGTGTCTCTCCAAGTACCACCATATACCGGTATGTTAAAATACAGGTGCGTAGACCCACCCCATATATGCACAGTTAGCACAGGTGGCCAATTTATTCCTTGAATTCATGAAGATTTTTTTAGTTTTTGTTGCATTTCTAAGCCAATAATTTGATGACCGGGTCATCAAACAGATTTATCTATCTGTGAACTTCCCATGCAAACTAATGATATTTATAATGTGATTAATCCGTTCTCAAATCCTCTATTAACGGCTAGGTGTGATGTCATGCTCATTTCAGCACAGCTGGAGAGCCTATTTCAATCAATTGCTTGGTCAGAAGTACTACCTGTAGTATAATATAAATATTTCACTCCACTTATATATTTTTTCTTATTTTTGGGAAACTCCTCTGAGTACCACCAAAGGGGTGCCCATGTACCACAGTGGTACATGTACCACAGTTTGAGAACCACTGCACTATATTGTTGTGTGACGAAGTATAAAACAACCCTTATATGCTTAACCAGTAAGACTCCCTAATCGGGAGATAAGCGACCGTTGGTCGCTTATCTCCTGTCACACTGCTGACATCAGTATGACATCACACCGTACACAAATGACCCTTATATAAGACCGGCATTATCTACCGACAGATTAGTAACAAGATGTCAAAATCATTGAAGGTTTACCCTACTAACCAACTGTTTACCATAGCAACCATGTTTTTTACCTTAGCAACCAACTGTTTACCCTAGCAACCAACTGTTTACCACAGCAACCATGTTTTTTTTTACCCTAGTAACCAACTGTTTACCCTAGCAACCAATTGTTTACCATAGCAACCATGTTTTCTTACCCTAGCAACCAACTGTTTACCCTAGCAACCAACTGTTTACCATAGCAACCATGTTTTTTACAGGGCCTGGGATTGATGACATCAGAAATCTCCATATATGGGCATGAAAGGGATTTTGTTTCTGGAAATATGTCTGTGGGGTGCCACATTTGGAATAAAACACTTACATCACACATCTGGATATCCATACAGCCCATCTAGTTTGCCTGTGTCCATTTATGCCCATATATCTGATGACATTGGGACAATGATCTCCATATATGGGCATAAAACTTATGTTAATTAGTAAAGCCTGGGGATCTCCATATATGGGCATGAGGGGTACCCTAAAAGGGCATCATCTGGGAATAGCAAATATAGTTATCCTAGAAAGTGAAAATCTTACATCAAAGGCCATAACTACCTACCTACCACCATACTGCATTCCTCATTAAACTACCTACCAGTAAGATGCCTAAGGGAGAAAAGCAAAGGGCGAGGTTGCACCATTTCTTGGTCTTCTGGCCAGTGATGTATATCGGACCATTTAACCATATATGGAGACATCTGGTACCCATAGATATTCACAGATATGGGCTTAATATTGATGACATAAGGGATCTCCATATATGGGCGTAAAAGGGATTTGGTTCCCCTGGCATCACAGGGATCTCCATATATGGGCATAAAATGGATTTGGTTACCCTGGCAACACGGGGATCTCCATATCTCCATATATGGGCATAAAAGGGAGTTGGTTCCCCTGGCATCGCAGGGATCTCCATATATGGGCATAAAAGGGATTTGGTTCCCCTGACATTACAGTGATGTCAGTGGCTGGTTCTACAGAGGGGATCTCCATTTATGGGCATAAAAGGGAATGTATGTATGATGATGTCAGATATCATAGACGTCATAGGACTTTCACATAACGAATAACTGAGTAAGCATGTAAACCCGTAAAATCTATATTTGGGCATGGCTGATTTATGACCTCATCATGATGACACGAGCAAACACAGCTGAATTGTATAAATGATCAGTGCAGAAACCAACAGAAGTATTTGACCAAGACTCTTGATCTTCAAGAACCCTGAGAACCTGTATTGTTTGGAATTTTACCATTTTTGGTGTTTGAAATGTTGAACTGGACTTTACATCGTGAAATCTGACGGTAGATAATGCCGGTCTTATATAAGGGTCATTTGTGTACGGTGTGATGTCATACTGATGTCAGCAGTGTGATGTCATACTGATGTCAGCAGCTATGTCTCTATATATGGAGTTATATGTTGTTCGTGTCCAAATATGGGGCTTGTGAGGTCAAACTTAGTGAGATTCGTCGGTTATCTCCATATATGGAGGGATGTAGGGTAAAAAAACATGGTTGCTATGGTAAACAGTTGGTTGCTAAGGTAAAAAAAACATGGTTGCTATGGTAAACAGTTGGTTGCTAGGGTAAACAGTTGGTTGCTAGGGTAAAACCATGGTTGCTATGGTAAACAGTTGGTTGCTAGGGTAAAAAAACATGGTTGCTATGGTAAACAGTTGGTTGCTAGGGTAAACAGTTGGTTGCTAGGGTAAAACCATGGTTGCTAAGGTGGTTGCTAACGTACACTAACAGACCAGCAACAACAGACTGTTGCCACAGCAACGTACACAAAGGTTTGTGTACACATGTGGTGTGATGTCATACTGATGCGGAGATATGAGCAGGGCAAAGGTGTGACGTGTGACGTGTGACCGACCGACCGACCGACCGACCAACGGACGGCCGGTGGAGGTTTTGATACTAAACTGCGACCTACGGCCGCAATCAATGCAATATATATTTACATAAAGAAAATCATAATCTGAAATTCAGTTTCAGATTATAGCATGATAAGATAAATTAATTTCTGGTAAGATTGATGAGGAATTCCACTGAGGACAGAATAGAGTGAATGTTTTGATTATTATGACATATTAACATACAGTAAACCTCGTCTTCCAGGAGTTTAAAACCCAGACTAAACTGACAGAATGTGTCAGACAACAGAGACGAGTTGCTGGAAGAGAAGTGAGTGTGGTGAACTGTCCAGACTGGTCTACTACACCTCCATCACAGAAGATCAAAGACATCCTTTTACACGGTGTGACTCTGTGTTCTCCTGGACCCCATGCTGTCCTGGTGAATGTTCATGTCAGGTCCAGTTTCTCTGAAGCTGACAGGAGATCAGTGGAGGAACACATGGAGCTGCTGGGGGACAGAGTCTGGAGACTCGCTCTGGTCCTGTTCACACGGGGATGGTGGCTGGGAGAGAAACGTATTGAGGAGTACATCGAGTCTGAAGGAGAACCTCTGAGGTGGCTCCTGGAGAAATGTGGCTACAGGTACCACGTTCTGCAGTTCTCCTACTGGGACATTTCAGAAGTCATGGAGCTGATGGAGAAAATAGAAGACATGGTGATGAGGGACAGAGGGCACTTTGGACCTTCAAGACAAATGACCCTGATTGAAAGACTGAAAGGAAAGAAAACCTTAACAGAAGAGGAATGGAAGAAGAGAGAGCAGGAGATGATAGAGAGGATGTTGAAGTCTGTGGTGACGGAGCCAGAAGAACCAACCCTGCCAGTTGTCAGGAAAACGAACAGCATCAACATACTTCCTCCAAGTAGTGAGTATCAATATTCTATAGTCATTGTTCCTGTCTGTGTGCGTGCATGCGTGTGTACGTACGTGTGAAGGTGGCTTTTCACCAAACAGACAGGAGACTCCTTCTGACTGTACACATACAGCAAAGAACTGCAAAAGCCTAAGCACATTTTCGCATAAAATGGCATGGGCGCTGGTGTGGCAGGTCTGCTCATTATAAGCAATTTGATCTTGTTTTCCTATAATGTTGCTAGTTGCGGGTTGCTTTTGTTTAGGCTTGCTTCTGAAGTGTAGTTGCTTGTTTGGCCTTGCTTTCAACAGGTTCAGCTTTTCATCCCTGTTGGCGGCAGCTTTCGGTGGCAAATCGTGGCCAAATCTGTGTGGTTAAAACAGGGACGCTGGAACTCCCAAATGCCAAGGGGAGCTGAGCTTGGAGGAGCTTGGTTCATGCGAGTGGCCCCTGGCCGCGTGCTGAAAATTCACATGTTTTATCCGGTTTTGGGTTCTTTTTATTACGGTTTCGGGTGCTTATTTCCCGCACAGCTGTGTAACAAGGAGCTGTTTACTAGTTATTTTAGCGCACAGTGCAACACACAGCACGCACACACACACAGTCACTCACTCACACACACACACACACACACACACACACACACACACACACACACACACACACACTACAAAATCTGTATTATTTTTGTAACTGTTTTCTACTGTTTTTTATTCCCCATATACAACAGTGTTTGTTAGTTTGCAACAATGAGCCTATAGACAGTTTCTAGTTCTCAAATAAATAGACTTTGGTGTGCCATAAAAGTGGGATTTATTTTAAAACAAAATTTAAATTGAACTTCCCTTCCGAAGTGGCAAGGTGAACGAGTGATAATCAAACACCTTTTTTCAACATATTTTATTCCCCAAAGTCAAATACATTGTTGTTTTAATATAGCTCTGTGTGTGTATATTAAAAACTTTTCTCAATCGAAGATTTTATTTTTCTCCTCCCCACCACCAGGGGTGCTGAAGCACCCTCAGCACCCCCCTTCCAGCGCCCTTGGGTTAAAAACTGCCTTGAGATGATGAACTTTTGTGTGGAAGAGGTCACGGTCAAAATGACATCATGGTTCATATGTGAGGAACAGAGACATGTTGAGTTGGTGGGTTTTCACATCCACGTGTGTTTTCATTCTAATGTCTTGCTGTCTGTTGTCTTCTGTTCCAGTGAGTGGTGGAACATGCTCTTCAGGATATGACACCACGAGTGAAGCTCCTACCCAAGCTGATGTTGACGTAAGTTTCATAGATGAATAAAACTTTGGTCTAGCATTAATCACACATTTAAATTCTAATGTATATTATATTTTATTTTAAGTCTGTGCTGAAGGAGCCAGTAGAATCAACTCTGCCAGCTGTCAGGATAAGGAACAGCATGCAGTTGGTTACTCCAAGCAGTGAGTATCAATGTATCCTGTCTACAGCATGCCATCCCTGTCAGGTGGATACATTGCGTGTGTACTCAAATTGCATAAGAATGGATGGGTGAATTATCATGAAACTTGTTGCGAATGATCAGTAGGCTGCCATGAAAATATTAACTTTTGAGTGGAAGAGGTCAAAGCAGAGGGGGGGGTGGAAGTGGGACTGAGTTACTAGGGCCCAAGGTGGAGGGGCCCTTGTACTAATACTTTAGCTATTGAAAAATAACAGATCTGCTATTTTTGAAAAGTAGTGAAAATGTGTGCACATCTTTGAATATAATATGAATTTTTAAAGCGAACATTTGTTACTAAAATTTTGCTTCTGGGGTGCCCCTGGAACTAAACATTTTGATATGGGGGTCCGTGGCCAAATACATATCATTTTTCAAAAAAACCTTAGAAGGACTTGACCCTTTTTTCACGATTTTTGAAAAATAGCCGATCTACAAGCTCGGTGCCGCGCTGTGAGCTTGTACAGTATATCTGCTATTTTTGAAGCGGTGAAAGCCGCTTCCAAGGAGTGGCTTTGTGTGTCTCCCATGTCCATATATGGTCATTTCAGTCCAGAATGAACAGGTTTTATCTGTCCGTAAATGTGTGTCCCATGTGTGTCCCCCATGTCCATATTATGGTCATTTCAGTCCAGAATGAACAGGTTTATCTGTCCCGTACGTCCAGAATATGTGTGTAGTTAGCCTGATACTTCAGTCCGCACATCACCACCCCCTGTTGGTGGGTGGTGTGTAGTGTGGACTGAACCCGGAGATATTTTATTCTATTTCAAGCGCGCCCAAAGAGCGGGCGCATTGAATGGGCCAATCAGGGCTGTAGACTTGAGGCACGTGGTAGGCTGGTCCGGTCCCAGCCCCCTCCCTTCGGAGCTGTTCTGTCCACGTGAGAGTGCGTAGTGGACTCTGATTGGTGCTCTTCTGCCCACGTGAGCCGCTAGTGGACTCTGATTGGTCTGTGAAAACTGTCATGGCGGAGTCAGACTCGACTCGAATTCTTTTAATAAACTATACAATAGTGCCGTTTCATTACGTTTTAATACCATTTTGCACTAACGTAAACATGCAGTCATATAATATGTTATGAGAAATAACGTATTTTTGCAATGTCACGCCACGTCGCCGTGACTCGCCGTCGGGGGCTCTAAGCGTGTGTGTGTGTGTGTGTGTATGTGTGTGTGTGACGTCAATAGGCTTTACCCCGCCCCCGCTGAAGTAGAATCTCCGTCCCAAGGCTCAGACTCAATCCCAAAACGAAGTGTGTGATTGAGTCTGACGCTTGCAGTCAGGCTAGTGTGTAGTGTCCGTCCCGGTCTGATGATCGGATGATTAAAAGGATTGGTCAAGCTTCACATGACAGTCCGGCCCTCCAGATAAAATCATTCAGAATTCAGAATTCAGAATTCTGTAGCTCTAGACAATTTTATACACAGATTCACCGCTTCACTTCGAACCGAGGTTTGATTTTTTTCAATAGTTAAAGCACAAAATAATGCGTAATAATGCGTTCCCAGTCTAAATGGGTTAAACTCCCTCCCCCTATGAAGAACATTCATGGGGGTCCCGCAGTAAATCCTTGTACACAGGGCCCAGAATTTGGTGCGACACCCCTAGGTCAAAGTAAAATAAAAAAGAAACTGTTTCATATTATTATTGTTTATGTCTTGCTGTCTGTTGTCTTCTGTTCCAGTGAGTGATGAAACACTCTCTTCATTTGACACCATGAGTGAAGTTTACAGCCAGGCAGAAACTGATGTAAGTTTGAGAGATGAAGATGTTTCATAGATGAAACTTAATTTGACATCAATCACACTTTTATTTATTCTGATTTCTTTACCTTAATATTTCATTGTTACAGATGTATTTGTATCATGATCCTAAATAGTTATTTTACATTTTTAAACCCCTACATTCATTGGTTATTTCTCCATGATATTGTGCATTCATCATTGAAAGAGTACAGTCATTTTTGTTCCTTTTTCCTCCTTGGCTCCTATGTCGGTATTACATTATTGTAGTTTCTTTTTTGAGCGGTGCTAACCGCTCCTATAGACCACTTTTTTACCAAAACTATGATGTCACAAATGATGATGACATGAGTTCGCTAGACCAATGAAACACTTCGATTCTGTTGATCTGTCCATGATGTCATAGTCACAGAGGCACCCGATTGGTTAACCCTGATTTAGAACGCGTTTAGGCCGCGTAAAATACGTCATAACGCGTTTAGGCCGCGTAAAATACGTCATAAAAGATTATTGAGCGGTGCTAACCTTGAATATCAAAATTGTATTAGATGAATATCACTTATAAGCGATAAAATAACCACACTTTTAGACAGACTGTGGAAAATCTTACAGGTTATACATGATAGGCAGCTAATACAAGTTTAAAATACAAATGAACAGACTTTGAAAAACTAAAATATTCATCTTCTGGCCTCTTCTCGCCTCTCTGGAGGCCTCTCTGGAGGTAAATAAGGTCACTTATCATTACACTACGACACTCTTACAAGTTACAATCCGTAGCTTGGTCAACTAACTGATGAGAAATGACGATAAAGACTTATTGCGACCGTCAGGGAGCAGTTTACTATGAAAACCTCCACCGGCTGTCCGTCCGTCCGTCCGTCCGTCACACGTCACACGTCACACCTTTGCCCTGCTCATATCTCCGCATCAGTATGACATCACACCACATGTGTACACAAACCTTTGTGTACGTTGCTATGGCAACAGTCTGTTGTTGCTGGTCTGTTAGTGTACGTTAGCAACCACCTTAGCAACCATGGTTTTACCCTAGCAACCAACTGTTTACCCTAGCAACCAACTGTTTACCATAGCAACCATGTTTTTTTACCCTAGCAACCAATTGTTTACCATAGCAACCAGATACGCAGAGCAGGGATCTCCATATATGGGCATAAACAGGTGACATCACACTGATGTCAGATACTCAGAGCAGGGATTTCTCCATAATATATGGGCATAAAAGGGATTCTGTTAGGGATCTCCATACATGGGCATAAAAGGGATTCTGTTAGGGATCTCCATATATGGGCATAAAAGGGATTCTGTTAGGGATCTCCATATATGGGCATAAAAGGGATTCTGTTAGGGATCTCCATATATGGGCATAACAGGGATTCTGTTAGGGATCTCCATATATGGGCATAAAAGGGATTCTGTTAGCTGTTAGTGATCTCCATATATGGGCATAAAAGGGATGCTGTTAGGGATCTCCATATATGGGCATGAAAGGGATTCTGTTAGGGAACTCCATATATGGGCATAAAAGGGATTGTATCCCAGATGATGCCCTGTTAGGAGATCCACACTAACAGAATCCATACATGGTCCTACCGACAGCTGCTATAAGCCAACCCTGGCGATAAGGTCTGAGTCGAAGAAATGCTTCTTTCCTGGCAAGAATTGCCCCTTTATACTGTAGGGCTCGTTTGTGTATTGTATGACATCACGCCACATCATCGGCTGAGGACTGTGTGATGTCATCATATCTCCATATATGGAGACATAAGTTGCTCATGCCCAAATATGGGCTGGTTAGGTCAGACTTAGTGTGATGCGTAGGTTATCTCCATATATGGAGATTCAACTTCAATGAGTAACCATGGCAAACTGTCAACTGCCCGTATGTCTTGATAATTGGTAAAACAAACTTTTGGCCTATTTGTGGAGCCGATTAGGGAGTCTTACTGGTATAGTCTGAGCAGACCTCTAGACTGACATCATACACAACAAAAACAATATTGCCATGCATGCCTATCAACACTGATTCGCGCAGGAATTAGTTTGCACCGCTCACTTCGCACGGGTGCGATTTTTTTCTTCTTTTTTCTTTATTGCGACCGTCAGGGAGCAGTTTACTATGAAAACCTCCACCGGCCGTCCGTCCGTCCGTCCGTCCGTCCGTCCGTCGGTCACACGTCACACGTCACACCTTTGCCCTGCTCATATCTCCGCATCAGTATGACATCACACCACATGTGTACACAAACCTTTGTGTACGTTGCTGTGGCAACAGTCTGTTGTTGCTGGTTTGTTAGTGTACGTTAGCAACCACCTTAGCAACCATGGTTTTACCCTAGCAACCAACTGTTTACCCTAGCAACCAACTGTTTACCATAGCAACCATGTTTTTTTACCCTAGCAACCAACTGTTTACCATAGCAACCAGATACGCAGAGCAGGGATCTCCATATATGGGTATAAACAGGTGACATCACACTGATGTCAGATACTCAGAGCAGGGATTTCTCCATAATATATGGGCATAAAAGGGATTCTGTTAGGGATCTCCATATATGGGCATAAAAGGGATTCTGTTAGGGATCTCCATATATGGGCATACAAGGGATTCTGTTAGGGATCTCCATATATGGGCATAAAAGGGATTCTGTTAGGGATCTCCATTATGGGCATAAGAGGGATTCTGTTAGGGATCTCCATATATGGGCATAAAAGGGATTCTGTTAGCTGTTAGTGATCTCCATATATGGGCATAAAAGGGATGCTGTTAGGGATCTCCATATATGGGCATAAAAGGGATTCTGTTACGGATCTCCATATATGGGCATGAAAGGGATTCTGTTAGGGATCTCCATATATGGGCATAAAAGGGATTGTATCCCAGATGATGCCCTGTTAGGAGATCCACACTAACAGAATCCATATATGGTCCTACCGACAGCTGCTATAAGCCAACCCTGGCGATAAGGTCTGAGTCGAAGAAATGCTTCTTTCCTGGCAAGAATTGCCCCTTTATACTGTAGGGCTCGTTTGTGTATTGTATGACATCACGCCACATCATCGGCTGAGGACTGTGTGATGTCATCATATCTCCATATATGGAGACATAAGTTGCTCATGCCCAAATATGGGCTGGTGAGGTCAGACTTAGTGTGATGCGTAGGTTATCTCCATATATGGAGATTCAACTTCAATGAGTAACCATGGCCTATTTGTGGAGATAAGCGACCAACGGTCGCTTATCTCCCGATTAGGGAGTCTTACTGGTTTATAATGTACAATATACAGTAGATCAGGGGTTTTCAAAGTGGGTGACGGGGCACCCTGGGGTGCCGTGACGGCAGTCCAGGGGTGCCGCGAGATAATTTGATAATATTTGGAATTTATTTTGACAATTAAAAATAACTATTTAGGATCATTTTAAACTTGAATTTTAAATCTTCAGTCAGTTCTAACCAAAATAGCCATTATCTCAATGTTTTCCTTGCTAAAACTTGCCATAAATACCAGTAAGACTCCCTAATCGGGAGATAAGCAACCGTTGGTCGCTTATCTCCACAAATAGGCCAAAAGTTTGTTTTACCAATTATCAAGACATACAGGCAGTTGACAGTTTGCCATGGTTACTCATTGAAGTTGAATCTCCATATGGAGATAACCTACGCATCACACTAAGTCTGACCTCACCAGCCCATATTTGGGCATGAGCAACTTATGTCTCCATATATGGAGATATGATGACATCACACAGTCCTCAGCCGATGATGTGGCGTGATGTCATACAATACACAAACGAGCCCTACAGTATAAAGGGGCAATTCTTGCCAGGAAAGAAGCATTTCTTCGACTCAGACCTTATCGCCAGGGTTGGCCTATAGCAGCTGTCGGTAGGACCATATATGGATTCTGTTAGTGTGGATCTCCTAACAGGGCATCATCTGGGATACCATCCCTTTTATGCCCATATATGGAGATCCCTAACAGAATCCCTTTCATGCCCATATATGGAGATCCCTAACAGAATCCCTTTTATGCCCATATATGGAGATCCCTAACAGCATCCCTTTTATGCCCATATATGGAGATCACTAACAGCTAACAGAATCCCTTTTATGCCCATATATGGAGATCCCTAACAGAATCCCTTTTATGCCCATATATGGAGATCCCTAACAGAATCCCTTTTATGCCCATATATGGAGATCCCTAACAGAATCCCTTTTATATATGGAGATCCCTAACAGAATCCCTTTTATGCCCATATATGGAGATCCCTAACAGAATCCCTTTTATGCCAATATATGGAGATCCCTAACAGAATCCCTTGTATGCCCATATATGGAGATCCCTAACAGAATCCCTTTTATGCCCATATATGTAGATCCCTAACAGAATCCCTTTTATGCCCATATATTATGGAGAAATCCCTGCTCTGAGTATCTGACATCAGTGTGATGTCACCTGTTTATGCCCATATATGGAGATCCCTGCTCTGCGTATCTGGTTGCTATGGTAAACAGTTGGTTGCTAGGGTAAAAAAACATGGTTGCTATGGTAAACAGTTGGTTGCTAGGGTAAACAGTTGGTTGCTAGGGTAAAACCATGGTTGCTAAGGTGGTTGCTAACGTACACTAACAAACCAGCAACAACAGACTGTTGCCACAGCAACGTACACAAAGGTTTGTGTACACATGTGGTGTGATGTCAGACTGATGCGGAGAAATGAGCAGGGCAAAGGTGTGACGTGTGACGTGTGACGGACGGACAGACGGCCGGTGGAGGTTTTCATAGTAAACTGCTCCCTGACGGTCGCAACCAGTAAGACTCCCTAACCGTTGGTCGCTTATCTCCACAAATAGGCCAAAAGTTTGTTTTACCAATTATCAAGACATACGGGCAGTTGACAGTTTGCCATGGTTACTCATTGAAGTTGAATCTCCATATATGGAGATAACCTACGCATCACACTAAGTCTGACCTCACCAGCCCATATTTGGGCATGAGCAACTTATGTCTCCATATATGGAGATATGATGACATCACACAGTCCTCAGCCGATGATGTGGCGTGATGTCATACAATACACAAACGAGCCCTACAGTATAAAGGGGCAATTCTTGCCAGGAAAGAAGCATTTCTTCGACTCAGACCTTATCGCCAGGGTTGGCTTATAGCAGCTGTCGGTAGGACCATATATGGATTCTGTTAGTGTGGATCTCCTAACAGGGCATCATCTGGGATACAATCCCTTTTATGCCCATATATGGAGATCCCTAACAGAATCCCTTTCATGCCCATAAATGGAGATCCCTAACAGAATCCCTTTTATGCCCATACATGGAGATCCCTAACAGCATCCCTTTTATGCCCATATATGGAGATCACTAACAGCTAACAGAATACCTTTTATGCCCATATATGGAGATCCCTAACAGAATCCCTTTTATGCCCATATATGGAGATCCCTAACAGAATCCCTTTTATGCCCATATATGGAGATCCCTAACAGAATCCCTTTTATGCCCATATATGGAGATCCCTAACAGAATCCCTTGTATGCCCATATATGGAGATCCCTAACAGAATCCCTTTTATGCCCATATATGGAGATCCCTAACAGAATCCCTTTTATGCCCATATATTATGGAGAAATCCCTGCTCTGAGTATCTGACATCAGTGTGATGTCACCTGTTTATGCCCATATATGGAGATCCCTGCTCTGCGTATCTGGTTCCTATGGTAAACAGTTGGTTGCTAGGGTAAAAAAACATGGTTGCTATGGTAAACAGTTGGTTGCTAGGGTAAACAGTTGGTTGCTAGGGTAAAACCATGGTTGCTAAGGTGGTTGCTAACGTACACTAACAGACCAGCAACAACAGACTGTTGCCACAGCAACGTACACAAAGGTTTGTGTACACATGTGGTGTGATGTCATACTGATGCGGAGATATGAGCAGGGCAAAGGTGTGACGTGTGACGTGTGACGGACGGACGGACGGACGGACGGACGGACGGACGGCCGGTGGAGGTTTTCATAGTAAACTGCTCCCTGACGGTCGCAATAATGTGCCAGGAGTGAAAAGGGAGTGACACACAACAAACCCAGGACCGGGTTTCGAATCGCATTGCAGCCTAGGTGCCCAGTGCTGCAGACCGCCAGCAGTCCGGGCCATGTGTGTGATGTTTAATGATGAACAATAACCAGTAAGACTCCCTAATCGGGAGGTCGCTTATCTCCACAAATAGGCCAAAAGTTTGTTTTACCAATTATCAAGACATACGGGCAGTTGACAGTTTGCCATGGTTACTCATTGAAGTTGAATCTCCATATATGGAGATAACCTACGCATCACACTAAGTCTGACCTCACCAGCCCATATTTGGGCATGAGCAACTTATGTCTCCATATATGGAGATATGATGACATCACACAGTCCTCAGCCGATGATGTGGCGTGATGTCATACAATACACAAACGAGCCCTACAGTATAAAGGGGCAATTCTTGCCAGGAAAGAAGCATTTCTTCGACTCAGACCTTATCGCCAGGGTTGGCTTATAGCAGCTGTCGGTAGGACCATATATGGATTCTGTTAGTGTGGATCTCCTAACAGGGCATCATCTGGGATACAATCCCTTTTATGCCCATATATGGAGATCCCTAACAGAATCCCTTTCATGCCCATATATGGAGATCCCTAACAGAATCCCTTTTATGCCCATATATGGAGATCCCTAACAGCATCCCTTTTATGCCCATATATGGAGATCACTAACAGCTAATAGAATCCCTTTTATGCCCATATATGGAGATCCCTAACAGAATCCCTTTTATGCCCATATATGGAGATCCCTAACAGAATCCCTTTTATGCCCATATTTGGAGATCCCTAACAGAATCCCTTTATGCCCATATATGGAGATCCCTAACAGAATCCCTTGTATGCCCATATATGGAGATCCCTAACAGAATCCCTTTTATGCCCATATATGGAGATCCCTAACAGAATCCCTTTTATGCCCATATATTATGGAGAAATCCCTGCTCTGAGTATCTGACATCAGTGTGATGTCACCTGTTTATGCCCATATATGGAGATCCCTGCTCTGCGTATCTGGTTGCTATGGTAAACAGTTGGTTGCTAGGGTAAAGAAACATGGTTGCTATGGTAAACAGTTGGTTGCTAGGGTAAACAGTTGGTTGCTAGGGTAAAACCATGGTTGCTAAGGTGGTTGCTAACGTACACTAACAAACCAGCAACAACAGAGTGTTGCCACAGCAACGTACACAAAGGTTTGTGTACACATGTGGTGTGATGTCATACTGATGCGGAGATATGAGCAGGGCAAAGTTGTGACGTGTGACGTGTGACGGACGGACGGACGGACGGACGGACGGACGGACGGACGGCCGGTGGAGGTTTTCATAGTAAACTGCTCCCTGACGGTCGCAATAATCTATATTTGATCATATCTTTCCATTGTTGGTTGAATATAAAAGATAAATCACAGGCGTACAGGCGATTGATATACCATCCGGCCGATATATCGGGCTGATATTTTCCCTCTCTTTCCTGTCATAGGCCTAATGGTCACAAAAATCGCTCATCATTCAGGCTCTGGCCTAAACATGCTACATTTTATGCTATGAGCTTTCATTGAAGTGAACATGTACAGTATTTCAGCGTTATTAAAATATTTGCACAAGCTCACGTTTACCGTTTGTTGCCGTTTGATGGATCCTGTATTAATGTACAGTACACTGTGGTGTTTCAGTCTTTTCACAGCGGACATTTTGGACCTTCGTCACATGAGACACGACAGAAGACCCTGTTTGAAAGACTGACAGGAAAGAAAACTTTAACACCAGAAGAATGGAAGGAGAGAGAGGAGGAGGTGACAGAGAGGATGTTGACGTTTGTGATGATGGAGCCACAGGAACCAAGTAAGTCTTACTTTTATCCTCTTATATCGACATAATGAAAATATTAATATGTGTGTCCGTGGAAGTTTTTTTTTCTTCATAGAACTGGGAGAGAATGTTCAGAAGTCTTACTGAAAAGATGATGAACTATTGGGCGTAAGGTCAAAGGTCAAAATTATATTGTGTTTCATATGTGAGGAACAGAGCCACAGGATAGAGTGGCCAGTAGAGCGGCTCGGATGGAGAACCGCAAGGTTCCCAGTTCGATCCCGTGCTCCCCCAGAGTTAGTGTCGAAGTGTCCTTGAGCAACACTCTGAACCCCTAGTTGCTACCGATGAGCAGGTTGGCGGCTTACATGGTTTCCTCCGCCATCTGTGAATTAATGCATGTGTGAATGGGTGAATGTGATCTGCACAATCTCTGTAAAGCGCTTTGGGTTCAAGGATTCACTGCGGGCCCCCCATGAATGTTCTTCATAGGGGGAGACTGGGAACGCATTTATTACGCATTATTTTGTGCTTTAACTATTGAAAAATAGCAGATATACAGCGGAGCCCTGCTGTGAGCTTGTAGATCTGCTATTTTTGAAAAATCTTGACAATTTGTGCAAGTCTTTGAATATTTCAAATCCTTCTATGTTTCTATGTCAGTGGTGCTCAAACTTTTCCATGTGAAGGACCCCCAAAATGATATGTATTTGGCCACGGACCCCATCTCAAAATATTTTGTTCCAGAGACCCCCCCCCCCCCCCCCCCCAGAAGCAAGATTTGAGTTACAAATGTTAACTTAAAAAACACATATAGGCTATTCAAAGATTTGCACACATTTTCAAAAATAGCAGATCTACAAGCTCGCAGCGTGGCACTCGGTGCCACGCTGTGAGCTTGTATATCTGCTATTTTTCCATAGCTAAAGTATAAAATAATTCCAGGCCCCTAGCAACTCAGTCCCACTCCCCCTTGTGACGCCCCTGCTTGCTGTCTGTTGTCTTCTGTTGCAGTGAGTGGTGGAACACCATCTGAAACAGGAGGTTTATACCATTGGTCACCTGCCAAGGTCTTTGACTGGCTGAAGAGACATCCTGGAACAATAGCGCCCCCTTCAGGATACGACACCATGAGTAATAGCTCCCTGCCAGGCAGACTCTGATGTGATGAGTGTGAGAGACGAAGATGTTTTATAGATGAAACCTTAATCTTGAGTTATACTTTGATGCACGCCGGTGTCACACGCCAAAAATAGCAGATCTATAAAGCTCACAACTGGACATAATTATGTTGTACAGGAGAAAATGGTTGTCTATGTATAAATATGAACATATTTATACATTGATTGGCGTTTCTGACATCTTGATTTATCCGCTGATGACCAAGTATTTTTTCTTGTTCTTTTTTTCCCCTTTATAATACATTAGTCGGCTTTAAGGGACATATCACTTTCAAACTTTTTTTTAACTTTTTATGGTCTACTCAGGATTTTGGGATTTTGATTTTAAGTTGCTTGAATCAGTATTTCGATATTTTATATTAATTTTATCAGACACGCCAACTTCCTAAACCCATTTTAACCATGATAGATTCATCAAAAACACCCGCCCTTGGTTCTGGTGACTCATAATGCCTTTCTAATACGTGAGCAGGCCGTGTGTATTTCAATATTATAATAATTTTACTAGCTCATATTTATGTTGTATGTTGTTTTTTTGCATCCTGCATACTGTTCTGTTTCATCTATCAGGAAATAAACCACTGCTTCATATAAAAGTACAATACTGGTAATTATTTTATTCTTAAATCTAATTGATTTTCCAAAATTATATTTATATACCAGTGATCAATAGACACAGATTTGGTTAATTAATAGGCCTAGATGTGTGTTTTAATCAGGATGAAGTACATTACAGTAACTGGTATAAAGGAGTTATGGTTTGAAATGGGTGACATTTGCTTCAGATGCACAAGATTCAACCCCAAAGCCATACCTGGGAATGCCCATATATGGACATATTGTGTCAGTCTTTGGGCGATGTCGCTTCTCGTCCTTAGGGCGTCTTATTGGTATAATTAATAGTGCTAGATGAGTAGCTTTGATAGCACTGTTTTCAAGCATATGGCATTTGTTTGAGAACATTTCAGATACAGATGTGTGCACAGCTGGGAGGACCAGGAGTCAGGACATCTGATCCAGCAGTCTCACACGTCACACCTCACTCTTTGGTCCTGGACCTCTGTGAAGTTGGCACCCCATATGATGAAAACATATAGAAACATGGTGTCATTCTTTAGTGCTGGATTTGTGCAGAATTGTGCCGTACATTTTATAATTTGTGCTGGTATCATTTTTTTAAAAGTTTATTCTACATACCACCTTCTGCGGGTCATCAAGTGCAACTTCCAGGCTGACAGCAGCACCCAGAGATGCACATACAAAAAGAACAATATGGAGTACACTCCAGCAGGTGGACACTGCAGAGTATGCACTAAATCAATACAGATGCACTGTGACGAGGATTAAGATGACATTCTGTAGTGTCATATTGTGTCCACAAAATGTAATTTAGTTGTTTGATAAATACTTGATCAGTTGTGTGATTTGTGATCATAATGCAGTCTTGTCAGTTATCCTTGTTTTGATACAAGGAACAAATACTTAACATAATCTAGCAGAAAGGGCCAAAAAAGCATCTTTGGTGGGGTCATACTTAGAAGCCATTTTCAAAGCTTTCCCTTCATAGAATTCCTTGCAACTTTTTTCTGTTATTCAGGACATATTGAGGATACAAAATCAGCAGAGTTTGGCTTTGTTGCAATTCTTTATCCTTATTTTGATACAAGGAACAAGGCTATAATCAAGCAGATAGGCCAAAAAACGGGTGGGGTCATACTTTCAGGCCATTTTCAAAACATTCCCTTCATAGAATTCCTTGCAACTTTTTTCTGTTATTCAAGATATATTGAGGATGCAAAATCAGCAGAGTTTGGCTTTGTTGCAATTCTTTATCCTTGTTTTGTTACAAGGAACAAGGATATAATCAAGCAGAAAGGCCCAAAAAACGTCTTTGGTGGGATCATACTTTACAGGCCATTTTCAAAACTTTCCCTTCATAGAATTACTTGCAACTTTTTTTTGTGTTATTCAGGACATATTGAGGATACAAAATCAGCAGAGTTTGGTTTTGTTGCAATTAGTGGGAGTTGGGTTGACCCCCATTTTTGCCTAGATTTCCTGTACTACTTCACAGAGGTTCCGCCTATACTGCCCTACAAAGGCAGAGTGCAGTAACTACGTTTTCGAATTTCACCAAAAAATGGGTTTAAAAGTGTTACAGCTTATCAGCCAAATGAAATAAAGATATAAAAGTGATATTACACTGATTGTACATCTGTTCTTGAGGTAATTGTTCATCCCCCAATATCATGAAGGCTAATTTGACCGTTGGGCGACACAAATAAGTCGGTGTGTCCCAAAACGTAGTTACTGCACTCTGCCTTTGTAGGGCAGTATAGTGACCAGCAGGTTACGGGTGCATTCAGAAATGCGCACTCAACGCACTGGTGTGCCATGTTGCCGTTCGTTTATTCGGTGCACTTGGTGCATTGTCGTTCAGAAATACAGTGCGCGGCGCACCGGTGTGCTGAGTGCACGCACTCACCGACCCTACTCAGATGATGGGGTTTGGCGGTGTGGTTCGTCGGTGCGGTGTTTTGCATCACCGTGTAAACTAACAGCAAGTAGGCCAATGTTATGAATTACATTACCTATCAATAGCAACGTTACGTTATCAACTGCTGCTTTTAAGATTTTTTTCCGACTGAAAAAGCACACAGTTGCCTCTTAACTCATCTGGTGCCGATCCCGAACTAGTTCGGCTTTATTTCAATCCAATACAATCTTTTTTTTATTAATTCACTTACCCCGAGCTGCTTGTAGAGTCGTGGGTGGTCCTGGCTCGCTAGCCGCTAGCCAGCTAGCCGTTCTACTCTGTCCGACGATATATTCCATTAAAAATGGTTTAAAATACATTTTTGAGCTCCCCAATGTTCACCCGATGTTCGGCGCCGCTTCCGATGAGTACACGAGTGTGCCGATCCCGAAGTAGTTCGGCTTTATTTAATTAAATGAATAAAATGATAAGAGGCCTTCTGAAGCCTGGCTTGATTTTTGTAGCTACTAGCCGAAAGCTAACAACGTCCCGGCCGGCCGTAATTTGCGAACGCAATCGCCAATCTCCGCCTAATCCAATGAAAGACCGCATCTTTAAAGGCTTATATCTCTTTTTTGTGTTTTAGGAAAGCGGCGCGAGGTTTATTTACGGCGAAATCGCCCAAAAATGATCTTTTAGATGACAAAATGGGAATAGCCATTCTGTTAGCATCTTCATCCGGGACATTTCCATGCCGTGCATGAACGTGAGCACGTCAGGTCCTGGAAGCTGAAGTCCTGGAAGCTAAAGCGCTCGCCTATGAGAGATGCGCTGGCATTCTTTGGCCCCTAGAGGGCGCTGGCGCTCAAAGAGTTAACTGGTCGTTCGTAAATAAGCTACACTGAATGCACTCTCAACATCACCGCCCACTGCACTCACTACACTGAGCACACACCCAGTGCGTGTCGGAAATGCGCACTCAACGCACTGGTGTGCCATGTTGTCGTTGGTTTATTTGGTGCACTTGGTGCGCGCTGCACCGGTGTGCAGTGCCTGGAAAAAAATATTTTGTTCCAGGGACCGCCAGAAGCAAAGATTTGATTTTGGTCTATTCTGCATCTAGCTTAAGGCCACAGACCCGTTGGGAAACGAGTTTGGGTCGACTTAAAGGAGCAGAGTGTGAACGCTACCTAAGGCCTGATCTGTGTCTTTTTTAAAGGAGCATAGTGTGAACGCTACCTAAGGCCTGATCTGTGTAGGGGTGACCGGGGCAAAACACAAAAGCAACACTTTTTGCATTTTCCTTCATAATTCAGACTACTTTAAATGTCTTTGTCATCTTTAGCTATAAGAAACATAATGTGCCCTAATTAATTAATAATACCAGTTATAAGCTTTCACTAGTAATAATAGTATGTAGGCTAATCCCAGAAGGGAAAAAAAAATAGCACAATAGTTACAATAGTCCCCTGTTACTATAGACCAGTTTGATATAACTAAGCCGCATCAAGGGTTTTATTGAGTAGTCCCTAAAAGTTTGTCCTAGAGCGCAGGGATTTTTGGGGGGTTGAAACCGTCTAAAGTGTAGTCTGTTTTGACTACAAAATGATGTAATCTGTTTCCCCTCCCAACCGAATCAGAAACCCGAATTTGGAGGCGATCCCATGATAGATATAAGGGTCCATATGGACCCCTGGTGGTCCCCAAACCTGACATTGAGAACCAGTTCTTTAGCCTACCGTATGTCAGTGAGTGTGTTTTGTATTGTTCCATTTGGCCGACAACTTTAACAACCATCACCAGTGTCTATCAGCACTTTTTAGGTTTAGGTTGTGCATCAGCCTTGGGCTAAAATACTGTATGTTATTAAAGGGGAAGACAAAGTTTTGTACAAAATGAACGTAGTGTCCGGTTGCCGTGAAACTTTGCACGCACATCCCCACTAGGCCAAGGAAGAAATACTACAAAATCCAAGGAAAAAAAGGATTTAGATTCTATAATCTACAGTTCAAGAGTTATAGGCCAAGACCCAAATCTTCCTGTTACAGCGCCACCATGAAGCTGATTTGAATAACGTATATATTTTTAACCGTAAAGGAAGATGCTGGTGCAGAAAGCACAAATGAGCAGACCAGATGTATGGAGAACCCAGATGACTGGAGACGCCGATGGAGGGCTGGTCTGAGGACCACGTAGAGAGAGACCTGGGGTATGGCACTGATGACGTGGAGGAGAGAACACGCCCACAGTGCCCACAGCGCCCCTGGTGGTAATCGAACAGGGACCTTCTAGCTGTGAGGCGACAGCGCTACTGACTGGGAGGCCTTTTAGCAAAACACAAACCATATGCTACTTTAGCTCCGTTCTGCAAACATCAAATTTTTTCTTTTCAACTCATTCCCCTTAGCCTTCCATAACCCATGACAATCTACACACCTGCTGTGTGCTCGTTTGTACGTTTGTGCGTGTGTGTGTGTGTGTGTGTCCATATTACTACAGTTTCAAATACACCAATGGCAACACTCTAAAAAATATTTATGAAGTTCCAGGAAATTCCACATTTTATCAATAGTCACTTCTGCAATTCAAATTATGTTCAAAACATTTATCTACCAATCAGGGGCGAAATTAGACCTTATCCCGCATGGGTTTTCAGATCAAAAGGGCCCTGTACTGCTGTGAGGGGGGCCCATAGATTATGACAAAATACAAATAGCCTATGAATTCATATGTAGAGCAGCTATTTTTATTTATTGAAAACAAAATTAATTTGAGAAAAAACCTCAACACTGTCGTCAGTAGGGGGGGCCCTTGGGTTTATAAAACCCATCAACCCTTTACAAAGTATGCTACTGCTACCAATGGCAACACTCTAAAGAATAATATATGAAATCCCATGCAATTATCCTTTAATTAAAGATATTTAGCCTGTTCAAAACATTCAATATTTACTTCTATAATTTAATGTATGAATTGTAATAAATAATGAAAGGCACCAGACACTTATCTATCAATGCCAACACCTTACAAACAATTTCTGAAAATCCCATGTAATTATCCTCTAATTAAAATTAATTAACCTGTTCAAAACAATCAAAATGTACTTCCAAATTTTAATTTATGAATTGTAAGAAATAATGTAATGCAACAGACATTTATCTCCCAATGGCAACACCTTACAAACAATTTATGAAAAATGTGTGTGTGTCGGCGGCAGCCGCAGGCAGAGAGCAGTGGGATGAGCCAGCTTACTGTTTTATTAAACTAACCACGCACACAACCGTTGTAACTGCCATCACGAGTGTGTGTGTGTGTGTGTGTGTGTGTGTGTGTGTGTGTGTGTGTGGGTGTGTGTGTGTGTGTGTGTGTGTGTGTGTGAGGTGGGTGTAGAGAACAGCACTAGAGGAGAGGATGTGGTCACAGAGCAGGCTGTACAGCATGTTTAGAGAGGGAAAGCGAGTGCATTTTCTCGCTGTTGTCGGTGGCTGCCGGTCCTACCGCCGGTCTTACTGTCGGCAGTTACCAGCGATGCCACGGCTGCCACCGCTGCCGGAGAATGACCTAAACCTAACACTAACCTCATTAAAACTATGCCTAAACCTAACCCTAACCACTGTCAGGCGGCAATGCCATCGCTGCCGGAGAATGACACTCGCTCCTTCTGGGTTTAGATGTGAAACCTTCATCCTGACCACAAGCCTGAGCCTTGCAGAGAACACCTGCCTCTCTGCAACCCCCATCTCTGCAGCTCTCTGTACAAACATACGCTGACACACACACAATGTTGTTATCTATGTCACAGGCCCGGCGGCAGGACTCAATGGCTGAGGGGGGCGTCCGTGATCTCAAGGTTGCGATCACTATGCAAATTAGTGTTTCGCCTTAGTTTTCGAGTTTTTGCCGGTCCACTGATGGGGACGGGCGGTCCGAGTGAGGGGGATGGGCCCCAGCAGTTCCCCTCGTGGCTGCTATGTCAACTGTATGCAAAATGAGCAGACTTACTTATCCCTAGTTATGTGTTGCCCCCCTAATCACCCTCATTCAGGACAGCTGAGACATCTGGCTGCTGGCTGATTAATAGGGTGCCGTGCACGGCCATCAGTAGGGTCTTTGGTGCGGGAGATCTGACGGTGGGATAGCGCGTTTTTCTCCCCACCTGTCGTATAGACCTTTTTCCAGAGCGCTGCTGTGTAGCTGCGGTGTAGATGCACAGCACACACACATATAGGTGCAGCAACCATAACTGTGGTGTCATAAAATGATGTTTAATATGGCTATAAGAAGTTATTTATATAACATTTGGCATGTTCAAATTGAGCCATATTGATGTTTACTAGAGTTTACTTTACTTTTTCATCTGCCCTAGTAAATCAATAACTACAGAATTGTTTTCCTATTTTTAATATCCTGCCATTATGGTGGGAATCTACCATTTTGTTGAGCACCTAAACCCTATACTTTGTTAAACAGTAACATCACATAGTGATTTATAAGTTCACAGGTCACCCTTTGAGATTATATATAGATCTGCTATGTTTTGCTGAATGTTCACCAATGTTTGATTTATTTTATTTTCTAATTGTCTCAATAGAAGAGCAGAGAGACAAAATACAACCACCACAATTGTATACATTATTATATTATACTAACATACTCTACAACAGTGGTTCTCAACTGGTGGGTCAAACCAGTAGGGGTTTCTCAATGTCGAGAACTCCAACTCCACCATAAGACATTTTATTCATAGACAAAAGTGACATAGTGTCACTTTAACCCAACTAGCTAAAGTTGTTGTTTACTGCAGGGCTGAACCCATGGCTTTCCCACATTTTGTCTTTCCCTACGTTTCTGTACAACACATTTGCTGTCATAGTTTGATATGCTGATTGCCTATTACGTTTTATACAGAACTAGAACTCTTTAGATTATATCTAGCACTACAGACCACAACTTGACTAAATGTGTTTTTCTTTGTTGAGTGATTACTGTGTTGAATGGCTTGTAGTAAAAAAGGGATAAAGAAGAAGAAGATAAAAACAGCAGAGTTTCAAAGCACCGGTAAATGAATATGAAATGTGTTGCTCTGGAGCTATTGAGAGCTAACACCATAATAACATCCTCCTCTCCTTTGTCTCCTCACGTTTGTGCCTAATTTATGCTCCATTGTACGGTGGTATATTGCACGCCAAAAATAGCCAACACACAACGTATTTGTGAGCTTCTACTGTATGTTGGCTATTTGTGGCGCACAACCCCATAGTACGACTATGTTACATCCGGCTTTCGAAGGAACTATCTCAGGTAGTCACATCACTAACTGGCATCTCTGTTATCATGTATTTAATGTTATTAACCCTTGGATGCATGACCTACCAATACCTACACTCTTCCATGAGTGGGGTAAAAAATGACCCCAATTAAAATCAATGCGTTTTTGCAATAAATGACTTTGCTCTCACACATAACTCTGCCATACATTTGCCCATCAACGCGATTTCAACTTTAAAACGCTCACACGACTTGGGCCTTTTTTCTGCCAATAGGACGAGCTGTAATTGTTGAAGCCCCGCCCCCTCTGTCTACTAAACTCGAGCAGGAGCTGTCACACTTTGCTGTCACACTTTGGTCTCACACGTAACTCTGGCATACTTTTGCGTAGCAACTTGATTTCAACTTTAAAACGCTCACACGACTTGGCACTTTTTCCGGCCAATAGGGACGAGCTGTAATTGTTGAAGCCCCCCCCCCCCCCTGTCTTCCTATTGGCTGGGCTTTAAACATCCATATCTCCAGTTCGCAGCATGGTACCGTCTCGAAACTTGGTGGACTTAGATGGCCAATATGGATGAGCTGTAATTGTTGAAGCCCCGCCCCTCTTACAAGTCTGTTGTTTCTGCCTCTCTCTGAGGGGGCCACAGCTTCATCAATTCTCTGTTCAATCTTCATCTCTCCATGTTCCTGTATCGATCTCATGTTTGTGTATGTTCCACAGACAGAGGCAACGTAGGAAATCAATGCGAGGGGGACGAGGAGCTTCATCATTCTTCTCTGTAATCCTGATAGCATCCAGACGATCCGCTTCATCCTTTTCTTAATGCAGTATATAGAACCAAGGAAACCCACCGGGATGAGCTACAACATTTTTAGTCGAGAATCACATACCATTTGTGTCTACTCGATCTGTGTCTCAGAGGAGGGCTGTGGACAGTCCAGAAATCCGTCTACCAGTGACATCAATCACTGGGGAATCCAAGCTAATAGAAACTGCATGTGTCCTATTCTATTCCTTGACATTTTTACCACATCTTGTGTCAGAGTTTCCATCACATGAAGATGTGCTGATCACAGCTTCCTGTCAGAATGGTTACACTGATACCACAGGAGAGTTGACCTGTTTTAACCTCACTATAGATTCTTTTATGAAGGTTTTTTGAAGAATATTTGTCTACGCATTTTACGATTTTGAAACATATTTATTTAAAGAATGTACCAACTGTACCCCAGAAGGCGATGGCTAAGTGTAATGTTTGATTAATGACTTGCTCCATTAGGCATGGAGGGTGTTTTGACTTTGAAGCTGTTCTTACAGGAGGAATGATTCTGTCCAGCCTACGCTGTCTCTCTCAGCGCTCCTACGGTCTGTCTCCCTCTCAGCTGACCAGCTGTTTCCTATGCTGTCACAGACTTAAGGCCTCTCCATACTTCGACCGAAATGTTCGGTGAGTTGTGTTTTCCGACGTGCAAATTTCCGAACTCTCGTTCGGTCCAATGCTTTTCAGAAGTCCCGAGGGATATAATTGCCAGACCCATGAAATGGGTAGGCCTACATAAGCAAATGTCGGTCTGTCTGTCCGGGTTTTCTATATAAAGGGTATATATGATGATGACATGATGATGACATGCCTACAAAAGGCATGATGTCATAAATGATGATGACAGATAGGGGGTTGGCAGAAAAATTGGGGTCAGAACCGGGGTCTGGCACAACCAGGTTGACCTGGTCTAGTTTTATGGTAGAAAAGGACCTTTTGACCGAAAACGGTGGTTTCGGTCAAAGTATGGACAGGCCTTTATTTGTGTATCCCTAGGGTCAAATTAGCCTTCTTTTTTTTTGGGGGGGGGGGGGGATTTGGGGGATAAAACCTCATTAGTGTAATACCACTTATATGCCGATATCTCGTTTGGCTGACCAGTTGAAACACCTTTAAGCATTTATGTTTTTTCTTTTGTAGTTACTGCACTTGGCAGTAACTACATAAAGTAAATGTACTTAGTTATTTTCCACCACAGAGATTATTAACGTCTAATTATAGAGTTCCTGTCTGTGAAACTGCTCGCTGTCAGGTGAAAAAAAGTGGTCTTGACGTCACGCGTAGGAGGAGATGTGGTTTGTCTGTGCAGGCTGACAACTTAAAAAAAAACAACAACCTTGGAGTCAGATTTGGTGACATTGACATTTTTTAAAGCTGCAGCTAATTGCGACCGAAGGTTGCAGTTTACCATGAGAAATGTCACAGCTTGTCCACGTCCATGTAGACTTGTGTGTACACATTTTTACAGTCTATGGGTTGGTTCCCTTGACACATGTCATCACAGATATCACAGGTGACATAACCTATGTAAAAGTCCATACAGTATATGGGTATTCCCCAGAATGCCTTTTATGTCCATATATGAAGATCCTGATGTCATCGATATACACTGGCCAGATGGCCAAAGACATGGCTCATATGTGGCTGTTTCAGATAGGGATCTCCATGTATGGGCATAAAATATATTGTATGTTGTGATATCATGGGAACCACTCTAACAGAATCCCTTTTATGCCCATATAGTATATGGAGATACCTGAGGACATCAATATTAACTCTTTTACTGCTACGGACGTTCCCGTTCGCCCCATTTTTGACGGCGGCACGATGCCAATACGGCTTGTTCTTTTTACCTCGTCTGATGACTGTAAAGCTGATGGGGGTCGCGCCGCCGTGTACAGTACAAACATCTCCCGTAATGCTACTCTCAAAAATCCACCACACGTTAACATCAATGGAGTCCCAAATCACTTCCTGTTTTTCATCAATGGAGTCCCAAATCACTTCCTGTTTTTTTTCTGTGGATCTGTTGCTCTGATGCGATTCTGTGCTCTGAATGGATGGCAACCGAGCGGCCCAATTCACATTAATTATTTCATAAGGCTGCCCTCTGCTGCCAGTATGGCCAAAGTACACATTTGACGGTCCATTATACAATGAATTTGTTTAGAAAGAACAAATAGATAATGTTCTATAATATTGCAAAGGAAAGCTGCTTTGCTGGCACCAGACCCAATAAATAAATATTCATATGGGAATGCCCATATATGGAGGAAGACAGCCCATATCTGTGCGGCTGGTTCAGACAGGGATCTCCATGTATGGGCATAAAAGGGATGTACTATATATACAGTACATGGATCTCCATATATAGATAGATACCTTTATATATGGGTAACTGGTCCGATATACATCACTGGCCAGATGGCCAAGAATTGGCGCGAGCACGCGACCTCGCCTGCATGTCGCCCTGAGGCATCTTACTATAGTAAAATTAACCAATACAACCTAAGGTACACATAGATGACCATGCTCTAGGGCTGCACAACGTTTTTAAACCGAAAGATGCAGATCTGCAACCTCACAACACTCATCATGTGGTTTTGATGTAAATTCACATCCTTCCTTTGACAGGAAGCTAAAGCTCCTCCTGCCCTACAGTGAGCTCTGTGGGGCTGCCACACACACACACACACACACACACACACACACACACACACACACACACACACACACACACACGTGGGTCAGTGACGTGACGCCCCAAAAAATGTGTTTTTAAAAAAACTTTAAATTGCAGGCATAAAAGTTATTTACTTTTGTTCTACTCACTCTCAACCTTATGGAAATACATTTTGTTTTTAGATATTTTATTGGAATCAGACTTTATTCAGCAGTTTGTTGTACTTGTGCCTAAAATCGTCATATGGTGTGACATGAAAATAATTGTTCATAAAATGAAAATGGAGAACATCTTTCTTAAGTTACTCACTTTATCAAAGTCCTTTATTATAACTAACCAGTGATCCACTATAGTTTTTTGAAAATTAATTATATCTGTATATTTTTTTCATAATCGACACTCTGTGTGAGGCCCATGTTCATGATCTTACAACATATTTTAAATGTATTCTGTCAAAACTTTCTCTAAAATTACACAAATATTTGTGACTCTTCCTGATAATATTCTCTATGTAATCCATAAACATTTTTTGGGTTTCATCATTAATAAAGGTATGATTTTTCACTATTTGGAATGTCACACCAAATGATTTAGTGTCACACCGTATGATCATATCTTCATGTGTCAAAGCAAACTGTGTTTTAACCTACCTATTAGTGAGTACTGAACTTTACTGATTGATTAAACAATTACCCAGGATAACATGGCCTTAATATTTCTGAACAGGATATTATTGTAGGGCTTTAACATGGGATAAGAAAGAATTGTAGTAGTAGATGAATGATGAGGATGTGCACAGGAATGCAACGCACACCTAAGTCTTCTGCCGGCCCACGGCAGAAGGATCCTAAAGAGACAATAAGGCGCATAGCCACACTTGGAGCCAAGGCAACATTTTATTAACACCAATTAGTGGAAACAGAACTCAGCATTCAGGTAAATTGCTTTTTTCCGAAGTCTCCTGAACTTGAACACAGCATTTTGTGTTGAACAAATGTAATTAGGAATCATGACATTACACCACATCTCCACAAGCTAAAGAGTGCTGAGTTGCGCAACTCCGAAAATAGCTGATCTACAAGCTCTCGCAGCACAACGTGTTGAGAGCTTGTAGATCAGCTATTTTCGCTAGTTTTGTCTCGGGTCCTACCTTAACACTGTCCACTGTCCAGTCCAGTGAGTGAAAGTACAAAAGTATTAGATCAGATTAGATTATACATTTAGACTGTATTGTACATCAGCCAGTCGTATTTGGTGAGGGTAGCAAACCGGCTGCCTTGTTGCGGTTCTGCTATGCCACAGACAACCTCCTGCTCTTCGTAGAAAATGCAGTCTCGCCCCTTTGGCTCCTCTCTCCTTGCTGGGTCATTGTTTAGTTTCTCCCTGTACTTTCTCGTTCTCTCAGCACTTGTCATTTTCCAGCTGACAAAAGAAAATGGAATGTATAGTTTAAGACAAAGAGAAAATATTGTTTAGATTGAAACAATATGTTAAGGTTTCTGTGAAGGGGTTTCTGCTCTGTCTGATGAATTTAGTATCACTGAATGAAGCTAAATTACATTTTATGTAAAAATGTTTAAAACAAATGTTTAAATGTACAAAAGAAACATGGAACTTTGTTATTTATTGTTATATCTGTAGTTAAATACAGTATAAATCATATGGTGTGACAATCAAGTCATATGGTGTGACAAGCAGACATGTCACACCATTATGATTAAGTGTCACACCATATTACGTTTTCTGCATTTAGGTTTACCTTGAGGCTACTATGTACACATTAGCATGCTAACAGCATGCTAGCTATAACAAAGCAACCTAGATCTACATGGAAATATGACCAAAACTTCAAATAACTTAAGCTTTTTTTAATGAAAAGGTGTCACACCAACAGACATCCAAAGTGGTGAGTTTGTCAAAGTTTCAACAAGATGGCATTTCATGAAAATGTTAAAATCATAACTCACCTCAGACACCTGTCTTGCAGTTGTGCTGGGAGTGCTGAATAGCCTTACAGAAGAAGGACCTCTCTAGCCAATAGGTGTCCAAATAATTGCCTGTTTAATTTGTCCAAACTAGTGTCACACCAAATGATTTTGGTTTGGGGGACAAAATGTTTTTGATCAGAAATGACTGAAAACATTATGCTTTGACTTTGAAAAGATATAGGCTCACAAATAGACATTTTTTTTAGCCTAAATTCATTTTCAAATGATTTTTAGCAATTCTTTTTCTTAGTTTTATTCAAGTTCCCACTTTGAGAAACAAGGTCAGGACAGTCACACCATATGAGTTTTGCCATGTTTGGTTGAAAATTCTGAAGAAATGAGGAATGAAATGTTTTAATCTTGAGTAAGTTCACATAAAGCTTAATGTCCTGCACAATATTCAGAAGGTTTTTGACAAATATATTTTTTATTTATACATGTTTGACACCGAGGACAGCGAAAACGTTACGTCACGTCACCCACCCACACACACACACACACACACACACACACACACACACACACACACACACACACACACACACACACACACACACACACACACACAGTTTACCACATGATGTGACTGCTGGTGATCAGACATCACCAGGTGACATAGTGCTGCGGCTGATAGCGATCCCCATTAAATGGATCAGCCGGCAGGCTAAGCCTGGGAGATAGAACACTTGTAATGACGCACACAGTAAAAGGACTCACGTCCAAACTAAAGCTCAAGTTTAAAATGCTTTACTTCTAGCCTGGCACGGCCAAACAAATATCACTGCGAGGGCAATAAACACGTCAACGTCAACGTCAACATCGATGCTGGGAACGTTCCCGTTTTAATCAATGAAGGGTGCTCCACTGCCGACATCAACGTCAACGTCGGACGCTCCGGTGTGGCGTCCAAACTAAAAAATCGCCCCGGTTAAATATTTTGACGGCGTCCACAATGTCCAGTCATGTATAAATTATGATTAAATGTAATTGCATTGTATTTAAATGTATATATACGTGCTTTTCTGCCGTTGGCTATCCATTCACGTCATTCACAATGGTGACTATAGATGTCCCAAAAATCCTTGCAATTCTTTTTTTTTATGTAATTACAGTGGTCTTCTTACTTTGATAAAATTATGTATAAACACAACAGGCTCGGAAACAACTCCTTTCTCATTTCTTCCTCCTAAAACAGGTCAGCAGTGACTGACTGATTCTGAACACTAAAGCCAGATTTTTATACATCGACGTGGCGGCGCTGGTGCACCGAAAATAGCCAATCTACAAGCTCACAAAACAGCATATCCTGACTCATGCACGCGATGTGTTGTGAGCTTGTAGCTCTGCTACTTTTTTCCGCACTTTACAAAGCATAAATTATAAATTAGGCACAACACTACAGTTGATAATGCTAATATCCTCATCAGATCTTTGATTGAAATATCAACAAATTCAAGCTCAGTGGAGCCAGTGAGACGTCAAAGTGACGGCGTCAATGACTCCGGCACAACGCCGTCTTTTTGGTGGAGCCCTGGCCTAAGGGCGAGAAGTGAGGTAGCGCACATGGGCACATGCACGCATCCGCCTGGGTGACAGCAGACTGCTGGAAGAGCGCTGGAGCTTTGGAATGGGATCAACTTTGACCAAAAAGAATGTACAGAACTGGTTGGTTGTTTACTGTAAGTTGGACAAAATGTGGCCAATGACATCATAGATGTTTGTCGTCATAGTCATAGACCACATGAGACTGACACAATATGTCCATATATGGCATTCCCAGATATGGGCTATGTCCATATATGGGCACATATAACAGGGCATCATCTGGGAATGCCCATATATGGACTTAATACAAAAAGTCACAGCAGAGAAACAACCATGGAGATTACGTGGATACATGGATGCTGACCAAGAACATATATTTTGGAATTGTCCAAAAATGTACATGTATTGGGATGATCTGTGGTCAGTAATAAAGGAGATATTGAAATAGGAAATACCAAGCATGGTGCTTTTATCAGGGAACTTGACGCAGGAAAACACACATGGAGACGACATGTATCTGGTCAAGGTGCTGCTGGCAGCCAGCAAAAAAGCAATAACAAGATTGTGGTATAAAAGTGACCCTCCAACATGTGAGCAGTGGCTGTGCATTGTGGAGGAAATATATGTGATGGGGAGATTTACACACAAACTAAGGATACAAGAAGAACTGTTCCTTGAGAAATGGGAGAAATGTACTGAATATAAAACCCAATGAAATGACACCATGAATATTTGAAATGGACTAAAGTGTGATAATCAAAATGATGTAAAAATGTTGACCCAGTGAATGTAACAGACTGTAAATAAGAATTACGTTAATATATATATATATATATATATATATATATATATATATATATATGTCACGGTTTGTTAGAGAAACAGGACGGTCGAGAAACGGAGCACTTGTGGTGCCGCACGGGGCGGAACAAGCGGTCGCCCACAACAACGTCCTCCAGGCGGAGCCACTCGATTGTCCACGACATTGCAAGCGGCGCGAAGGCCAGCGGACCTTGGTCCTGCTCTTCGCCCCCGAGCGCCGCAGGCGCGAGTGGCCGCGAAGAGCGGGCCAGGGCCGGCCGCGCGAGTTACGAAGCCGTGGTGAATGCAATCGTTATATTTATGCCCAGGCCGTAAGGCCTGGGCAAGCCCACGATAAACGCTCATAGTAAGCTAATGGCTAAGCTATTGGCTAAGCTAATGGCTAAAC
>NC_137826.1:963033-1010533 GCF_963921795.1 Nannobrachium achirus | reverse complement strand
TTGGTCTGCAAAGTGTGACAACCACAGAGTTAAGGCCCATTCCCACTGGGCCAGATAACAGATATCTGGAGATATTTCTCCAGATATTTCCTCATGCAAAGTGGATGGTAGATACAGATAAAAAAAAAATTGCCACAGATAAAAGTATCTGTGGCAAATATCTGTGGTAGATATTTCTTTTATCTGTATCTACCATCCACTTTGAATGGAAAAATATCTGGAGAAATATCTCCAGATATCTGTTATCTGGCCCAGTGGGAATGGGCCTTTAGTTAGTTAGTGTACTCCATGATCCATGAGGATGTGAGTTTGAATCTGACTCCTGGTCTTGTCTCACTTCTTACTCCTCTGTCTGTCCTTGGTTGATCAGGACCCCAGAATAGACAGAGCCTCTCACTGAGGCCCCCTGATTGCTACATGTAACATAAATAAATAAAAATGAATGGATATTCAGATTATGCACGCACACGCACGCACGCAGTGTATTTCCTCTCCCTCCTCCCTCCCAGTAACCCCACCCCCAGCCCACATTTTGACAAGTTGCTCTACAGTATCATATGTAAGAATGAAGGCATGGTGAGTATATTCAGAGTGCATGTATGGTTCATTGACAGGTCCTTCACAACAAGTCCACCATCACCATCACACCAATGGGTCTGGCTGTTGATTGGGTGGGAGGAAACCTCTACAGGTGTGACCGTGTGCATCACACCATAGAGGTGTCCAAACTCAACGGGTCGTACCCAACAGTCCTGGTCAACACTGACCTGGACGGGCCTTTGGCCATAGCTGTGGATGTACGCTACGGGTAAGAGCAGTAAAAAAAAAAAAACAACAACAAAAAAACAACAACAAAAAAACGTTTTTATCAAAAGGTAATTAAGGACACATGGTCCATAGCAACAATATAAATCATAATGATAGACAAATACCAAAACAAACAAGGGCAGACAGAGTCCATATCAAATCATACATTCATATCCAGGCTCCACAGTGTAGAGTAAAACCTGAATGAAGTCAGTACAGTGTTTGTCAGAGTTCAAATGACTCTATTTGTACATGAGGTTCTGCAGCACAGCAGAGCTGGAGGGTTGACGTGCACTGCTGCATCCTGGCACTTTAAACAGCAGTCTCATGCCATCATTATGATACACTGTTTTATTTAGTTTTCACTTTTTGTTTCATTTTCAGTTCATTCTCATCCATTTGTTAAAGCAGTATTTCTAGTTTCGTTTTCAATTTGTGAAATGCTTAGTTTTATTTATTTTTATTTTTAATAATAATAAAGTTTGTATTATTGTTACCCTTACCATTATTATTATTACCCTTATTATTATTTCAGTTTTTCTATTAATAAATATTTAGTTAGTAGTGCACTATAAAAACCCTGGTTGAGTTGAACTCTTCAACATTGTACATGTGTTGTGAATAGTGACCCTGACACAGTGTCTCCCTGACAGATACTTGTACTGGTCAGACATGAGTAACAACAACCCCCACATAGGCAGGGTGGGGATGGACGGCTCCAACAGGACAGTCATTGTGAAGGATAAGATCTCCAAGCCCTGGGGCCTGACGTTAGACTACATCAATGATCACATCTACTGGACCAACGAGAAGAAATACATTGAGTTTGCCAACCTGGATGGAACCAACAGACACACAGGTTAAACACATGTGCGCGCACACGCGCGCGCACACACACACACACACACGCATGCACGCACAGAGAGAGAGAGAGAGAGACACACGCACGCACGCACGCACGCACGCACGCACGCACGCACGCACACACACACACACACACACACACACACACACACACACACACACACACACACACACACACACACACACCCTTTCCACCAAAAGAACTTCTAGAACCAGTGCAGTTCAACATTATTATGAATAATACACGTTGTGGGGTTCAAGGTTCCACCTTGAGAGGCAGACTTCCACCCTGAACCCCAGAACGTGTATTATTCATAAGAATGTTAAACTGCACTGGTTCTAGAACCAGTTATTTTGGTGAAAAGGGGCCTCAGTAATACTTTAGTCATGCATTTTGTCATAGTCTGACTCTTTTTATTTGGGCTTTTGTGTGTCTGTAGTTGTGAGTCACGACAACATCAGGTGTATTACTGTCTTTGAGGATCACATCTACTGGACAGACAGTAAGACCAGATCCATCTACAGAGCCAACAAGACTCAGGGAACCAACAAGATCAGTCTCATCAGCAACCGCAACCTGATCAAACCATATGACCTCCACATCTACCACCCCTCTAGACAACCTGAGGGTCTGTACCACCTGCTGTAACACTCTCATTATTACTCTTCATGCTGTTTTATCACTTTCATTTTTTGTGTATTATTTGTACTGTTTTGTGTTCATTGTCCCTATACACACACACACACACACACACACACACACACACACACACACACACACACACACACACACACACACACACACACGCTCCATACCACACACACACACACACACACACACACACACACACACACACACACACACACACACACACACAAAATAACAAAATGAATAAAAAAATAAGATGGATAAATACATTAAAAACATAAATAAAACAAATAAAATAGTAATAATAATAAAATGAAATAAATACATAAATAAATTAACAAATTAATACATTAAAAATGAATAAATGACTAAAAGTAATTAATTAAGAAATAGTGAAGACAGCAGAACTTATTTTGCTCTTTTTGTTATGATTACAGGTTTTATAATAGTTTTTCTTTGATTGGTGTGTCTTGGGTTTAGTTTAGAGTGTATAAAGCGCTATTGTAACGTGTGTTCTCATATTCATCACATGTGTGCATGTTTCCTCCACCCTGCAGTGTCTGGTCATCCGTGTCAGACCAACAATGGAGGCTGCAGTCACCTGTGTCTGCTCTCACCTGGAGGAGGATACAAGTGTTCCTGTCCCACAGACTCCTACTGGTCAGCTGACAACAAGCAGTGCATGTCCAACTGCACTGCCAGCCAGGTGATTGACTTCAGCTGTATGACATTATGTTTGCATTTGATACACACACACGCACGCACGCACGCACACACGCACGCACGCACGCACGCACGCACGCACACACACACACACACACACACACACACACACACACACACACACACACACACACACACACACACACACACACTCATCAGTAAATTATGTTCCATGTTCGGAAAAGGAGTGAGAAGAAGTTATATAAAACGTATCAGGTTCTACCCCTTCTGTAGATCTCAAAATACCAGCAAAATAAATATTTAGTCTTTCTGCCCCAGTGTTTACACACTCACATTGAAAGCAATACAAACAAGACGATACAGTCGTAATGATGTACCTAAACAAAACATACAACTCCCATACCTATAGCCTACAGTATCTATTCTATTTAAGTCCAAAACATGAATTTGTTTAAACTCATTCCATGTCGTACTTTGTTTCAATTCCTCTTCACATTTGGTCCACTGAGTACAGAAATACAATGATATTTTGCATTGTTATACATAACATTCTGTTTTTGTTTTAAATGATTTTAACCTTGTACCCAAATAAAACCATTCATTCGTTCATAACCCACATATAACCTATGTTTGGTAATCATATGTTCTTTGCTCCTTATGTTATTTGAACTGTTAACTGATTCTAATTAGAATCCTCTGTCTCCCCCATCAGTTTGTTTGTGAGAACTACAAGTGCATTCCATTGTCATGGAAATGTGACACAGTAGATGACTGTGGGGACCGGTCAGACGAACCTGCAGATTGCTGTGAGTAAAGACTGAAAAATGACCTGTGTCCACACACAATTGAAGAGTTTAACTGGCATTCCAAGTTGTATCATCCCATCAGAAAAGCATGAACCTGAATCCACATACTTCACTTCAGGGTATCAAATAAATGCAACAATATTTCTTTAATTTATAACATGAAGACAGTGAAGATATCTCTATCGCTGAATTCAGTTCAGTTCAGTGGGTTGTCATTTGTCATGATGATAGATTGAATTAAACATAACTTGACTAAAGGATCATTTTGTGAATAAAACAGTGCATGTGATTGCAAGGTGTACGTGTTGTTTTGGCTGTGGGTCACAGTGAGACAGTCAACAGGACACACAGGGTGAACTCTGCTATGGACTGGGGTCAGAGGTCATACATCTATTAGGGTGAAATGTCTACCAGTGATTATAGGTACAGACAGATATGCACAACAAATACAGCCAGCTGCTCACAAGCCCATGGAGCACTTCACACATTTCTGTCTGTTCCTTTGATATCTTCCAGGGCTTTGAGCAGCTGGTGGGCAGTTTCAACACAGTGACGGTTTTACAGATATATATCGATACTTCTTCGATACAAAAAATAAACAGAAATGTCCTTGATTTATAAATGTATTTTTATAACTATGTATTTTTTTCCCCATTTAGGCCGTTAGCCTACAAAACAAAATATGAAGCTACATACTGTACGTGTACTGTAAGCCCCTCCTATACACTAAAATGTGTTCCCGGCCTGAATGGGATATATATATATATATATATATATATATATATATATATATATATATATATTATATATATATATTATATATACACCGGTATATGAAAACTTTAGTGCACCACCTTGACAAAATGAAAAGATTATTAATGAATATCATTAACCACATTAACCTCAGCTATGACTATTCTGGGGGAATAAGACAAAAATAGCTGATCTACAAGCTCAAAGCGCGTTGCAGCTGTGGTGCGTTTTGAACTTGACGATTGGCTATTTTTGGTAAAGAGCTTTGGTGTTGACAGAAAGAAAAGTGAAAAATCATCCCGGACGTTCTGTCCCATTGGTTAGTGTCTTTCACTGCCAGGTCAAAGTTCACCAGGGCTGAACCCCAGGCGTCAGACTTCATGCTAGTGCTCACCAGCTCTGTCAGCTTGTCCCATCAGGACAGTCTTTATGGTTTTCCTCCATATAATGGGAGTGGATGTTATATCTGCTCCTACCTTCTCCCTCTTGATGACATCTTCCTCTTGCTCACTGTCTTCATCAGTGAGTGTTCAATCTAGGATGACATTGAATACATGTTAACTTTGTAGTCACTCTTAGCTCTCTCACAGGGAGGCAACTTGACCCCTGAAAACCTCTCTCATGTTATTGTACAACCTGATAGGAGTGTTCCACAGCCAGTTGAGTTTGAAGGATAAAATATTATTAGTTTGTTAGTGGTGAAGGTCTGTGTGACAAAATAACTAAAGGACAACCAACCTGTTATTTACAATAATATTGCTTAAACTATTGCTATTGCAGTTATTTCTATTCCATTTGAGTTCTGATATAAATAACCCATTTTACGTGCGTTTGGTACAAATTTTGCTTTTTTTTTTTCTCTCTGCAGCTCTCCAGGCTAAACCAACACCCAACACAACAGGTAAGTCTATGCGTCCGTCCAACCGTCTAAAATAAATGCCTTCTCAAAATTTGTGATGACACCATTAAATCACAGCCCAACTAAATAAACAACCCACTACAACACTTATCATAATGAACCAGGTAAATATGTTGAAGTGAATGAAAAAGGCGTATCAGTAAATACAGCAGCTTAGCTGTGTCAGTGGCGTGTTTGACAAAGAGAGGCAACACATCACAACATGTTAAAAGATGGTGACCACATTATGCGGTTATTTGTGTATGTAAGATGTAATGTTATTACTTTTAATGAATGTTATGACAGAGAGAGAGAGAGAGAGAGAGAGAGAGAGAGAGAGAGAGAGAGAGAGAGAGAGGGTCTTGCTTAGGGGTTTGTGTATTTTAAAGGTAAACCAACTCAAGTGTAATATCTCACTTTATCCAGAGGTGGAGCCCTTCCTCATCGTAACCAACATGGTCAACCTGATGAGGATCACCTTGAACGGCTCCAGCTCCTCACTGCTCAAACAGGTGAAAACCATTGGACATAACAATACATCCTACTGTATAATCCTATACAATATTCTACACTGCTTTTGACATCTAACACAACATATGCTGTGGTGTGACAGGACTTGAAGGGTGCACTGGCTCTGGACTTTGACTATCAGCAGCAGATGATCTACTGGATAGAGGCGACAGAATGGGACTCCTCGTTCAGCAGAATAATCAGCAGCATGATCAGTGTCATGCACATAAACGGCAGTGACGTCCAGGTCAGTGTGACAATGACAACTATGAGGATGAATGATGGAGACTGCTTGAGATTGTAATTCAGAGTACTTATACTAGTGTTAAATATGAAACAAGAAAACAGGATGCCTGGTGTTTCAGTCAGTTAGTGCAGTGGTTCTCATACTGTGGGTCAGGGCCCCCAGGGGGGTCCCCAGATCAGCTTGTAGATCGGCTATTTTCACAACATTTGATGTCAAAGTGAGTCAAACAATGTGATGCCTCAACTCCTACCCCGACAGTGCTTGTCAGGGTGGGGGGTCCCCAGTTCAAATATGATCATTGTGGGGAGGGGGACCCTGTTTTAAATATTATTATTTTAGGGGGGTCTCGTTTCAAATCTGATCATTGTGGGGAGGGGGACCCTGTTTTAAATATTGTTATTTTAGGGGGGGGGGGGTCCCGTTTCAAATATGATCATTGTGGGGGGGTCTGTGTTTTAAATATAATATTTTGGTGGGTCCCAACACATTCTAACTCCCAAAACAAATGTGACCAAACGTCAAGCGTTTGACGGGACGGGGGTCCCTGGGGGTCTTCTGACAACGTCCCGGTCTCTTCCACACTTCAGTAATAATGGAATTGAGCCACTAGAGGCACCGCTGAGCGAGCTGAGAGTCACCATGCAGAGTGTTGTGAAGTGTGCTCAGTCCACTCAGTGCTGTTGGAGATTTGTCCAGAAAGGGACAGAATCCTGTCTCACGTCCCTCCTTGACTTTTTGTCTAATCCGCCCCAAGTCGTTACCTGTTAGCCGTCTTGGGAGTGATAATGTGATTATTTTTGGGGGTCCTGGTTCATTTTGGGGGTCAACAGTTCAAATATGATTATTTTGGGGGGTTGTGGCCTGAAAATGTAATTAAAATATTTATGTGCAATTTCATTTAAACCTTGTTGCTATAGAGGGTATGCACATGTATGAAGTGAATGGCAAATCGAGTGGCAAATCGAGTGGCAAAGTGAGTGGAACAGTGAGCTTAACATTGTTTAACGTTGAATGAATCAGATAGGACTTTTCTGTTCGACTATATGGGCTGTCAAGGCCATAAAGTAGTTTTTTTGCCACTCAGTAGGCGTTCCCACATAACTTCCGGGTATGATGATGATGTCACGCGCATACCCTCTATTAGAATCCTCCCAGTAACCCCTACTCCCACCCCTGCCCACATTTACACAAGTTGCTCTACAGTATCATATGTAAGAATGAAGGCATGGTGAGAATATTCAGAGTGCATGTATGGTTCATTGACAGGTCCTTCACAACAAGTCCACCATCACACCAGTGGGTCTGGCTGTTGATTGGGTTGGAGGAAACCTCTACTGGTGTGACCCTGATGTGCATCACACCATAGAGGTGTCCAAACTCAACGGGTCGTACCCAACAGTCCTGGTCAACACTGACCTGGACAGGCCTTTGGCCATAGCTGTGGATGTACGCTACGGGTAAGAGCAGTAAAAAAAAAACGTTTTTATCAAAAGGTAATTAATTGAACGCCATAAACGTCTTATACGTCTTTGGACCTCGGTGCCATAAACGTCTTTTACGTCTTTTTAATTAATCAAAAGTTTTATCATTTTTTCATAATTGTAATTTCAAAAAAATCGCTCTAGAAGTTGGCCATATGCCTCCGTGACCTGAGCGATACGGCCGATTTGACTGTAGCACCAGTGTAACACAGTCCGGCGGAAAATCGGTATAGCCGAAGATTGGTTCCGGCCGTTTAAATGTTATCTAAAACGTTCGTTTATACACTTTCCCGTGCATCCCTGACGAACTATAAGTACTCAAAAAACGCAGAAAATGCTCAGGATTCCAGCGGTGCCATCCATTCTTCTCTACCTATCCTTGATCGCGATCGCCAGGGTTCCGAAGTGTGTAGCATGCTAGCTAAAAGGCCTGGCCAAAATGTAAACAACAGGCCCAAACCAAAAAAAAGATGGACGTCTTCTTCCTTCTTCTGTTAGTTGATCAGATAGTAGGAGACCACCCTCTGGTGGTTTTCAAATGGTATTGCACTCCAGATTGCACACAGGGCCCATCACAGCACACACATGATGATGATCAAGACATCTTACACATGTTCTATTGAAGCCCAAATCTAATGATAGGATATATATATATAAATATACATGTTTTCCTTTGTAAGAGGGGTAGTGTGGCTTTCGATAGAAGCATAGATTTATATATGTAATTTAAGTACAAAATATGATTTTGGCCCCCATAAAAAGGCAAAATTAAGCAAAATGGCTGGCACCAGTTTTGTAGATTTTGAATAAAGGGTGGCATTCACTGAGTTAAGGACACATGGTCCATAGCAACAATATAAATCATAATGATAGACAAATACCAAATCAAACAAGGGCAGACAGAGTCTATATCAAATCATACATTCATATCCAGGCTCCACAGTGTAGAGTAAAACCTGAATGAAGTCAGTACAGTGTTTGTTCAGAGTTGACTCTATTTGTACATGAGGTTCTGCAGCACAGCAGAGCAGGAGGGTTGACGTGCACTGCTGCATCCTGGCACTTTAAACACCAGTCTCATGCCATCATTATGATACACTGTTTTATTTAGTTTTCACTTTTTGTTTCATTTTCAGTTCATTCTCATCTATTTGTTAAAGCAGTATTTCTAGTTTCGTTTTCAATTTGTGAAATGCTTAGTTGTATTTATTTTGAATAATAATAAAGTTTGTATTATTGTTACCCTTACCATTATTATTATTACCCTTATTATTATTTCAGTTTTTCTATTTATAAATATTTAGTTAGTAGTGCACTATAAAAACCCTGGTTGAGTTGAACTCTTCAACATTGAACAGTGTTGTGAATAGTGACCCTGACACAGTGTCTCCCTGACAGATACTTGTACTGGTCAGACGTAAGTGACAACAACCCCCACATAGGCAGGGTGGGGATGGACGGCACCAACAGGACAGTCATCGTGAAGGATAAGATCTCCAAGCCCACAGGCCTGACGTTAGACTACATCAATGATCACATCTACTGGACCAACGAGATGAAATACATTGAGTTTGCCAACCTGGATGGAACCAACAGACACACAGGTTCACACACACACACACACACACACACACACACACACACACACACACACACACACACACACACACACACACACACACACACACACACACACACACACACACACACACACACACACACACACAGTTTTAGCCTTTATACTTCCTGTTTTGATTTCTAGTATTTAAATGTTAGTTAAATTCTTCCTGTTCCTGCATTTTATAGTATTAATTAATGTTATAATAATTATTATAATCTTTTGGTTTTGTGTGTCTGTAGTTGTGAGTCAGGACAACATCAGGTTTATTACTGTGTTTGAGGATCACATCTACTGGACAGACAGTAAGACCAGATCCATCTACAGAGCCAACAAGACTCAGGGAACCAACAAGATCAGTCTCATCAGCAACCTGATCCGTCCATTTGACCTCCACATCTACCACCCCTACCGTCAGCCTGAAGGTCTGTACCACCTGCTGTAACACTCTCATTATTACTCTTCATGCTGTTTCATCACTTTAATTTATTGTGTATTTATGATATTATTTGATCTGTTTTTAAAAGTGTTTTTTTTAATCACTGTTTACCATACATTGGGTCGGGACCCATTCGCGGGTCACAGATCCATTTTGGTGGGTCGCAAACATCAAATGATGAATATCCCTTTATCTCTTGTTTCCTACATTTTGTCATTCATTATAAAACATGTTTTAAAGATTTTCAATTAAAAAAAAGAATCCGACTTTGGAGTTGGAAACAAATTCAAACATTTTTAAAAAATAATTTCATGAATAAACAAAAAAGGTAATCATAGACATTCCCTGAATTAGAAAACAAATATATAAGAAATTAAAATATCTGCAAGCTCGCAACGGGTTATGAAGTGACACGTTTTGTGCTTGTAGATCTGCTATTTTCGGGCAGATCTCGGGCAAACGTCTGATTCCTCTATTGGGTCTTGAGCTACCTGGTGTCCCTATGATGATCATGACATTACAGGCAAGCTATCTATCTAGGTCGTCCTCAGACGAGCCCTCCATCGTTGTTTCCAGTCATCTCGGTTCTCCATACATCTGGCCAGCTCATTGGTGTTCTGTGTCCCTACGTCTTCCTTGAGTACGTCCACGTATGTTTTTGTGGGACGTCCTCGCGACCGGTGCCCATGTGTTGGCTCCCACAGTACCAATTTGCTGGCTGGAAGCTCCTGGTGTCTTTGGCAGTGTCCTGCAAGTCTCATTCTTCTGGTGGCAATTTTCTCGCTTACCCTTGGTATTCCCTCATACAGGCTCCTGTTGGTAACATGTGCGCTCCTGTTGATGTTGAGTACTGCACGCAACATTCTAGTGTAGCACCCATTTAGAGACTTCTGCAGGGCTGGCTTCAGGGTCCAGCGTTCACTGCCATAGAGGAGAACAGACTCCACTGTTGCAAAGAAGAAGCTAAGTTTGATTTGGCGGGGGAGGCTAGAGTTCCATACACTGTTCATGCCGTTCAGGGCCCTCCAAGCGAGTGCCTTCCTTACTTTGAGGTCTTTCTCAGTTGAGTCGACCCATGCGCCCAGGTACTTGAAGTCCTTGACTTCCTTCAACACAGCTCCTTCTGTTGTTGTCAGAGGTGAGTGATCAGGTAGGTTATAGGTGATAACCTCAGTTTTCTTAGCATTTAGCCTGAGACCAACTTTGGCACACTCTATCTCCACCCTGCTCAGGAGTTCTTGTGCTTGTTCCATGCTGTCGGAGAGCAGGCTGATGTCGTCCGCATAGTCCAGGTCTGTCAGAACTACTGCGGGATGCCGCCTTGACCTCCTTGGTGTTAGCGTGAAGCCAAGCTCTTGTTCTCGTCCACCTATGGCTTTCCTGAGCGCATAATCTAGAACTATGATGAAGAGGTAGGGGGCCAGGGTGTCTCCTTGCATTACACCAGCTCGGATGTCAAACACCTCACTGCTGCCATCTGGGGTCACCACTTTGGCCCTTGTTCTTGTGTACATGGTCTCGATAGCCCGGAGAATGTTGGGAGGGACATTGTAGGCCTCAAGGATCTTCACCATCTTGCTTCTGTGGATAGAATCAAAAGCCTTTTTGAAGTCAATGAAGCACAGTACAGCTGCTAGGTTGTCCTTTTTCACCTCCTCTATTAATCTCCTTAATGCCAGGATCTGTGCTACGGTTGCTCTCTCCTCTCGAAAACCATTTTGGTTCTCTCTCAGGTGAGGGTCGATGGCATGCCGTATCCTGTTCAGTATCATTCGGTTGAAGACCTTAGCAGTGATACATGTCAGGCTGATGCCTCTGTAGTTGTCTGGCTTTGAGAGGTCCCCAGCTTTAGGCACCTACTTACTTTAATTATAGGCAGCATTTATTTGATTACCCCCCAAAAGTAGCAGATCACAATGTAACATGTTGTGAACTTGTAGATCTGCTATTTCAGCAACATCGGCCCCTCAACCTCCCCACATTGGTGTTTCTTGGGTACAAAAGGTTTATAAAGCACTATTGTAACGTGTGTGTTCTCATATCCATCACATGTGTGCATGTTTTCTCCACCCTGCAGTGTCTGGTCATCCATGTCAGACCAACAATGGAGGCTGCAGTAACCTGTGTCTGCTCTCACCTGGAGGAGGCTACAAGTGTTCCTGTCCCACAGACTTCTACTTGACAGCTGACAACAAGCAGTGCATGTCCAACTGCACTGCCAGCCAGGTGATTCACCTCAGCTTCACTTGCTACTGTGTATGACTTTGTCTAGTAGTTTTTGATAGTAGCTGATTGTAAACATAAACCTCTGTCTCCCCCCTCAGTTTGTTTGTCAGAATGACACGTGCATTCCATTCTCCTGGAAATGTGACCCAGTAGATGAGTGTGGGGACAAACACACTGACTGCTGTGAGTAGAGACTGAAACATTACCTCAGTATACATGCTTTATTATTACTGTTTACTGTGTTTACAATTAATCTTTCTTTGTATTCCGAAAACGCTGATGAACACAATAATAACAACACAATATGAAGCATTTCATAATAAAGAGTTGAGTATGAGTATGAAGCATTATAATTGTGTAATTATACAGTATAATTACAGCTATAAGCACTATATCAATCATTTTATAATGACTCTTAATGTCAACTATTATAATAGGAAATGGTGCATTTATATATTTTTATTTTTAGAAAGTGCTTACCAATGTGTTACATTCACCCATTCATGCACAGATGGCGGACGCTACCTGTCAATTGAGAGCAGTTAGGGGTTCAGTAGTCTCGCGTAGCTAGACAACTATTTCACAATCCCCGAATGCTAAATAGAGTCTGGAACTACACCTCCTGAACTGCGAGTAATGGAAACTGTCATTTCTGTTCGTGAAAATATATTTTAAAATGTCATTTCTACTAAGCAGCAAGCTAAATATGCTTTATGGGAGCATTTTCAAAATCACGGAGTCAACAGTCTGGCCACGCGAGACTAAGGGTTCAGTGACTTGCTCAAGGACACTTTTACACTAACTCTGGGGGAGCCCGGGATCAAACCGGGAACTTACCTTTTCCAAAGCAGCTGCTTTACTTCATGAGCCACTGCCACCTCGCTCATAACTAGCAGAGGCCTGTATTTTTGGCCTGTATCATAGTGTGTTATAATTCTCATGGTCATACTACATTATGATCATTTTAAATATAATTATCACTCTTATAAAACATTATCATGTTATTATGTACAGTAAAAAAAAAACGATTACATTAAATCTATGCAATAAAATAATACATTTCTGCTTATACACATCTAGGACTATCATGACTTAACTTTATTTTAATTTGAATGCACGCACACACAGAGAGAGAGACAGATAGCAAATCATGTATTTGTATTTTTCTCCTCAGCTCTCCAAGTTAAACCAACTCACAACTCAACAGGTAAACAAATCAAAACTGATTGTATATTATATCCTTAAAGGTATTGTATTGAAAGTAATACATGTTGCCGCTCTCTGTACAGAGTCTGAAGATGTCAGGTTGGTGGGAGGAACCAGTAACTGTACTGGTACACTGGAGATGAAACACCAGGGAGAGTGGAGACCAGTGTTGGCTTGGTTTGACTGGAACAGGATGTCATCATCTGTAGTGTGTAGACAGCTGGACTGTGGCTCTGCTGTTTCAACAGAATTTACTTCCAGTTCTGCACGTAAACCTGGATGGGTAATTCCATCGTCTTGTGTTGGCTCCGAGTCTTCTCTGGTGGAGTGTGGCCCAGTAAAGTCTTATGATTCCACTCTCACACTGAAGGTCAATTGTTCAGGTAAAAAATAACTCAACAATGTTAAAGTTGTATTGTGTTGTACAGACCCAATGAGTGATTAGATGTGTAAAGAGACCTACTTGTTATTTAACGTGGCTTGTGATGGTCTTTACTAGATAAATGCATGTTGAGTCAAAGGAGTGGAGAGTAGAGCAGAAGGGGCCTATTTATGTCCGGGCATTACTCCTTATCCATAAACTTTTGCCTTTTCTAACTATTTTGACAAACATTTTTAAATAGTTCAAATAGCCGATCTAGAAGCTGACAACGTGTCAATGTAGAGCATCTACAGTATTTGAAGTATTTTAAAATGTTTTTCAAATTAGTAAAAAAGCCAAATAAGTTTAGGGGTAAGGCTGTGTGGTTTCTCAGGAGTATGGTTACAGTAGCGTTGATTTTGAGTTTCAGTCTATTTTTAGTCGACTAAATACCATTTTTGATTTTAGTTCACTTTGTCGACTGAAATGTATTTTGGCGGGCCTTGATGGCGTCGTTATGGCTGATTTCACACTTGGTTGCATGCTTGTAGATCGGCTATTTTCAGGGAGCAACATGCGAGCGCAATCAAACATGAAATGACTTTTTTAAAACTCTTTTCCACTAGTCCCTCCCTAACATTTTGGTTTTATATTAATTGTCAATATATTTATTCTTCGTTTTAGCCATGATCATTGCTTAGTTTTTATTTTGTTTTCGTCATAGTTTTAGTCAACGAAAGCAATGTATAGGTTACAGGACCAAGTCTTACAGTGGAGTATGGAGGTTAGAATCTATGAACTCACTCTCTCTCTCTCTCTCTCTCTCTCTCTCTCTCTCTCTCTCTCTCTCTCTCTCTCTCTCTCCAGAGTCAGTGAGGTTGGTGAATGGGACTGCTTTGTGTTCAGGCAGAGTGGAGGTGAAGTCTAATGAGTCATGGGTCTCAGTGTGTGAAGGTGACTTTGACCAGCAGGATGCAGAGGTGGTCTGTAGGCAGCTTGGCTGTGGGGCCCCTTCAGACCTCCAGGGGGCGCTCTATGGAGAAGAGGACACTCCAATGTGGACTGAAGAGTTCCAGTGTGAAGGCAGTGAGTCTGCTCTCCTGGACTGTGATACCTCAAACTCAACTAGAAACACCAGCTCAACTGACATGATTGTTGAACTCACCTGCTCAGGTAAAAGACAAGCTATTTTATTCCTTTGGATTATTATTTTATAATAATAAAGTTATTTTAAATTCATTAATATTCATCATCGACTTTTTACAGTGATTGGTAATGTCAGGTTGGTGGGAGGAACCAGTAACTGTACTGGTATACTGGAGATGAAACACCAGGGAGAGTGGAGGCCAGTGGATGGTGGCTTTCACTGGAACCTGAAGTCATCGTCTGTAGTGTGTAGACAGCTCGACTGTGGTTCTGCTGTTTCAACAGAAAGGAGTCCTGGTTTTACACATGAACCTGTATGGAGGATTACACCTTACTGTGCTGGGTCTGAGTCTTTACTGAGCGACTGTGTCATAATGGACACGTTTGGTGTCAAACGGAAAGGTTTGATTACAGGCAGACCCACAGTCATCTGTTCAGGTAATGACAAACAATGACTCGAACATGAATGTGTTTTTTGATGTATTGGATATACTGTATACTGTATTTCTGTATGTATTCATTTATTTTGGTGTTTGGTCTCTCTCTCTCTCTCTCTCTCTCTCTCTCTCTCTCTCTCTCTCTCTCTCTCTCTCTCTCTCTCTCTCTCTCTCTCTCTCTCTCCAGAGTCAGTGAGGTTGGTGAATGGGACTGGTTTGTGTTCAGGCAGAGTGGAGGTGAAGTCTACTGAGTCGTGGGTGTCAGTGTGTGAAGGTGACTTTGACCAGCAGGATGCAGAGGTGGTCTGTAGGCAGCTTGGCTGTGGGGTTCCTTCAGACCTACAGGGGGAGCTCTATGGAGAAGTCGAGGCTCCAATGTGGACCAAAGAGTTCCAGTGTGAAGGTATTGAGTCTGCTCTCCTAGACTGTGATACCTCAAACTCAACTAGAAACACGAGCTCACCGGACAAGACTGTTGGACTAACCTGCTCAGGTAAAAGACAAGCTATACTTTTATTTGGATCATCGTTTTATTATGAGAATAACAATGAGGTTTTCTTTTTAACGTTTACTTTCTTGCCTTTTCAGAGTCTGATGATGTCAGGTTGGTGGGAGGAACCAGTCGCTGTACTGGTATACTGGAGATGAATCAGGGAGAGTGGAGACCAGTGGATGGATGGTCTCACTGGAACCTGCAGTCATCATCTGTAGTGTGTAGACAGCTGGACTGTGGCTCTGCTGTTTCAACAGAAAGGAGTTCTGGTTCTACACATAAACCTGCATGGAGGATTACATCTTCATGTGTTGGGTCAGCTAGGACTTCACTGAGCAACTGTGGAAAAATGATTTCTGCTACTTCCTTGTACGTACTGGAGGTGAATTGTTCAGGTAACAAACGACTACATTAATTGCAATAATATTTAAGCCACCTGAGCCATTACATGCTGTATGTCTTCTGGTTCATCATTAAGCTACACGTTATGTTCTGATGGGGCACTATTCCCTACTATTATGTTTAACATGTTGTACATTATAACATTGATCTTGTACACAACACATGATCTCTCTCTCTCTCTCTCTCTCTCTCTCTCTCTCTCCAGAGTCTGTGAGGTTGGTGAATGGGACTGGTTTGTGTTCAGGCAGAGTGGAGCTGAAGTCTAATGAGTCGTGGGTCTCAGTGTATGAAGGTGACTTTGACCAGCAGGATGCAGAGGTGGTCTGTAGGCAGCTTGGCTGTGGTCCTCCTTCAGTCCTCCAGGGGGTGCTCTATGCAGAGGTGAACATTCCAATGTGGACCAAAGAGTTCCAGTGCGAAGGCAATGAGTCTCTTCTCCTGGACTGTGATACCTCAAACTCAACTAGAAACATAAGCTCACCTAACAAGATCGTTGAACTCACTTGTTCAGGTAAAAAAAACAAAAAAAAAAACACATTTGGTTTGGATTGTTTTTAGTTTTCCCATAATGATTTTTATTTGTATTTATTGTTTCCTGTTTATTGTCTTCTCTCTGTAGAGTCTTGTGATGTCAGGTTGGTGGGAGGAACCAGTAACTGTACTGGTATACTGGAAATGAAACACCAGGGAGAGTGGAGACCAGTGGATGGTTGGTCTGACTGGAACCTGCAGTCATCATCTGTAGTGTGTAGACAGCTGGACTGTGGCTCTGCTGTTTCAAGAGAAATGACTCCTGGTTCTATACATGAACCTGTATGGTGGATTTCATCATCATGCGTTGGGTCTGAGTCTTCACTGAAAGAGTGTGGAACAAAGATGTCTGGTAATTCCACTGCCAGACTGGAGGTCATCTGTTCAGGTAAAACAATGACTTCAACAATGACATATTTAATGGGGGCTCCACACTGGCAGGTGAGTCAGTTGGATACAATAGCAGTGACAACACAAAAATATCTGTGGGGAGGAATTGGTATAACAACTAAAGTTTGATTTCTAACATCATTATGCAATAATAATAATAATATATAGGCTTACCATTTTCTTTTCTTACATTTAAAAATATACATACCGGTATACTTCAAAATACAGTGTATTCATTTTTTTATGAAATAAATTAAAATAATTGTATACATTTTAAAATAAACAAAAAATCTACAAAACATTCAGACAATCCACAAGCTTGCCACGCGGCTCGCAACGTGCCAATGTGTGCTTGTAGATCTGCTATTTTCTCTAATTTGGCAAACTAATCTCTATTTTGGATCTCGACCTAAAAACTTTGGGAACCACTGTCCTACATAATACAATGTTTAATTAAATAGGTTGTACAGTAGATTCTAATGTTGCATTATGTAACTTGAATCTAAAATCTAGACAAATTAGGGTTGTAATGATTCATTAGATATGAACTTATGAATGTATGGTCCAGAGTCAGCACATTGTCATAGTTTTCCTCAGTTTAGAATCAGTGGAGTGTTCTTTCTCCACCAATTACAATTGTGTCATTTAGAATACTCTCTTATCCAGAGCAACTTACAAGTGTGAGATCAGAATAAGCAGAGTAAGCATGAACTCTAGCCAATACATCTGTTGTTTCAGCCAATCACCTCTGTCTTGTTACAGATCTGCTGTTTAAGCCAATCATCACCTTTGCATCTTCCACGAACGGGGTTTCTAAGGGCCAGCAGCAGGGGCTGCAGGTGATCAACGGTTCCAGCTTCAGTATAATCTGCTCCGTCCAGCCACAGTATCCAGGAGGATTCTTCCACCTCACCTTCACTGGATCCAACACAACACACACCTACACCCAGCTAGCTGTCAATCACCCTGATTCATACACAACACACAACATCACTGGATCCAACACAACACACAACCCCAATGATTCCTACACAACACAAACCTCCACTGAATCCAACACAACACACAACACCACTGGTTACAACACAATACAACCCAGCACTGAATCGTACACAACACACAACCCTACTGAATCCTACACAACACACACCATCACTGGTTACAACACAACACACAACCTCACAGGATTCGACACAGAACAAAACCACACCCAGACAGCTGTCAATCACTCTGCCACCTTCCTGTTTCCTGCAGCAAACCACACCCACCAGGGAGATTACAGCTGTGTTTATCAAATCTACGTTTTTTATCATAACTTCTCCTCTAAGAGCGACGTCCTCTCTCTCACTGTCACAGGTAATCAGGATTATAGTATTTTAAATTCACAATATGACACTCAATCAAGCAACCTTAAATATGACATAAATGCAGAAATATGCACATTCCATGACATACCATTGTACCTTTTTAATCAGAGCTGTATTGTAGATGCTTGATACTTATTTAACATATTTCTCTCACAGCTTCTCCTCTGACATCTAACATCCTTAAATGTTACAGATCTGCTGTTTAAGCCAATCATCACCTTTGCACCCTCCATAAACTGGGTTTCTGAGAGCCAGCAGCAGGGGCTGCAGGTGAAGGAGGGTTTCAGCTTCAGTGTCATCTGCTCTGTCCAACCACCACCGTATCCAGGAGGATTCTTCCACCTCACCTTCACTGGATCCAACACAACACACACCTACACCCAGCCAGCTGTCAATCACTCTGCAGTAGACCCCACTGATTCATACACAACACACAACATCACTGGATCCAACACAACACACAACCCCAATGATTCCTATACAACACACAACATCACTGGTTACAACACAACCCACAACCTCACTGGATTCGACACAGAACAAAACCACACCCAGACAGCTGTCAATCACTCTGCCACCTTCCTGTTTCCTGCAGCAAACCACGCCCACCAGGGAGATTACAGCTGTGTTTATCAAATCTACGTTTTTTATCATAACTTCTCCTCTAAGAGCGACGTCCTCTCTCTCACTGTCACAGGTAATCAGGATTATAGTCTTTTAAAGTTACAATATGAAACTCACTCAAGCACCCTTAAATATGACATGAATTCAGAAATATTAAGCAAATTCCATGAAATATGCCTTTTTAATTAGAGCTGTTCTTTACATGATGTTGTTTGATGTTCTCACATATTTAACATATTTCTCTCACAGATTCTCATCTGACATCTAACATCATCAAATGCACAGTCGCAGTGCTTCTACTTTTGGTCCTGATACTTGGTGGCCTCTATCGTCTCCGGAAGGTAATTATACTTCTTTATTCAACGTAAGACCGCAATGTAAATGAAGCAGTCAGACGTTTTGCTTTATGTAAGAGAGCCACGTCTGATCCAGCAAATTAAAGCTGGGTGTCGCTGTGTTTCCTCAGGTCATCAGAAGGCGTTGTGCAGGAGCTCAGAACATTGAGTTGGTTTACTATGATGTAGGACGGGAGAACGTTGAGATAGTTTATTGTAACGTTGCTCATTCCGATGCTGAAGCTGGACCCAGAGAAGAGGAAGAATACCACCTGTATGAAGAGATAGATGAACCAGGAGTTGCTGAAGCGGCAGGAAGAGGCAGGACACCACCTGTGTATGAGGTGGATCTCTAAAGGACACTTTTATGAGCGGAGGGCATAAAAGTGTTGAAGGACACGTTGCGTTACGTCTTAACACCTACAGAGAACAAGAGAGCACAGATCATCATTGCTCTTTTTGTGCTTGAAGGTCAGATCAGATTAGACCTTTAGTCTGTGTCCAACCTCATTATGTCTCATCCAGGGCCGAACTTACCATTGGGCAAGGGTGGGCACGCGCCCGGGGGCCTCAGGGGAGGGGGGCCTAAAAAAAAAAAAAAATTCCAAGGTCTTAAAGAAAGAAAATACCATGACATTTCTTGATAATTATTTTGTATATTCATTTAATATTATCTCAATCTTTTGCCAATTATTTGGGGGCCCGCTTGTAATATACTCACAGCCCACATCTATTGACAGTAATAGTTGGATCCATTGCTCCTACTCCTACTGCCATCAGAGTGTGAGATAGAGAAATATTAATCTAGTATGAAGCTGGCTTGTACATTTGTTTCTATTGGCTCAATAGAATTAGGAGATGTATTAATTCATTCTACATGTAGATATCTATATGCTTATGATCATTTAACAGTTTGACCTCTTCATTTCATAATATATTAGATTTCTTCGCTTTAAACAAGTTTACATGAGCAGTAAAGCTTAGTGTGTATATTGTAGCAATAGTATCCTATAGATGTGTTTTTAGATGATTTATGATGAATAGTTTGCGATATCTTATTTCCATGTTATTACTTATCTCTTATTATTACCCGGCTTGGTTCAATGCTTGATTCTGATTGGTCGAGCGCTGAAATCAGAGGTCTGTTATTTCTGGATAGCAGACCGCTCCGCTCAATAACAGACCGCTGCCTAATCAAAGACTCAGAACACCCGCTGCAGTCAGCTTGCGCCTCGGGGAGTTATCAGTCCGTCGGGATGTTATATATGAACAACCCCCGCGGAGCCAGTATTTATCCCTTACTTACTTATGTTGTACCGTATGTACCATGTAGTTTATAATTCTTAAATTGAAGTTGTTCTTGTTTGATTTTTATCTAGAGGATTGTTAGAAATCCTCAATAAAGATGAAATTCCTTGAGTAAAATGAGGTTCTGTATCCTAAATGTGTTGTGTGTTGTATAGGAAGTTGTCATTGGTTACCATGAACACAAACAAACAGGTTGTCATGGTTTCAGAACAACAGCAAGTTCTTTTTTGAAGGAGCATAGTGTGAACGCTACCTAAGGCCTGATCTATGTCTTTTTTAAAGGAGCATAGTGTGAACGCTACCTAAGGCCTGATCTATGTCTTTTTTAAAGGAGCATAGTGTGAACGCTACCTAAGGCCTGATCAATGTCTTTTTTAAAGGAGCATAGTGTGAACGCTGGCCTGATCTATGTAGGGGAGACCGGGGGCAAAACACAAAAGTAACACTTTTTGCATTTTCCTTCATAATTCATATTTAAAATGTCTTAGTCATCTTTTGCTATAAGAAACATAAGTGCCCTAATTAATAATACCAGTTATAAGCTTTCACTAGTAATAAAAGTATGTAATCCCAGAAAAACAAAACAAAAAACTAAAAAACACTAACAATAGTTACAATAGTCCCCTGTTACTGTGTACTGTACTGTGCCCCCGGTCGGTGTTTTTTTAAATATATAAATCTCATATCCTAGCTACAGACATCCCAACCTGGAGATCAGCATTTCCGGGAGGTCCCCGCATGCACACGCGCAGCTTAAAACCATTTTAGGCTTAATACAATCAGGTTAATTTATAGCATGATGCCTTACCCTTTTCTTTGGAGACAGGAGAAAGCACAAAAGTCACTCATATTCCAGTTGTCAACACAACAGCACTGAGTTTAGCGTGCAACCAAAGACGGGTACCGTGTGAAACGCTCAGCTGTGCGGCATTTACAGACCAGTGATTGGTCACTTTTAGACGCCCACATCTCCCACAGCGAATCACTATCATGAATTTGCCAGATTGACAGTTCGACGACGAATCAGAGGACATTTATTTGCATCGCAGGTTGCTGATCAGGTTTCAGACGGTCTGAAACCGGATCCTCCCGGATATCGCATGCATTTGCGGGAGCGGCCGGGATTTCCGGGAGGTGCCGCGAGTAGTGCCACTCGCGGGTAGACTCGCGTAGCCAGACAACTATTCCACAATCTCTGAATGCTATATAGAGTCTGGAACAGCAGCTCCCGAACGGTGAGTAATGGAAACGGGCGTTACTGTTCAAGAAAATATATTTTAAAATGTCATTTCTGCTAAGCAGCAAGCTAAACATGCTTATATGATTTTTATTTATATAATGATAAATGTGTGCGATGTGAGACGGAAAAGGAAGTGACGAGGAGGCTTTACTTCCGCTTTAACCGGTACTCATCGTTCTTCTTTCGATGCACCAGACTGTATGCCGGGAGCATTTGCCCAAATCGCGGAGGCAACAGTCTGGCCACGCGAGACTAAAGGCCACTTTTAACCAAACAGATTCGTGGCCGAATCGGCGGCGGAAGGCGGCGGAAAGCGTCTGTTGCCGAACGGGAGCTCATCGGTAGGTTTTCGGCAGCGGGTCGGGAACGTTATTGACGGAAAACTGGAAGACTGGACTTGCTCAGTTTTGTAGAGTCGCCCCTGGACGTCGGTGAATTGTAGCGAGTTGTAATGGACCATTAGTTTGCTACTGCTGCAGCAAAACCAAGCCTAAATAAGCCAGAGACATTTTCCCGTTGCATATTTTAACTAAATAGCATATTCACAATCTCAACTCTCAATTTCCTATACTAATCAACTCCAAGGCAACAATAGTAATAGTGATGTGTGTTGTTTTGGTGTGAGGAGAAGAAATCACCGGACAGGAAGCATCTCCGCTTCTGCTCCTCGGTTGCCAGATTCTGTGAGTTAAACAAAGCGACCAGGTCTATGAAAACAAAGCCTAAAGGAGCGTCCAGTTTCACCTATTGAGCTCTATTACATTAGCTATTTTCTAAAAGAATGTTGAAAGCAAGGCCAAATAAGCAACTACAATTCAGAAACATGCCCAAACAAAAGTAACCCACAACTAGCAACATTATAGGAAAACAGGATCAAAGTCGCTTGTAACGAGCCGATATGGCAACACAGTGCGCATGCGCAAAACTGTACAGTAATTACAGTCGGCATACAGACGGCTGGAAAATTCAATGTGCTTAGTTTTTTGCAGTTCTTTGCAGTCTGTGAACAGTTTGAACAACTCTCCTGTAGTATTTTCGGTGTGGAGGCACCTTAACTTGCGGGCGTCCGGGAGGAGACGCTGATTTCCGGGAGATGTGCTGTTATCTAAACTTCAGACAGCAGAAGGAACCTTCAGCTTCCTGTTACTTTTGTCCTCAGTCTCCTCTACTGTATGTGTCAAGACATCAATCACTTTATGTCATCATCTGACTGTTCCAGACATCCTGTACTGACTGGTTCCATGTGTACGCTCTCAGAGTTACAGATATATACCAGTGTCTATCAGCATATTATGACTTTGGCTGATGCAAAACATACTGTATGTGTGTGTGTGTGTGTGTGTGTGTGTGTGTGTGTGTGTGTGTGTGTGTGTGTGTGTGTGTGTGTGTGTGTGTGTGTGTGTGTGTGTGTGTGTGTGTGTGTGTGTGTGTGTGTGTGTGTGTGTGTGTGTGTGTGTGCGCGGGCGTGCGTGCGTGCGTGCGTGTGTGTGTATATACATATATGTGTGTGTGTGTGTGTGTGTGTGTGTGTGTGTGTGTGTGTGTGTGTGTGTGTGTGTGTGTGTGTGTGTGTGTGTGTTTTTATAGTTTGAACTTTTAGGAATAACTTATTTGTTTGATCACTTGTCACCTTGGCAAGTTGCTTCACAGAGCATCTTATGAATAATGCAGAACCTTTTTCACTTTAAAGGGGAAGACCACCCATTTTCAATATTGAACTATGTCATTAATATACCTTAGAGGAGTTGTGTGGAAATAAAAAAAAGTTCCCCCTCTTCTGTGTTGCCTAGAACTGGAGGATTGATTTTGAGGTTTGTATTGTAAAGTACAATGTGTGATGTCATCAAGTTGTAATTTGCAATGCAAACCCCAAAATCAATCCTCCAGTTTTAGGCAACATAGAAGAGGGGGAACTTTTTTATTATTTCCACACAACTCCTCTAAGGTATATTAATGACATAGTTCAATAATGAAAATGGGTGGTCTTCCCCTTTAAGTTGCCTAGAATCAAACAATATTTGTGGAAATATAAAAATATCTTGATATAACATAAGTCTGCATGCCATGACTTATTCATAGATACAAATAAACACACACACACACACACACACACACACACACACACACACACACACACACACACACACACACACACACACACACACACACACACACACACACACAACACAAAACAACCCATTCCATTTATATCTGCGTGGTGTAAACTTGTGATGTGGAGATTTAAGTACATACACTATATAATTTGACAACATTTAGCAATAATAACAGCAAAATACATTTTAAAGACCAAAAAACGATTCTATTTTTTTTTTCAAAGAAATTAAATCTGTGTGAAAGGTGTGGATAGTGCAGGTTTTTAAGGTAAAACATGTATTATTATGGATATAAATAAGTAAACATAGTGATTATCTGCCAAATACATGGACATTGTACGTATATTACATATTATAGAGGCCAGGCCAAGAGAGAGCTGAGGGGTGGAAAGTCACCATGCAGGTTTCTCTTAACTGAAGAGATGGAAACACAAATCTAAACTAGAATAAAACACATATTCACAAATGTTCCTAAAAAATAAATATGATTACAGTCAGTGGTGTGTCAGTAGCCTACTATATGTGTGTCTCTATAAGGGCCTGTCCATTGGGTCAGTTTGTGTCTCTTTGGACTTGGGTTACTTGGACAACCACCTGACGTTCACATCAGGGATTCGAGTATATTAAGAGACACCTTTAGGAGGACACTACAAGTCTATTAAAAGTCCATTCCAGACTGAATCTGGCCAAGCCTATCGGGGTGGCTCGGCACAGACACCGGAGCCTTCATTGAAATGCATAGACTGCAAGGATAATTAATTAAATAGTGCAGTGTTGTGATGATGGAACAGCACAGGCCTGGAATGAGCTCACATCCCTGCCGATTAGAGCAGACGTGAAGGAGTGCTCATTTGTCTCTCTTTAACTCCGATATTGTTGCTGTTGTGTAGAAACCTGGTGTGATGGCTGCTACTTCTGTCCTCTCCTGTGACCTTCCCCCTCTCCTTCGCCCTACATCTTGGCCAACCAATAATATGAAATGTCACCATTGTTCGTTTTGACCCAAGCAGTGCATTTCATCCATTAAGCTACATCTTACAGAACCGTTTTCTTTGTCTCCTAAAAAGTGGTTCCCAAACTTCTCACGTGGAAACCCAGAGGTTTGCCTTTGGTCTTTAAAATGTATTTTGCTGTTATTATTAATAATAATAGTTACTATATCGATTTTAAATCATTGAATCGAATCTTATCGTATCGCCATGAATGAACCAATATCGTCCATGTATCGTATTGTCAACCATGTATCGTGATATTTATCAAATCGCTATTAATATGTATCGTTACACCCCTAGTAAGGGTTAGGTTTGGGTGTCGAAAGATGACACATAGAAACAGCGAAACGCTCCCAAGGGGTAGTAGAGCAGGTTGATGAAGGAGGCGGCATACAGGTCAGCAAGCTGCATCTGAAACAGGAGGTTTATACCATTGGTCACCTGCCAAGGTCTTTGACTGGCTGAAGAGACATCCTGGAACGATAGCGCCCCCTTCAGGATACGACACCATGAGTAATAGCTCCCTGCCAGGCAGACTCTGATGTGATGAGTGTGAGAGACGAAGATGTTTTATTGATGAAACCTTAGGCTTGAGTTATACTTTGATGCACGCCGGTTTCACACGCCAAAAATAGCAGATCTATAAAGCTCACAACTAGTCATGTGTATTGTTCTTTTTAGTACACTGATTCTTCCGAATCAGGACATAATTATGTTGTACAGGAGAAAATGGTTGTCTATGTATTAATATGAACATATTTCTACATTGATTGGCGTTTCTGACATCTTTATTTATCCGCTGATGACCAAGTATTTTTTCTTATTTGTTTTATTTTTATAATACATTTGTCGGCTTTAAGGGACATTTCACTTTCAAACTTTCTACTCAGGATTTTGGGAGCCACCCTTGGTTCTGGTGACTCATAATGCCTTTCTAATACGTGAGCAGGCCGTGTGTATTTCAATATTATAATCATTTTACTAGCTCATATTTATGTTCCATGTTGTTTTTTTGCATTCTACATATTAATGAACACTGTTCTTTTTCATCTATCAGGAAATAAACCACTGCAAGTACAATACTGGAAATTATTCCGAATTGATCTTTCTAAATTATATTTATATACCAGTGATCAATAGACACACAGATTTGGTTAATTAATAGGCCTAAATATGTGTTTCAATCAGGATGAAGTACATTACAGTAACTGGTATAAAGGAGTTATAGTTTGAAATGGGTGACATTTGCTTCAGATGCACAAGATTCAACCCCAAAGCCATACCTGGTTTTTGGTATAATGGATAGTGCTAGACGAGTACCTTTGATAGCACTGTTTTCAAGCATAATTATTGCATTTGTTTGAGAACATTTCAGATACAGATGTGTGCACAGCTGGGAGGACCAGGAGTCAGGACATCTGATCCAGCAGTCTCACACGTCACACCTCACTCTTTGGTCCTGGACCTTTGTGAAGTTGGCACCCCATATGATGAAAACATATAGAAACATGGTGTCATTCTTTAGTGCTGGATTTGTGCAGAATTGTGCCGTACATTTTATAATTTGTGCTGGTATCATTTTTTTTAAAGTTTATTCTACATACCACCTTCTGCGGGTCATCAAGTGCAACTTCCAGGCTGACAGCACCCAGAGATGCACATACAAAAAGAACAATATGGAGTACACTCCAGCAGGTGGACACTGCAGAGTATCCAGCTGCACTAAATCAATACAGATGCACTGTGACGAGGATTAAGATGACATTCTGTAGTGTCATATTGTGTCCACAAAATGTAATTTAGTTGTTTGATAAATACTTGATCAGTTGTGTGATTTGTGATCATAATGCAGTCTTGTCAGTTATCCTTGTTTTGATACAAGGAACAATACTTAACATAATCTAGCAGAAAGGGACAAAAAAGCATCTTTGGTGGGGTCATACTTAGAAGCCATTTTCAAAGCTTTCCCTTCATAGAATTCCTTGCAACTTTTTTCTGTTATTCAGGGCATATTGAGGATACAAAATCAGCAGAGTTTGGCTTTGTTGCAATTCTTTATCCTTATTTTGATACAAGGAACAAGGCTATAATCAAGCAGATAGGCCAAAAAACGGGTGGGGTCATACTTTCAGGCCATTTTCAAAACATTCCCTTCATAGAATTCCTTGCAACCTTTTTCTGTTATTCAAGACATATTGAGGATACAAAATCAGCAGAGTTTGGCTTTGTTGCAATTCTTTATCCTTGTTTTGATACAAGGAACAAGGATATAATCAAGCGGAAAGGCCCAAAAAACGTCTTTGGTGGGATCATACTTACAGGCCATTTTCAAAACTTTCCCTTCATAGAATTACTTGCAACTTTTTTTTGTGTTATTCAGGAGATATTGAGGATACAAAATCAGCAGAGTTTGGTTTTGTTGCAATTAATGGGAGGTTGACCCCCATTTTTGCCTAGATTTCCTGTACTACTTCACAGAGGTTCCGCCTATAGTGACCAGCAGGTTACGGGTGCATTCAGAAATGCGCACTCAACGCACTGGTGTGCCATGTTGCCGTTCGTTTATTCGGTGCACTTGGTGCATTGTCGTTCAGAAATACAGTGCGCGGCGCACCGGTGTGCTGAGTGCACGCACTCACCGACCCTACTCAGAAGATGGGGTTTGGCGGTGTGGTGCGTCGGTGCGGTGTTTTGCATCACTGTGTAAACTAACAGCAAGTAGGCCAATGTTATGAATTAAATTACCTATCAATAGCAACGTTACGTTAGCAACTGCTGCTTTTACGAAAGTTTTCCGACTGAAAAAGCACACAGTTGCCTCTTAACTGGTCGTTCGTAAATAAGCTACACTGAATGCACTCTCAACATCACCGCCCACTGCACTCACTACACTGAGCACACACCCAGTGCGTGTCGGAAACGCGCACTCAACGCACTGGTGTGCCATGTTGTCGTTGGATTATTTGGTGCACTTGGTGCGCGCCGCACAGGTGTGCAGTGCCTGGAACAAAATATTTAGTTCCAGAGACTGCCAGAAGCAAAGATTTGATTTTGGTCTATTCTGCATCTAGCTTAAGGCCACAGACCCGTTGGGAAACGAGTTTGGGTCGACTTAACTTCTTGCCTGCGGAGCGACTTTCAGAACGACTTCCTCACTAGGAGACTCTCTGCCGATCGACTCTCAGATCGACTTTTATATAAAAGCAATTTTTTACCATTTTTTTTAAAATATATTAGCGGCGCAAACGGTTTCCCCTACCTTGTACTGGCTGTAACGATAGACCGTGGAAAAAAAAGGATACGCTGATGACGTCACTGGTAATTCAGGCCTTGTCTGTGTAAGAGGGCCGCTCCCAGCCGTTAGCCTGCTAACATACTAACAACATCCATAACGCCGCTTCAGTAGGTCGGATTTTCATTCCGATTTTTTTGTGTGGCGTCTGCATCCGACCATTTGCCCAGACGATAGGTCAATGTGAACGATCTGCCACGAATCGTCTAGATCCGCCCGTTGTGTACTCCTGTGCGCCGCCATTTTAAAACCCATAGAGGAGGAGCTCTTCACACAGCTTCACACGGAGACCTGTGATGTTTTCAGTGTTACGATGGCGCGCTCTAGTGGTGTTTTTGGGGGTAGTTTATCATCTCTCTGGTCAATCTCAGACAATTGATCACATTAAAATATTAATATTTCCTGGCATTATTAGCGCACATCCATATTTTAAGTTCGCAGGGAATGGGTTAAAGGAGCAGAGTGTGATCGCTACCTAAGGCCTGATCTGTGTCTTTTTTAAAGGAGCATAGTGTGAACGCTACCTAAGGCCTGATCTATGTAGGGGTGACCGGGGCAAAACACAAAAGCAACACTTTTTGCATTTTCCTTCATAATTCAGACTACTTTAAATGTCTTAGTCATCTTTAGATATAAGAAACATAATGCGCCCTAATTAATAATACCAGTTATAAGCTTTCACTATTAATAATAGTATGTAGGCTAATCCCAGAAGGAAAAAAAAATAGCACAATAGTTACAATAGTCCCCTGTTACTATAGACCAGTTTGATATAACTAAGCCACATCAAGGGTTTTATTGAGTAGTCCCTAAAATTTTGTCCTAGAGCGCAGGGATTTTTGGGGGGTTAAAACCGGCCAAAGTGTAGTCCGTTTGGACTACAAAATGATGTAATCTGTTTCCCCTCCCATCCGAATCTGAAACCCGGATTTGGAGGCGACCCCATGATAGATATAAGGGTCCATAAGGACCCCTGGTGGACCCCAGACCTGACATTGAGAACCAGTTCTTTAGCCTACCGTATGTCAGTGAGTGTGTTTTGTATTGTTCCATTTGGTTAGGGTTAGGGTTAGGGTTAGGGTTAACTTTAACAACCATCATCAGTGTCTATCAGCACTTTTTAGGTTTAGGTTGTGCATCAGCCTTGGGCTAAAATACAGTATGTTATTAAAGGGGAAAACAAAGTTTTGTACAAAATGAACGTAGTGTCCGGTTGCCGTGAAACTTTGCAGGCACATCCCCACTAGGCCAAGGAAGAAATACTACAAAATCCACGGAAAAACAGATTTAGATTCTATAATCTACAGTTCAAGAGTTATAGGCCAAGACCCAAATCTTCCTGTTAAAGCGCCACCATGAAGCTGATTTGAATAACGTATATTTTAACCCTAAAGAAAGATGCTGGTGCAGAAAGCAGAAATGAGCTGACCAGATGTATGGAGAACCCAGATGACTGAAGACGCCGATGGAGGGCTCGTCTGAGGACGACGTAGAGAGAGACCTGGGGTATGGCACTGATGACGTGGAGGAGAGAACACGCCCACAGTGCCCACAGTGCCCACAGCGCCCCTGGTGGTAATCGAACAGGGTCCTTCTAGCCAGGGACGTGCTGGGCCCCTGATTCAGCCCGGGAAAAAGAGTTGGAGAGGCCCTCATTTTTTTTAATATATATAATATATATATAAAAAAAAATACACACATATAAGGTTTCCACGAAGGGTGGAAACCTTATATGTGTGTATTTATCATTTTAAAATTGATTTAAACTAGTGAAAACAGCAGATCTACAAGCACAGGCCGCGGAGGCCGACATTTTATTTGTAATTTTTTCCAAATGGCCGGCCTGGACCGGCCGGGAATGAACCGGCCGTTCGGGAGTTGTCCCGCTTTTCCCAATGGCCAGCACGTCCCTGCTTCTAGCTGTGAGGCGACAGCGCTACTGACTGGGGGGCCTTTTAGCAAAATCACAAACCATATGCTACTTTAGCTCAGTTCTGCAAACATCAAGTTCTTTCTTTTCAACTCGTTCCCCTTAGCCTTCCATAACCCATGACAATCTACACACCTGCTGTGTGCTCGTTTGTACATAACTTCTGTCTGCTGCATGTATGTCTGATTGTGTGTGTGTGTGTGTGTGTGTGTGTGTGTGTGTGTGTGTGTGTGTGTGTGTGTGTGTGTGTGTGTGTGTGTGTGTGTGTGTGTGTGTGTGTGTGTGTGTGTGTGTGTGTGTCCATATTACTAGTAAGACACCTGAGGGTGGAATGCGACCTCAGGGTGACCTCAGGGTGACCTCGCCCTAAAGGGCGAGGTCGCATCAATTCTTGACCATCTGGCCAACCACAGCGTTTCTCTGACGATTCTAGTTGTTGTCATTCTGGGGGGAGTTTGTTCATGTTTTGTGAGGGTATCAACCCTAGGAGACACGGGGAGAACATGCAAACTCCACACAGAAAGGCCCTATCGCCAACCCCACCTAGGGTGTGAGCGATAGGGCCTAAACATGGAGATGTGGAGAACACTATATATGGAGATAGTCCAGTCCATCATGTCATATGGGACTACCGTCATAGACAGTAGCCATTGTTAGGCTGGAGTCAATGGCTGTCTGTCTGACTGTCTGTACAGGAAGTGATGTCACATGACATACTTGTTATGCCCATATATGAGTCATTCTGTACCACATGTCCATGTTTAGGCCAAACAGGTTCGCTCCATTTCTCCATGTATAGGTCCAAATGCCCAACGTCGAGCTTGACAAGGAGGATACCGCACATTGTACCTCATCCACCCTTTCTTCTCTCTCCTTTTGGTATCTTTATCCTCCTCCTCCTTTTTTTCTTTTTTATTCTACTCTTTTTTTCACAGCGGCCTAACAATGGCTACTGTCTATGACGGTATTCCCATATGACATGATGGACTGGACTATCTCCATATATAGTGTTCTCCACATCTCCAAAAGCCCAACGTTGAGCTTGACAACAAAACGTTCTTAACACAGCCGCCCCCATATTTACTTTAGAAAATATGTTAAATTCTAAGAACGTTTCGAGTACCGGTTTGATACAAGAGCGAATAAGCGCTACACTTCTGGAATCCTGTGCGTCGACTTAAAGTCGGATCCAGGCCTAATAACTTTATCTGACGCCCGTTGCCACCTCCTATTTACATTTTCTTTTCTGAGACTGCCGACTGCATTGTACCTCATCCACCCTTTCTTCTCTCTCCTTTTGGTATCTTTATCCTCCTCCTCCTTTTTTTCTTTTTTATTCTTCTCTTTTTTTGTCTTTCTTAGTCTTGTGTATCCTTCTCTTTTTTTTTGTCTTTCTTAGTCTTGTGTAGCCACCCTGTACAGGAAGTGATGTCACAACTCGCTGACATCACACTGACATCACAGAGGTTACGGAAGGAAGGAAGGAAGGAAGGAAGGAAGGAAGGAAGGAAGGAAGGAAGGTCACTCAAGCAACAAGGTTTTTCAGGGTAAATGCGACCTTTGGTCTTCAAATACACCAATGGCAACAATATTTATGAAGTTCCAGGAAATTCCACATTTTATCAGTAGTCACTTCTGCAATTCAAATTATGTTCAAAACATTTATCTACCAATCAGGGGTGAAATTAGACCTTATTCTGCATGGGTTTTCAGATCAAAAGGGCCCTGTACTGCTGTGAGGGGGGCCCATAGATTATGACAAAATACAAATAGCCTATGAATTCATATGTAGAGCAGCTATTTTTATTTATTGAAAACAATATTAATTTGAGAAAAAAAACCTTGACACTGTCGTCAGTAGGGGGGGCCCTTGGGTTTATAAAACCCATCAACCCTTTACAAAGTATGCTACTGCTACCAATGGCAACACTCTAAAGAATAATATATGAAATCCCATGCAATTATCCTTTAATTAAAGATATTTAGCCTGTTCAAAACATTCAATATTTACTTCTATAATTTAATTTATGAATTGTAATAAATAATGAAAGGCACCAGACACTTATCTATCAATGCCAACACCTTACAAACAATTTCTGAAAATCCCATGTAATTAACCTTAAATTAAAATTAATTAACCTGTTCAAAACAATCAAAATGTACTTCCAAATTTTAATTTATGAATTGTAAGAAATAATGAAATGCAACAGACATTTATCTACGAATGGCAACACCTTACAAACAATTTATGAAAAATGTGTGTGTGTCGGCAGCAGCCGCAGGCAGAGAGCAGTGAGATGAGCCAGCTTACTGTTTTATTAAACTAACCACGCACACAACCGTTGTAACTGCCATCACGAGTGTGTGTGTGTGTGTGTGTGTGTGTGTGTGTGTGTGTGTGTGTGTGTGTGTGTGTGTGTGTGTGTGTGTGTGTGTGTGTGTTTTATGAAGGTTTTTTTAAGAATATTTGTCTACGCATTTTACGATTTTGAAACATATTTATTTAAAGAATGTACCAACTGTACTCCAGAAGGCGATGGCTAAGTGTAATGTTTGATTAATGACTTGCTCCATTAGGCATGGAAGGTGTTTTGACTTTGAAGCTGTTCTTACAGGAGGAATGATTCTGTCCGGCCTACGCTGTCTCTCTCAGCGCTCCTACGGTCTGTCTCCCTCTCAGCTGACCAGCTGTTTCCTATGCTGTCACATACTTATTTGTGTATCCCTAGGGTCAACATTTTTTGGGGGAATTTGGGGGGTAAAAAATGACCTCATAAGAGCAGATACATATACAATTAGTGTAATACCTGCACTTATATGCCGATATCTCGTTTGGCTGACCAGTTGAAACGCCTTTAAGCATTTATGTTTTTTCTTTTGTAGTTACTGCACTTGGCAGTACAGTTCTTGAGTAAATGTAGCCTACTTAGTTATTTTCCACCACAGAGATTAACATCCCACTGAGCAATAGACGGATATTAGACGTCTAGTTTTTTTCTAGACGCAATTTCAACCGTCTAGCTTATGTCTATATTTAGACCGAAATTAGACTTTGCCTTTTTTTCCCCACAATTCAATAACTATTTATCAAAAAAACTACAGTAAGCTGCATAACTGATCTCCTAGTATTGGACTATAATAATAACTAGAAAAGAAAATTTCGAAGAAATTTTAAGTGTGCCTGCAGCTCGCTAAGTGTGTGCAACCTTGTATGTGTTAACATTAGCATCTTTGTTAGCATTAGCATTTGTTAGCATTAGCATGTGTTAGCATTAGCAATATGGTTTCTTGTTTTTAAGAAATAGGCTCCTCCCACAAGTTCCGCAAGGCGATTACGTTGTCCCGTCGCTCCCGAGATCGTTTGTGTTTCGTTTTGAGAGGGTCGTTCCCCCTGAAAAAACACGTTTTGGCATGAAACGGTTACGTTTTGCGCGTTTGTGGTGCCCCCTATGGGTGGAAGTGGAAATGCTTTTGGGTATATGTTCAGTATAGCGCCCCCCACTTGTGGTTAAAATTTGGTGTTGACTGGATGTTTCGTTTGTGATTTATGGCTACTTCTTACAAAACGGGCTCCTCCCGCTAACTTTGGAACCCTGTTACGGAAGAACGGTATGGACTATCAAAATATCGTTTAAATATGTTTATTGCATGAGTGCATAGATCGTGTGTATCGATTTTTGTGACATTTGGAGAAAATATGTAGGAAAAGGAGCAAAAAGTGTGTTTTGAAGAAAATTCAAAATGGCGGAAAATCTATCCTGACGCAAATGGGCGTGGCCTATATGAGGAGATGCGTCATGACCCAAGGAATCCAGGGAAAAGGGAATTTTAATTTTCCGACCCACGGTTCAAGAGTTACAGGCCGAAAGGTAAAGTGGACTGTTATAGCGCCACCATGAGGCCAACTGACGAAATTATTTTTTATTTAATCCTTGATATCATTATAAATCTCCTCTCCAAGTTTTGAAACTGTAGCCCCGATGGTTTGCGAGAAAAAAAATATTGAATGTGAGTTTTTGCGATTCCCATTATAAGTCAATGGGTAAAATTAATTCACTAATAAATTAATATCAATTAAACGATACAACTTTTCTCTTAGAAAAGTAATAGCACACCATTCCCGGCCGAGCCGCACGTTTTGATGTATATATTGCGGTGGTGGCGTAAATCGTGCGGCAGTTATTACGGCTCCAAATTTGTGGGATCATTATTATTAATTAATTAATTAAGTATGGGGGAGTACAATAAGTGTTTTGCCATTGCATGGCAGGCACACTTAATAACATGCGCTGGTCAATTTAAAGTATAGTTTAGACTTAGCCGTGATTTAGACGTCTAAATCAATACCGCGTATCAACGTCTATATCTAGACCAAATTTAGACGATTAAACTTAATCCATATTTCAATACATATATAATTAAAAAAAAGAACTGCACGTTGCAGAATGATCTCCAAATATTGCTTTAAAATTATTTTAACAGTCATTCGTCAATATAAGGTATCCGTCTAGATGTACACGTCTATTATACCGCTTTTCAACGTCTATGTTTAGACCATTATACAAGTCATTTGTTTTCAACGGGTGGTACGTGGACCACTAGTGGTCCGCAGAGGTATAGCAGGTGGTCCGGCTATGCATTCATTAAACAAAAGGTACTTTAACTTTTTTAACTTTCCTTATATTTTAATTTTGAACTCTACTTTCTTTTTTGTATGTGAATATGAAGAAAGATCTTTGGGAATAATAATAATAATAATAATAAAAAAAACAAGAAAAACTGATAGAATGATATAGGCTTATGCGCCTATCAATACAATTAGTTTCCTCAACAATGCGTACTAACCTAAAATTAACACAGGTGGTGTGAGTCTCATTGATTAAACAAAATAATTGTAATCGATAGGCTTATGCTGCGCCTATCAATACATTTAGTTTCCTCAACATGAGCACAGGTGGGCAACGTCACCTTCTAATAGGGCCAGAAAGTCAATACTAACATGTCTGCATTGATGGCTCAGTGGACTGTGCTTGGGACTTATAAGCCAGAGATCGTCAGTTCGAACCCTGCCGACAACCTTGATTTTCACTATTTTCAACGGCCCGTTATGGATCAATATTGATCCATTTACCGTTTACAGTATATTTTTAGACCTCATTTAATTTAATGTTTAATCCACATCTATAATTATACCACGTTAGAATTATTTTAAACTAGCCCTTACCCGTTCAAAGATATGAGCTCCGAAATGATGTGCAGTGTGTGGGTTATGGGATGTGCACTGTGCACACAGTATATGAGGGATGGAAAGTAACTTTAACTGGTGCTTGCATGCTAATATGTAGGAGCATCAATGTAAGAAATACCCGTTCCATTTAACGGCTACAGAGATACTGTGTACCGATCTGCATGATTTTTGGACAACATCTGTAACAGGGCCAGAACCCCCCCCCCCCCCCCCCCCGTGTGTGTGTGTGTGTGTGTGTGTGTGTGTGTGTGTGTGTGTGTGTGTGTGTGTGTGTGTGTGTGTGTGGGTTTGTGTGTGATTGTGCATGGCCTGAACAACAGCGCCCCTCCCTTAACATGTGTGGTCACAAAAGGTACTGTAGGCTAAATAGATATAGATACACCATAAAAATGCTAATATACAGCATACGATTTGTGAAAGTGACAAAGATATGAGCTCCAAAATGATGTGCAGTGTGTGGGTTATGGGATGTGCACTGTGCACACAGTATATGAGGGATGGAAAGTAACTTTAACTGGTGCTTGCATGATAATATGTAGGAGCATCAATGTAAGAAATACCTGTTTCGTTTAATGGCTACCCCCCCCCCCCCCCCCCCCCCCCACCCCCACCCCCCACCCCCAGCCCGCCCGCCCACCCGCCCACGCACACACCCGCCTGCCTGCACACACACACACACACACACACACACACACACACACACACACACACACACACACACACAGAGCTGGTTAAACATGTTGCCTCATGCTAGATGCAGAATAGATGAGCCTCAAGCTAGATGCAGAATAGATAGTAGATACACCATAAAAATGCTAATATACAGCATACGATTTGTGAAAGTGACAAACGGGCTTCACAGTTATGTTAGGTGTGTTCATATGCTAATTGTGATGCGATTTCAGATCAATTGCTCCAGCCACTGAGGAGAAACGCTGTTTCAGACAGACAGACACTCACTCACTCAGACAGACATTCGCAAAATTATAGTATAGATAACCTTTTTATTCGTTGTTTCAAGAAAAATAAATGAAGCCGGAAACAGCTCTTGTCTATAAAGTGCTCCTCGTGTGCCTATTCAATATATATTGATTAAATAAAATCATTTTAATAGCTATTCATCAATACAGCTAAAGTGGGTACTCGGGACCAGCCTGGTTCCCCCGGGGGGTCCCTGGAATGCCTGGCCAGGCCCCGGCGCTCGGTTGTCGGCTAGGGACCACTGGAAGGCCCCCCTGGAGGAGCGGCAGCCTAGTTGTGCGCCGGCAGCCGGCCAGAGTGCGTGGAGCCCCCGGCCAGGTCCGGGGCGGCGAGCCGGACGCGTGGGCGCCTGGTTCGAATCCGCACGGCAGTGGAGCTGCGGTCGGAGAAAGCCTGGAGCTCGGAGCGTGTTCAACCGCTACACTTAGGCTCATTTTCCCACGTTTAGAATGTTTTACATTTTCTCCTGGGGCCCGCGAACGGCGTGGCAGGGCACCGGCGCTCCATGGGCTGCCAGGGACCCCCAGAGAACCCCCCCTGAGAAGCGGACCCCTACCCGGCCGGGCCACGCCGCGTGGAGTGGAGCATTGGCTTGTAGATCGGCTACTTTTGGCTATTTTTTCATATTTTTTTCCAGGGGGTCCCCGGAACTCCGGGGGTCCACGGGGGCCCCGGCGGTGGCCCTGCCCCCGGGGACCCCCAGGGTGCCAGCCCCGTTCCTCACGGTCACACGGCATGCTCTGGGGCGCAGAGGCCAACGCGTGGGTACCACCCCCGGCTCTCCCGGCTGCTCCTAGCCCGAGTTATGCCATTTTATGCGTGCTGCAGTGGCGGGGTTCTGCCAATAGGCGGCGCTCTACACGCGGCCGGCTATGGGGCGCCGAGGCGGACGTGTGGGTACCGGCCCCGGCTCTCCCGGCCGCTCCTAGCCCGAGTTTTGCCATTTTTTAGCTCTTTGGCGGTGCCGCCAGGGGGTCCCTGGGGGTCCCCGGGGGTCCGGGGGCCCCCAGCCACTCTCCGGCCCCAGGCCGAGGCCCCAAAGTCGGACAGGAGCAGAGCGGCGGCCCGCCTGGTTCTCCATAGCCATATCCCCAGGTCCACGGTCATATCGCCAGGGGTCCCTGGAGGTGGTCCCCGACCGGGGGTCCCTGGAGGTGGTCCCCGAGCGGGGGTCCCCGGACTCTGCGGTCCGAGGCCGAGGCCCTGGAGTCGGATTCGAGTCGAGCAGCGAAGGCCTCTCAAATCCTACTCATGTTGTCAATGATGTCATATTCAAATAGGACAAAACACCCATTTTAACTAACAGGTTCCAGTGGAGCAGAGGATGAGTACAGGAATAAAGCACGGGAGGTAGTAAGTTCGAATCCCACTCACAATGTCAATGATAATGTCACAATCTAATATGGTCAAATACCCATGGAGCAGAGCATCAGAACAGAACTAAAGCACCCGAGGCAGTGAGACAATCAGTTTTTCACTACTTTTGACGGCCGTTAAGGTCAGTTTTTCACTACTTTTGCTGGCCGTTAAGGTCTAAATATAGACGTCTATTAGACGTCTAAATTTAGACCCAGGTATAAACTTAGACGTCTATTAGACGTCTATTAGACGTCTATTAGACGTCTATTAGACGTCTAGTCTAAATATAGTCGTCTAATAAATTTCCATTTCTAGACCATTTTTAAACCATTTCTAGACGCGTCGTCTAGGTGACATATAGACGTCTAATAGACGTCTAATAGACCTAAAAATGCTCGGTGGGATCTAATTATAGAGTTCCTTTCTGTGAAACTGCTCGCTGTATAAGGTGAAAAAAAGCGGTCTTGACGTCACGCGTAGGAGGAGATGTGGTTTGTCTGTGCAGGCTGACAACTTAAAAAAAAACAACCTTGGAGTCAGATTTGGTGACATTGACATTTTTTATAGCTGCAGCTAATTGCGACAGTTTACCATGAGAAATGTCACAGCTTGTCCGTGTAGACTTGCGTGAACACATTTTTACAGTCTATGGGTTGGTTCCCTTGACACATCACTGTGTCATCACAGATATCACAGGTGACATCACCTAAGTAAAAGTCCATACAGTATATGGGTATTCCCCAGAATCCCTTTTATGCCCATATATGAAGATCCCTGATGTCATCGATATACACTGGCCAGATGGCCAAAGACATGGCTCATATCTGTGTGGCTGTTTCAGATAGGGATCTCCATGTATGGGCATAAAAGATATTGTATGTTGTGATATCATGGGCACCACTCTAACAGAATCCCTTTTATGCCCATATAGTATATGGAGATACCTGAGGACATCAATATTAACTCTTTTACTGCTACGGACGTTCCCGTTCGCCCCATTTTTGACGGCGGCGCGATGCCAATAGGGCTCGTTCTTTTTACCTCATCTGATGACAGTACAAACATCTCCCGTAATGCTACTCTCAAAAATCCACCACACGTTAACATCAATGGAGTCCCAAATCACTTCCTGTTTTTTTTCTGTGGATCTGTTGCTCTGATGCGATTCTGTGCTCTGAATGGATTAGATGGCAACCGAGCGGCCCAATTCACATTAATTCTTGCATAAGGCTGCCCTCTGCTGCCAGTATGGCCAAAGTACACATTTGACGGTGCATTATACAATGAATTTGTTTAGAAAGAACAAATAGATAATTTTCTATAATATCGCAAAGAAAAGCTGCTTTTTGCTGGCACCAGACCCAATAAATAAATAATAACATCTGGCAGTAAAACTGTTAAGCCCATATCTAACAGGACTTCATATGGGAATGCCCATATTAGGAAGACAGCCCATATCTGTGCGGCTGGTTCAGACAGGGATCTCCATGTATGGGCATAAAAGGGATGTAGGCCTACTATATATACAGTACATGGGTCTCCATATACAGTATAGATAGATACCTTTATATATGGGTAACGTTGGTCCGATATACATCACTGGCCAGATGGCCAAGAATTAGCGCGAGCGCGCGACCTCGCCTGCATGTCGCCCTGAGGCATCTTACTATAGTAAAATGAACCAATACAACCTAAGGTACACATAGATGACCATGCTCTAGGGCTGCACAACGTTTTTAAACCGAAATCGCGATTTGGAACCAAACAATTAGCAAATCGCAAAGGTGCCTAATAATCGCAAAAGTGATTTCTGTGTGACGGTGGCTCCCCTCCTCCGTCCCCTGCACACATCTGAAACTTATGGTGTCTTAGGGTGCATTTTTTTTGCCTTGATGAAAGCAAGGCAGCAACATACGGTACTTTCTTCCTTGACAATAATGGGAGACAGACAATACCATTACTGAGATCTTTCTGAATATAAAAACGTTTTATATTGCTAATAAGCAAAATACAAGGGAATCTTTTGAAAATATAACTGAACTGAATCAAACCATTTGCATGATTGCCAATTTGCCTATTTATTAATAATACATTTCCTTTTAAACATATTACTCAATAAATATTCAACGGAAGCTTCGGAAGCTTGACTTAAGATAGTGAAGTGATTTATTATATCAACCTTTTAACAAAAAACGTTTTGTTTTAACCAAAAAACTATAACTTATCCGACCTTAAAATAAATAAATATCACGAATAAAATCGCAATCGCAATATTAGTCAGAAAAATCGCAATTCGATATTTTTCCAATATTTTACCATGCTCTGTATGGGCTCTGTACTTAGTTGACCTCATACCCAAGGGCTGCACTCTAAATGTCTGCAGAAAATAGCAGATCTGCAACCTCACAACACTCATCATGTGGTTTTGATGTAAATTCACATCCTTCCTTTGACAGGAAGCTAAAGCTCCTCCTGCCCTACAGTGAGCTCTGTGGGGCTGCCACACACACACACACACACACACACACACACACACACACACACACACACACCCACACACACACACACACACACACACACACACACACACACACACACACACACACACACACACACACACTGTTTACCACATGATGTGACTGCTGGTGATCAGACATCACCAGGTGACATAGTGCTGCGGCTGATAGCGATCCCCAATAAATGGATCAGCCGGCAGGCTAAGCCTGGGAGATAGAACACTTGTAATGACGCACACAGTAAAAGGACTCACGTCCAAACCAAAGCTCAAGTTTAAAATGCTTTACTTCTAGCCTGGCACGGCCAAACAAATATCACTGCAAGGGCAATAAACACGTCAACGTCAACGTCAACATTGACGCTGGGAACGTTCCCGTTTTAATCAATGAAGGGTGCTCCACTGCCGACATCAACGTCAACGCCGGACGCTCCGGTGTGGAGTCCAAACTAAAAAATCGCCCTTGTTAAATATTTTGACGGCGTCCACAATGTCCAGTCATGTATAAATTATGATTAAATGTAATTGCATTGTATTTAAATGTATATATACGTGCTTTTCTGCCGTTGGCTATCCATTCACGTCATTCACAATGGTGACTATAGATGTCCCAAAAATCCTTGCAATTCTTTTTTTTATGTAATTACAGTGGTCTTCTTACTTTGATAAAATTATGTATAAACACAACAGGCTCGGAAACAACTCCTTTCTCATTTCTTCCTCCTAAAACAGGTCAGCAGTGACTGACTGATTCTGAACACTAAAGCCAGATTTTTATACATCGTCGTGGCGGCGCTGGTGCACCGAAAATAGCCAATCTACAAGCTCACAAAACAGCATATCCTGACTCATGCACGCGACGTGTTGTGAGCTTGTAGCTCTGCTACTTTTTTCCGCACTTTACAAAGCATAAATTATAAATTAGGCATAACACTACAGTTGATAATGCCAATATCCTCATCAGATCTTTGATTGAAATATCAACAAATTCAAGCTCAGTGGAGCCAGTGAGACGTCAACGTGACGGCGTCAATCACGCCGGCACGACGCCGTCTTTTTGGTGGAGCCCTGGCCTAAGGGCGAGAAGTGAGGTTGCGCACATGGGCACATGCACGCATCCGCCTGGGTGACAGCAGACTGCTGGAAGAGCGCTGGAGCTTTGGAATGGGATCAACTTTGACCAAAAAGAATGTACAGAACTGGTTGGTTGTTTACTGTAAGTTGGACAAAATGTGGCCAATGACATCATAGATGTTTGTCGTCATAGTCATAGACCACATGAGACTGACACAATATGTCCATATATGGCATTCCCAGATATGGGCTATGTCCATATATGGGCACATATAACAGGCATCATCTGGGAATGCCCATATATGGACTTAATAGAAAAAGTCACAGCAGAGAAACAACCATGGAGATTACGTGGATACATGGATGCTGACCAAGAACATATATTTTGGAATTGTCAAAAATGTACATGTATTGGGATGATCTGTGGTCAGTAATAAAGGAGATATTGAAATAGGAAATACCAAGCATGGTGCTTTTATCAGGGAACTTGACGCAGGAAAACACACATGGAGACGACATGTATCTGGTCAAGGTGCTGCTGGCAGCCAGCAAAAAAGCAATAACAAGATTGTGGTATAAAAGTGACCCTCCAACTTGTGAGCAGTGGCTGTGCATTGTGGAGGAAATATATGTGATGGGGAGATTTACACACAAACTAAGGATACAAGAAGAACTGTTCCTTGAGAAATGGGAGAAATGTACTGAATATAAAACCCAATGAAATTACACCATGAATATTTGAAATGGACTAAAGTGTGATAATCAAAATGATGTAAAAATGTTGACCCTGTGAATGTAACAAACTGTAAATAAAAATGATGTTAATATATATATATATATATATATATATTGACGTTTTCGGGCGGGGTAGGGTGTAGAATGGTTTTCCCCTCCCCAGTCTGTTATGGAGGAAACACATGCTCTGTTGTGACGTTTTGAAGCTGCGCTGGTCCTGATCGTGTGTTTATTTCCTCATTGCCAGTGACCGACGCTGACTGTCAATAAATGGCTGCTGCCAAGATTCGTCTGAGACTTGACTGAGTTCAATCATAACACAACGCACGCAGGCAGAGTACACACCGCTACATGGGCATAAAAGGGATGTACTATATATACAGTACATGGATCTCCATATATAGATAGATACCTTTATATATGGGTAACTGGTCCGATATACATCACTGGCCAGATGGCCAAGAATTGGCACGAGCACGCGACCTCGCCTGCATGTCGCCCTGAGGCATCTTACTATAGTAAAATGAACCAATAAACCTAAGGTACACATAGATGACCATGCTCTAGCCTCTAGGGCTGCACAACGTTTTTAAACCGAAAGATGCAGATCTGCAACCTCACAACTTCCTTTGACAGGAAAAATGTGTAAAATGTATGCTAATTAGTAAGGCCAGAAGGGGCCTCGGGCCGGCCCAGTTAGGGGCCAGTTAGGGCCCAGTTAGGGGCCAATTAGGGCCCAGTTAGGGGCCAGTTAGGGCCCAGTTAGGGGCCAGTTAGGGGCCAGTTAGGGTCCAGTTAGGGGCCAGTTAGGGGCCCAGTTAGGGTCCAGGTAGGGCCCAGTTAGGGTCCAGTTAGGGCCCAGTTAGGGCCCAGTTAATTTTTGCTGAGAACACTGAGCTGGTCGAGTCATCATTGTGATGTCAGAACAGGACAGTGCAAATGAATTCTGTCTTGACCATTCATTTGCATCATTGTGATGTCAAAAAAGGTCAGTGCAAATTAATTGTGTCTTGGCCATTCATTTGCAACATCATGGTGATTTTTATTTGTATTTTCTATTGCATACAATTGTGAACTATAAAGATGTGTGGTTGCCTATTTATAGTCTGGATAGTCAAAATGTCATGTGAAGCTTGACCAATCCTCAAGCTTGCTCCACTCCTCCATTGACACCCGTTTCTTTGTGGTTTACTCACCACTCTTCCATTGATAATCTATATGTTTCACTGTAACTCAACAGTCGGTGTGAGGGGAGGTCAATGCAACTCAACAGTCAGTGTGAGGGGAGATCAATGCAACTCAACAGTCAGTGTGAGGGGAGGTCAGGAGATGTCTGAACTGCGTTAAGGCTTAAAGACCATTGTCTGTGATGGAACGAACAACATGCTCTGCTAGGCTGCTCCACACCCGGACAGCAGGGTGGAGAAAGATTATGTCCATGTGTGTGGTTTTGACAGCACTATGGTTTCGTCATTATTTCCGCTGCATATCGTGTTCTGTTAGCCATTTTGATTGATTGAAGACTTTATTAGAAGTTTGCATAGGAAAAGGTACAGTTTCATGACGGTACAGTTCACTGGTACAAGGTCTACTAAAAGGAGATCCATGAAAAGACTAAGCTTATTTCCACAGGAAACCATTTAAGTAGCCAATGAGGCACAATGGTGGAAAAAAATCTGGGAGTGGTGTTAGCTGGAGTATTGTTTGAGCTTCACATGACAGTTAGCACGCTGCAGAGTATAGTTGTGAGCCCACACTATTTCGTAGGAACAGTATTTCTAGTTATAGTTATAGTGCTTGCTTTGAACGGCCATTAACTCTCTGCTCTATGCTACAAAAAGGGTGTGTGTGTGTGTGTGTGTGTGTGTGTGTGTGTGTGTGTGTGTGTGTGTGTGTGTGTGTGTGTGTGTGTGTGTGTGTGTGTGTGTGTGTGTGTGTGTGTGTGTGTGCATGCTGCAGCCCCACAGAGCTCACTATTCAGGGCAGGAGGAGCTTTAGCTCGTCGACGACCAGAAAGGTGTGAATTTACATCAAAACCACATGATGATGAAGAGATACTCTGAGCTGACGTGTCACTAATAAACACACAGACCACAGCCAGTGTTGATCACAATCACAAGCAGAATCCATCGGTGCAGATCGGTGAAGTTCCAGTTGAGAATCCAGTGTGAGTGAATCCAGACATGGATAAAACAGGGATGATGGTGTTTCTCCTGCTTTGGAGCTCAGGTAAACACTCTGTTTTAATGACACTTGTTGCTTGATGTGGATGTGAAAATACACTGAGGCACAAAGCTGAGTGTGTGTGTGTGTGTGTGTGTGTGTGTGTGTGTGTGTGTGTGTGTGTGTGTGTGTGTGTGTGTGTGTGTGTGTGTGTGTGTGTGTGTGTGTGTGTGTGAGCATAATGTGACACACGCCATAACTACTCTGCTATCAACACCTCCAAAACTTTTTGCTCTTTGAGCAGCATGTGTTACACACACACACACACACACACACACACACACACACACACACACACACACACACACACACACACACACACACACACACACACCTACACACACACACACACACACACACACACACACACACACACACACACTCAATATGAATTTATATAATTTATCCAGTATTGAGTTTATTGGGGTTCATATGGTTACAGTGGCATCATGCAGGTGTGTGTGTGTGTGTGTGTGTGTGTGTGTGTGTGTGTGTGTGTGTGTGTGTGTGTGTGTGTGTGTGTGTGTGTGTGTGTGTGTGTGTGTGTGTGTGTGTGTGTCATAGTGGATTAATTGACAGCACAGTTGTATATTGTGTGAATTATGCTCAGTGTAACAACGTATGTACAGTTCATATTGTCTTCATCATGAACACCATGGAAGCTGTTTGTTTGGACTTTTTGTATAGTTTGTTGTGATGCTCATGGTTGGAACTAGGACTCTACAGCAGGGGTCGGCAACCTTTTTGACTCCAAGTGTCAAGTTTTACAGCAGGGTTCAGCAACCTTTTTTACACCAAGTGTCAAGTTTTCATTTTCTTGATAGTCAGTGTGCCATATGTATCAAAGTACGTTTAATTATGACACCACATCAAAATGTAATATTCCAACTGGTTTTGATTGCTCCATACGTACACAACAGCCTTTTTTTCTTCTTTAGAAATGAGTTTGAACGGATGTAGAATAATGTTTAGGATGTCATTTGTATATAGATGTGAGGGGACGTCACAACCTCTCACACTAAGGGTCGATTCACACTGTAATAAGGAGCCTAACTAATTTCGGTTCGGCAATGTCCAGACCCAAATATGGGTTTCCCCTCCCGGTTCGGGGGGGCGTCAACCGACTAAACTCGGCTCCACGGTGCTGCCGAAATGTTGTGACCTCCCGACTTAATTTCGGTACTCAGCGGTGTCTTCTCATTCATTCAGCCCGGCTCCAAGTTCATATGCTCGGCTGTGAAGCCAAGGAAACAGTGGTCGTTAGGGAGGGAGACACGCCGACTTCCAATGCTTGTGTGGCCGTCTATTGAGCGTCGCAGAGCGGATACATTGTCAGCTGGTTCTCGCTCTGGCTGGAGACTAAAGTGATTGACTGGGATGCGCGCGCGAGAGACACACGACACACACACACACACACACACACACACACACACACACACACACACACACACACACACACACACACACACACACACAGCTTTGCTGCGTGTATCGCCGACCGTTTTAAAGAGAAAGAAGAGCTTAAACACAACTTTGCTATTGTTCCGTGTTGATAGGTTTTCCACGACGAGTTGTGACTGTGTGATGACATGCATGGAGCAAGAGAGGCGGCACGTCTATAATGTGAGCTTGTAGATTAAATGTTTTTGACAGAGCTCGAGCGTTTGTGAGTTTTGTGCTGTGAGTGAGAGAGAGAGAGAGAGAGAGAAGAGACCCTGTAACTGGTGCTGCTGCCTGCTGGAGCTGCTGCATGCTCACTGGACCTCCAGTCATTCAGCTTGCAGCGCGAGGGCCAGTCAGATATGTATCCGCCCTGCAACGCTCATTCATCGGCCACAAACGTTGTCATGCTCCAATATTTACAAGCGACTTCGGCACTAGCCGTTAATAAAGTAGGAATGGACTCCCCCCGAACTTAAATAATTTCGGGTCAGGGAGCCCTCCCGAACCGAAATTAGTTAGGCTCCTTATTACAGTGTGAATCGACCCTTAGTCAGTGTGCCAGTCATCACCCTCCCCTGTGCCAATGTTGGCACCCGTGCCTAAGGTTTCCTACCCCTGCTCTACAGTGTATGAATTTAAATGACAGCGCTTTTTATTTTATTTTTTTTATTTCAAGGACCCCCATAACTCATGTCAATACTAAAGGACGTATATGGCCTTTGCCTTTACAGCCCCTACCCTGCCCCTAGTGATCCGCCTCGCCGAGTCTGTCCCCCGTTTTAAGTCTTTTCTTAAAACCTATTTCTACAGACTAGCTTTTAATCCCTAACCCCTATCACAATGTTATTTGCACTGTTCTATTCCATTTTTTTCTTTTTACCATTTTGTAACCAGGTATTTACTTCTTTGTATTGTTTTTTGCACTGTTATTTTTAACCTTTTAACCTTTGTGTGTCTTTGTTCTGCGTCCATTTGCTGTTTTGTGTCTCCTGTAAAGCACTTTGTAACTTTGTTTTAAAAGGTGTTATATAAATAAAGGTTTATTATTATTATTATAACTCTGAGAACCCATTTGGTTCCTATTGTAACATCAATCATTTAGCATTTTGTCAGTGAGATTTGCAGTCTCTACTTTCACATGCCACAGTGATTAGAGAGAGAGAGAGAGTGAGTGAGTGAGTGTGTGTGTGTGTGTGTGTGTGTGTGTGTGTGTGTGTGTGTGCGTGCGTGCGTGCGTGCGTGCGTGCGTGCGTGTGTGTGTGTGGCATGAAGTGAAATGTTGTGGCCTAGCCTGTTCATCATGTTAAATTAAAGATAATTATTGTCTTAGGAATGTGACAAATACAAAAAGATATTGAATTCAAGTGTCCATGGCATGAGTAATCAATAGAAAAAAAGAATTCTGGATGAACCACTCCTTTAAGTAGCAATAGGCTTATGGGCTCCACTCTATGCTATGAGGGCTGTTGGGGTCTGCTGGGGAAACTCAACAACAGGGGCATTTCTGCCTAATAGACCCCATGGACAGTCAATATGGATCAATAGAAGACCTAATAGACCCCATGGACAGTCAATATGGATCAATAGATGACCTAATAGACCGCATGGACAGTCAATATGGATCAATAGATGACCTAATAGACCGCATGGACAGTCAATATGGATCAATAGAAGTAGGAAGATTAGCCTGGTTGTTATTTAGTGCAGAGTTGTCCTTTAACTCTATAGTCACTCTTAGCTCTCACAGGGAGCTCTGCAGCTCTTTCAGATTC
>NC_137826.1:812500-960333 GCF_963921795.1 Nannobrachium achirus | reverse complement strand
CAATGATCACATCTACTGGACCAACAAGGAGAAATACATTGAGTTTGCCAACCAGGATGGAACCAACAGACACACAGGTAACACAGACGCACGCACGAACGCATGCATGCACGCACACATGCATGTGTGCATGCACGCACACAGAGAGAGAGAGAGAGAGAGAGCGAGAGAGAGAGAGAGAGAGACGCACGCACGCACGCCCGCACGCACCGCACGCACGCACGCACGCACACACACACACACACACACACACACACACCCTTTCCACCAAAAGAACTTCTAGAACCAGTTCAGTTCAACATTATTATGAATAATACACGTTCTGGGGTTCAAGGTTCCACCTTGAGAGGCAGATTTCCACCCTGAACCCCAGAACGTGTATTATTCATAAGAATGTTAAACTGCACTGGTTCTAGAACCAGTTATTTTGGTGAAAAGGGGCCTCAGTAAGACTTTAGTCATGCATTTTGTCATAGTCTGACTCTTTTTATTTGGGCTTTTGTGTGTCTGTAGTTGTGAGTCACGACAACATCTGGGCTATTACTGTGTTTGAGGATCACATCTACTGGACAGACTTGGAGACCAGATCCATCTACAGAGCCAACAAGACTCAGGGAACCAACAAGATCAGACTCATCAGCAACCTGATCCGTCCATATGACCTCCACATCTACCACCCCTCTAGACAACCTGAGGGTCTGTACCACCTGCTGCAACACTCTCATTATTACTCTTCATGCTGTTTTATCACTTTAATGTATTGTGTATTATTTGTACTGTTTTGTGTAAAGTGTTCATTGTCCTTATATTCTGATTCATTCTATGCAAGCTTAATTGCTTATTTGCATCATATGTGGACATAATTTAAAATATTACCCCCCCCCCCCAACACACACACACACACACACACACACACACACACACACACACACACACACACACACACACACACACACACACACACACACACACACTCTTGGTTTACATAGGTTGTGCGACATTACATAGACTTCCATTCATTTCCTGTGGCCTTACCCTAACCTCTAGCCTTAAACCTAACCCCTAACCCTAACCCTAACCCTAACCCTAAACCTAACCCTAACCCTAAACCTAGGTAAGACGAGGAGCAAATCCACCCTTCCAGCCAAAATCAAATTGGGAACCCGCAAACGGATTCTCCCAAACAGCCTAAAACAGCTGATTACAGCTGACCAAATTTGTATTAACAGTATCCAGCACACTTTAGGGAAAAGGACAATCTGACAAAATTACAAGTAGCTGCACTTAGATCATTAGCGAATAACAAAGACATTGTTATAAAGCCAGCAGACAAAGGGTCGTGCATTGTTTTAATGGACAGACATCAATATCTGCTGGAGGGTGAACGGCAGCTCAGCAACCCTGATCATTACAGACAACTAGAAGAGCCGATTTACAAACAGACGGCCATCAAAGCCAAGGACCATTATACAGAGACTGAGTAGAAAGAGACACATTAATGCAAAACAAGAGACCTATTTACTGGGTCAAGACACACCTAGACCTAGAGTGTTTTACTTATTGCCAAAGATACACAAGAGTCGGAAAACTGGACTGTACCGTACCAAGTACCCCCTGGAGACCAATTGTAAGTGATTGTTCTAGTGAAACGTATCACACCGCTGAGTACATAGAACACTTTCCTCCAACCGCTCTCAACCAGACATCCCAGCTATATTAAGGATACATATCATTTTTTGGAGAAAATCAAGAGCATTTCAATTCCACAGGATGCCTTTCTCTTCTCGATTGATATAGATTCATTATACACAAACATTGAAACTGAGGCTGGATTGCAAGCGGTGAGAGAAACGTGCCAAAAGTATCCAGATAGCAGCAGACCAGATGAAGAACTGCTGGAATTGCTAGAACTAAATCTAACGCAGAATGATTTCGAATTTAACAACAAGTATTATCTCCAGATAAAGGGAACGGCCATGGGTAAAAAGATTTGCCCCCAGTTTTGCCAACATTTATATGAGCCTTTGGGAGCACACAGCCCTACAAAAATGCAGGCAACAACCAAGCCACTATTATAGATTCCTGGATGACATTTTTGGGATTTGGCCTTATAGTGAAGAGGACTTCAAAGAGTTTATCAACACTTTGAAACACACACCACAGGTCAATTACAATCAAGTACGTACTGAGTGCAGAGAAAATAGATTTCTTGGACGTAACAGTGTTCAAGGGACCAGAGTTTGGAACTAGCCAAAAGCTGGATCTGAAGGTTTTTTTTAAACCCACAGACACACATGCACTCTTACACAAGACATCCTTTCATCCGGCTCATTGTTACACAGGAATAGTAAAGTCACAACTCTTAAGATTTAAAAGGATCTGTACTCAGGTCAGTGACTTTAAAATAGCCTGTAAAACACTTTTTAGCGCATTGAGACACAGGGGATACTCACGAACCTTTCTGAGAAAAGCATATGATACCTTCCAACAGATAAGAGAGAGGGACGAAAGGCCAAAAATTGCCCTCGTAACAACCTTCTCTACACAGAGTAGAATAGCAAACACCAGATTGAAAAGAAACTTCGAGACAGAGCAGAGGGCCTATTGGAGGGCTTTACAATCATATCTGCCTTCAGAAAGAACAAAAATCTCAAGGATTATTTGGTTAAAAGCAGACTGGCGGATTCAAACAGACCACCACGCATACCAGAATATTTTCAACCCAAAAGGCTGGTGAAAAGTAAAACCACAAAAATAGTATATGAAATAAAGCAGAACATACACCAGAACACAACCAACTCGGTCTACCTGATCACATGCAGCAAATGCAACCTACAATATGTAGGAGAGACAGGTAATACGATAGCAGATAGAATTAACCAACACAACCAAGTACAATATTAATAATGACAAACAAAACACATTAGTGATTGTACGACACTTTAGAACACATGGGATAGAAGCCCTTTCTGTGACCGGGCTAGAACATAACCCACATTGGACAATGGGTCAAAGGAGATTCTGTGAGAGACGGTGGATAGACAAATTAGACACAATGTTTCCAGCGGGACTGAACATGAAGGGGAGACTAATGTCCCTAGAGCAGTAGGCAGATAGAAACCCAGCAGAATCATCAACACATCTCACACCTGGAGGGAACAATAGGACAAGTGTCCTGATGGGCCATCAGAGGTCTTTCTCACCCAAGGTGTGATAAGTCAGGACCACTATGCTTAGTCTCCAAGGAGATCTATTGAAATGTAAAGTGAATAAGCTGTTGCTGTGGTTGAATAGCTATTGCTACTGTTGAATTGCTGTTGATGTACTGACACATTATCTGGGTTATTATTGTGATGTTTTATCTGCTTATTGTAAGTAAGTAAATTATCATGGCGTTTATCGTGCGCTTGCCCAGGCCTTACGGCCTGGGCATAAATAGAACGATTACATTCACCACGGCTTCGTGGAGCGGCGCTCGGGCGCGAAGAGCAGGACCAAGGTCCGCTGGCCTTCGCGCCGCTTGCAATGTCGTGGACAATAACTGTAATCTATTACTGGGGGAGAATAGGGTTGTTAGTTATGAACAATGTATAAATCTGAAAGCCATTGGTATGCGGTCAGAAATAAGAACACTTCTGGCTCACGAAATTTGACCATCGTGCCATGCACAGTCTCACACATAAAACCCACAGGACATAAACTACAAGATGACCTGTAGGATTTTATGAACTAGGGGAACCAGCCCAATTTAAAATTGCAACATTCTTTCTTTTTAAAAACAAGATGGCGAAAGCACTTTTCTCTATACTGCATCTTAGGCCTTGACTTGGCCTAGGACAATATATTGAAGTCTTCACTCCCTAACCTAAACCTAACCCTAACCCTAACCCTAACCCTAACCCTAAACCTAACCAAAACCGTTGTGGGGACCTACTATTTGGTCCCGACAATGTCTATTTCTCCAATTTTTCCATACTTGTGGGGACATTTGGTCCCCACACAGTAATAAAAACCTGTCCACACACACACACACACACACACGCACACACACGCACACGCACACACACACACACACACACACACACACACACACACACACACACACACACACACTCTTGGTTTACATAGGTTGTGGCGACATTACATAGACTTCCATTCATTTCCTGTGGCCTTACCCTAACCTCTATCCCTAAACCTAACCCCTAACCCTAACACACACACACACACACACACACACACACACACACACACACACACACACACACACACACACACACACACACACACACACACACACACACACACACACACAAAATAAATAAATAAATAAACAAGATGGATAAATACATTAAAAACATAAATAAAACAAATAAAATAGTAATAATAATAAAATAAAATAGATACATAAATAAATTAGCAAATTAATACATTAAAAATGAATACATGACTAAATGTAATTAATTAAGAAATAGTGACGACAGCAGATGTACAAGCTCACAATGCATTGTGATAAGATGTGTTATGAAGTATATGAACTTATTTTGCTCTTTTTGTTATGATTACAGGTGTTATAATAGTTTTTCTTTGATTGGTGTGTCTTGGGTTTAGAGTGTATAAAGCACTATTGTAACGTGTGTTTTCATATCCATCACATGTGTGCATGTTTTCTCCACCCTGCAGTGTCTGGTCATCCGTGTCAGACCAACAATGGAGGCTGCAGTCACCTGTGTCTGCTCTCACCTGGAGGAGGCTACAAGTGTTCCTGTCCCACAGACTTCTACTGGTCAGCTGACAACAAGCAGTGCATGTCCAGCTGCACTGCCAGCCAGGTGATTGACTTCAGCTGTATGACATTATGTTTGCATTTGATACATTTGATACACACACACACACACACACACACACACACACACACACACACACACACACACACACACACACACACACACACGTGTGCACGCACGTGCACATGCACGCACGCACGTTATAATATCATCAGTAAATTATGTTCCATGTTCGGAAAAGGAGTGGGAAGAGGTTATATAAAAAGTAACGTATCAGGTTCTACCCCTTCTGTGTATACCTCAAAATGTATTATTTCTGCCACAGTGTTTACACACTCACATTGAAAGCAATACAAACAAGACGATACAGTCGGAATTATGCACCTAAACAAAACCTACAACTCCCATACCTATAGCCTATCTATTCTATTTAAGTCCAAAACAAGAATTTGTTTAAACTCATTCCATGTCGTACGTTTCAATTCCTCTTCACATTTGTTCCACAGAGTACAATCCAACAGAAATACAATGATATTTTGCATTGTTATACATAACATTCTGTTTTTGTTTTAAATGATTTTAACCTATACCCAAATAAAACCATTCATTCGTTCATAACCCACATATAACCTATGTTTGGTAATCATATTTTCTTTGCTCCTTATGTTATTTGAACTGTTAACTGATTCTAATTAGAATCCTCTGTCTCCCCCATCAGTTTGTTTGTGAGAACTACAAGTGCATTCCATTGTCATGGAAATGTGACACAGTAGATGACTGTGGGGACCGGTCAGACGAACCTGCAGATTGCTGTGAGTAAAGACTGAAAACTGTGTCCACACACACTTTAAGAGTTTAACTGGCATTCCAAGTTGTATCATCCCATCAGAAAAGCATGAACCTGAATCCACATACTTCACTTCAGGGTATAAAATAAATGCAACAATATTTCTTTAATTTATAACATGAAGACAGTGAAGATATCTCTATCGCTGAACTCAGTTCAGTTCAGTGGGTTGTCATTTGTCATGATGATAGATTTAATTAAACATAACTTGACTAAAGGATCATTTTGTGAATAAAACAGTGCATGTGATTGCAAGGTGTAAGTGTTGTTTTGGCTGTGGGTGAGACAGTCAACAGGACACACAGGGTGAACTCTGTTATGGACTGGGGTCAGAGGTCATACATCTATTAGGGTGAAATGTCTACCAGTGATTATAGGTACAGACAGATATGCACAACAAATACAGCCAGCTGCTCACAAGCCCATGGAGCACTTCCACACATTTCTGTCTGTTCCTTTGATATCTTCCAGGGCTTTGAGCAGCTGGTGGGTTTCAACACAGTGACGGTTTTACAGATGTGTAGTTGTTTGACTATAGTATTTGTGGAATGCACACTACTCAACATGAAATCATATGCATGTGCAATATAAAATATTATTATTACCCATATCATCATATGACTATGACAGAGGGCAAGGCTTTAGCTTTGTGACATGGCTTGGGTCAATAAGTCCAACATCTACTTCTCTTTCTTCCACCAGTCACTCAGGCAGACCAGCTTGTTCACATTGTCTGGGGACAAGCTAGATCTTCTCTTCTGTAAAATATGGCCTGCTAAAGAGAACAGTCTCTCGCATGGGACAGTTGTGGCTGGAGTCCCCAAGTACTTCCGGGCAATGTTGGCCAGATTACCATAGCAAGCGGTGTGCTCCGACCACCACTTCAGTGGACACTGATCCTCGCTGGCACTGGGCTCTACCTTGTACCTCTCCACAACATTGCTTGCTGGTGTCTCCTCATCCGACTCCGACTCTGATCCCATCAGTAGCAGGGTCTTCTTCTTAGGTGGCTCAGGGTTCTCCTCCATGGACGGCTGCAGAGCAGGTTCTTCTGCCTTCACCAGCTCACTCAGCTTTGCCCACACTGGCTCCCTCTCTGCTCTGGGCAGGCACTTGAGGTCCTTAAATCGTGGATCCAGACTAGTCGCCACCTTTGATGAAAAAAAGAAGAAGAAAAAATAGAAAAGAAAAAAAAAAGATTGATGAAAATCGTTTAACTCAGATTACACACACACACACACACACACACACACACACACACACACACACACACACACACACACACACACACACAGCAATAAATAAATAATGGCCAATTAATTTAACTTAGATTACACTTTTAAATTCTGAATCATCACATTACATTTAAGGGCATGTTTCTCAAATACAACGTGACTTTTAAAAGAACTTGTATGCAATTCATGAACACTATCATACCTGCATGGCTCTAGCAGTGTCTCCAGCCTTGCCATCTTCTCATATTCAGCATCAGTAGGGAGAGTCAGACTGTGCTTCTGCTGGGCCAGCGTTGCGTGCAGTGGTTCTCTGTTACTCCTCATCCGCTTGATCATTTCGAGGGTGGAATTCCAACGTGTTGGGACGTCTTGCACGAGTGGCTCCTCTTTGTGTTTAAGGGAGGCTTGCTGGGCATGCAGCTCGTCTGTGTTGGCCGCGCTGTGTTTGAAATGTCCAACCACTTTACGACACTTTCCCAAAACAGCATCAAAACCCCCGTCACGAAGTGACATTACAACGGCCCTCTGTACAAGATGCGCAATGCAGGGCAGATGCTCGAATGGCAGTATCCTCCCTGCTGCTATCATGTTGGGAGCGCTGTCTGTTCCAATCGTTGTGATTTTGTCTTCTATCGCCCACTGATTGGCGACGCTGAGAAACTGCCTGGCACACGCGTCTGCAAAGTGACGCTCCTCGGTTTTAATCACACCTAACGTTAGGACAGACAGAGTATCAGAATAAGTTAAGTCAATAACAATAAGTTAAACAACAATGAGCAATCAATCATTAACTGAAAGATAACATTAGGGCAAGCTAACGCAAGCCCTATAAGTTTAGCTGAAGGCAAAGCTGTGTATATTTGGCTTCATTAGCTAAATTAGCCTACATTACATAACATAGCCTACCTAAGGCGAATGAGTGAAGTTCCCAGTTGGCATCGATCAGATGTACAGTAACGCAGAGGTAGTTTTCGTTGCCAAGAGATGTCCAATGGTCCCCAGTGAGTGCTACACACGTCACCCCAGCCAACTTCACTTCTTTCGTGGCTTTCTCTATGGCGTGTTGGTCATGTATCCTCCTCACGATAGTTCGCCTGGCAGGCAGTTTGTAAGTTTTGTCTCCTGTCGCAGCCTGGAGAAGAAGCTCTAGACCATCATCTTCAACCACGCTGATAGGCCGACAGTTGATGGCAATCCACTGAGCTAGGAGGTTAGTTAACTTCGCAGATAGAGCTGCGCTGATGGGCTTGCCTCGGTCGGTGCACTCGTATATTGAAGTTTGACGAACCCGACTACTCCCTGGAGCTACAATACTTGGCCCGGCGGCCCCAGCCCCCGCGTCCTCCATATCAAAGCGATGTTTCGCTTTTAGGTGGTACTTAAGACTGGAGGTGCTCCTACAGTAAACTAACTCTGCTTTGCACAAGGTGCAAATAACCTTGGTCTTGTCGAGGTCTCCATTGGGAAGCTTCTTGAAAACAAATTTGCCCTGAAGCACGCCCGGGCTCACAGCGGCAGCATCCATGTCAGCTGGTGTTTGTTTTTGTCATTGATTTCACACGTGTTCCGACCAGAGCAGTGTTCACGCCCCCCACAGTGTAACTCTGACAGGCTGGGCCAGGCATACAATTGTGCCAAAATAGCGCATATTAAAGTTATATTCATAGATTGATCACTATGTAGAACCAGATGGCCAGCTCCCAGACCCAACTTTGATCCGCGATTAACAACGATATTTTTTTTTACCGCCGATAAGAGTCTCGCGATAACGCCGATAACGGCCCAGGTTTAATATATATATATTAAGGGTGCCGGAAAAAATCGATATGAATCGATTATCGGTTTCAACGCTAGCGATACGGCCGCATCGATGCGCGTTTACCCGGATCGGTCCAAATCGCGGCCGTATCGGTCGATGTATCGGTCCTAAAGTTAATAATCGGATTATCTGGATTTTAGCATTAAATAATTAACCTGCTGTGAAATTCTGAACTTACTTACTCGGTGTTTACTGTTACAAATCATTACTTCAAAAGTGAGCGCTGCTACAACACAGTCAGTGCTGCAGTGCAACTGAAAGAAAAAAAAGAAAAAGCTGCCTGCTGCTCTGTCCTCTGATAGAGCTGGATTTCTGCGTACTGCAGTCACTGTCCTGCGGGAAGCCGCAGATCTACAAGCCCACAGCGTGTTGCATGTGGATGGGTTGTAAACTTATAGATCTGCTACTTCCGACGCTGGTGCGTGTATGACGCTAGCAATTGCGCGACACACAGCGACTTGTAAACAAACCAACAACGTGGTAGTTCCATATAACACTATGGATAATTCCAGTGGAGAAACGCAACGTTTGGATGTTATAAGAATGAGACAGTAATGGATTGGATAACACTTTTCCCAGTGGAACCATCAGAAGTCCCTGCACTTCGACAGCAAAGGTAATAATCACAGCATCAGCTTTTATTGCAAAGGGCGAGTATTGGTTTTCAAAGTGGGGTCCGGGGACACCCAAGGGTCCTTGAGGGAGTTCTAGGGGGTCCTCGACGAAATGATAGGAACCAAATGGACCCTGTGTAACTCAGGGGAGTGTACAAATGGAACCAAATGGACCCTAATGGACCCTTGGGTATGTGTAACTCAGGGGAGTGTACAAATGGAACCAAATGGACCCTAATGGGTCCATTTGGTTCCATTTAAACTTAAGACAAGAGCCTGATCCATGTCAAACTGGGGGTCCTTGACATTGATTTCTTTTTAGAACTACTGCAGTAGAGCCATAAGATAACAAGAAGACATGATGTGTGCCAGACTTCAAATGTTGCACTTACCTTATACTGCTGTTGTTACTGTTGTAAAGTGGATCTTTTTGAAATGATCTTATTGACTGAATAACAGCAGGCTCTATTACTAGTTTTATTTGGTGATCTGATCTGTGGCATTGCTGAGGATTGATCTGATCTGTGGCATTGGTGAGGATGTAATATTTTAGTTTTTTCAGTGTTATAGCAGCTTTGCAAAGTACAATTATTGCACTGTACTGAAGCCTGAAGGGCCAGGCCTTTTGTGTGTTTGTTTTATATTTCTCCACCTGACCAACTGTAACTGCTAAAGTGAAGCTCTTTGAAATGGGTGTGTGAGACAGATTTTCAAACCATGTCAGTAGGCTTTGTAGTTTACATTAATTATTTTTTGTATCTACATGTCTGTGTCTATTTAGAATGAACACAACAATGACATGATACTAAAATGATTTGTCATCCATCTTTCTTTACAATTTTCTGTTATTCCTTGGTCTTTTATGAGATATTCATTATTTGAAGGTCAGCAATGCTACTTTATAGATTATAGCTTCTTAATTGAATGGAAAATTAATGTTTCATTAAACGTATGTATCAGATCACACCGTATCGCATCGAATCGTATCGAATCCAATCGAATCGCATAAAATTCCACAAAATCGAAATCATATCGAAATTGCACCGAATCGAATCGTATCGAATCGTTCTGTATGCAAGATGTATCGTCTCTGAATCGAATCGGAGCCCATGTATCGGATACGTATCGAATCGCCATGTAAGGGATGGATACACACCCCTAATATATATATATATATTCTGGGGGGAATAAGCCAAAAATAGCTGATCTACAAGCTCAAAGCGCGTTGCAGCTGTGGTGCGTTTTGAACTTGTCGATAACTTGGCTATTTTTGGTAAAGAGCTTTGGTGTTGACAGAAAGAAAAGTGAAAAATCATCCCGGACGCTCTGTCCCATTGGTTAGTGTCTTTCCAGGTCATAGTTCACCAGGGCTGAACCCCAGGTGTCAGACTTCATGCTAGTCCTCATCAGCTCTGTCAGCTTGTCCCATCAGGACAGTCTTTCTGGTTTTCCTCCATATAATGGGAGTGGATGTTATATCTGCTCCTACCTTCTCCCTCTTGATGACATCTTCCTCTTGCTCACTGTCTTCATCAGTAGTGTGGGGATTTAAGGGGAGCTAATGCTAATTTCGTGCAATTTTGTCTTAAAGCGCAAAATTTTGCACAGATGTAGCCCAGGGCTTGCTCTAATGATTTAGCTAGGGCGCCCGAGTCTGCGACCTTCGGGGTCGCCACAGCGGCCAAATCAAGTTGGGCTCCCATTGACTTTCTATACAGGAGGAAAATACCCAGAAGAAAAAAAAATCTGGGTATTTAAGGAGGATCTGAGGGGTCTAACTAGGGGTTTGTCATGATGCTGAATCCATTGCAGGCATTTGTTTTGCACAAAAAACATTCCGTGGGCTAGAAATGGCCTCAGAAAACAATACACGTATGGGTGAGTATTCATGTTAGTCGGAGGCCTTAGGGTTTTTTTTTTCGTGCTAATCAGTCTAAAAGTGCAAAGTTTGCACAGATGTAGCCCAGGGCGTGCTCTAATGATTGAGCTAGGGCGCCCGAGTCTGCGACATTCGGGGTCGCCACAGCGGCCAAATCAAGTTGGGCTCCCATTGGTTTAGTGATGAAAAGTGATGAGTCATCACTTTTCAGAGTTTTGTGGGTGTTTTCTGGAGCTGTGGCGACCCCGAAGGTCGCCGACTCGGGCGCCCTAGCTAAATCATTAGAGCATGCCCTGAGCTACATCTGTGCAAAATTTTGCACTTTTAGACTGATTAGCACGAGAAAAAAACCCTAAGGCCTCCGACTAACATGAATGCTCACCCATACATGCATCATTTTCTCATTTCATTTCTAGCCCAAGGAATGTTTTTTTATGCAAAACAAATGTCTGCAATGGATTCAGCATCATGACAAACCCCTAGTTAGACCCCTCAGATCCTACTTAAATACCCAGAAAAAAAAATGTTTTTCTGGGTATTTTCCTCCTGTATAGAAAGTCGATGGGAGCCCAACTTGATTTGGCCGCTGTGGCGACCCCGAAGGTCGTCGGCTCGGGCGCCCTAGCTAAATCATTAGAGCAAGCCTTGGGCTACATCTGTGCAAAATGTTGCACTTTAAGACAAAATTGCACGAAATTAGCATTAGCTCCCCTTAAAAAAACGTTACCAGAGCATCAAATCTCACACCACCCGTTTCAGTAATAGTTTTTATGCTCAAGCAATCAGGTTGCTTAACGAAGAGATGGAAGCGAGACGTAGGTAGTCATGTGCAATATACGCAGTTTTTAAACTGTACACTGTCACACTGTATGGTTGTTTTGTTGTTTTTTGGGTTGTCCTGGGTGACCTGTTGTTGTCGTATTGTTTTGTGTGCAATAAGGCTGAGAGTGCTCTTGGCACAAGCATTTCATTGTTTGTCTGTACTTGTATGGATACGCATTTGACTAATAAACCGAACCTGAACCTGAACCTTAAATCCCCACACTACAGTGGGTGTTCAATCTAGGATGACATTGAATACATGTTAACTTTGTAGTAACGTTTAGCTCTCTCACAGGGAACTCAGCTGCCCAGATGTCATTTTCTTGAGGCAACTTGACCCCTGAAAACTTCTCTCTGTTATTGTACAACCTGATAGGAGTGTTCCACAGCCAGTTGAGTTTGAAGGATAAAATATTATTAGTTTGTTAGAAGTGAAGGTCTGTGACCAAATAACAAATGACAACCAACCTGTTAATTTACAATAAACTATTGCTTGTCAGTTATTTCTATTCCATTTGAGTTCTGATAGAAATCAACCTATTTTACATGTGTTCGGGACAAATTTAGGTAATTTAGTTTTTTTTTCATGTTTCTCCACAGCTCTCCAGGCTAAACCAACACCCAACACAACAGGTAAGTCTATGCGTTCGTCCAACCGTCTAAATGCTTTCTAAAAATGTGCGATGACACCATTAAATCACAGCCCAACTAAATAAACGACCCACTACAACACTTATCATAATGAACCAGGTAAATATGTTGAAGTGAATGAAAAAGGTGTGTCATTAAATACCAGCAGCTTCACTGTGTCAGTGGTGTGTTTGACAAAGAGAGGCAACACATCCCAACATGTTAAAAGATGGTGATTAACATGCCCACATTTATACGGTTATTTGTGTATGTACGATGTAATGTTATTACTTTTAATGAATGGAGAGAGAGAGAGAGAGAGAGAGAGAGAGAGAGAGAGAGAGAGAGAGACTTGCTTAGGGGTTTGTTTATTTTTAAAGGTAAACCAACTCAAGTGTAATATCTCACTTTATCCAGAGGTGGAGCCCTTCCTCATCGTAGCCAACACGTACAACCTGATGAGGATCACCTTGAACGGCTCCAGCTCCACAGTGCTCAAACAGGTGAAAACCATTGGACATAACAATACATCCTACTGTATTATCCTATACAATATTCTACACTGCTTTTGACATCTAACACAACATATGCTGTGGTGTGACAGGACTTGAAGGGTGCACTGGTTCTGGACTTTGACTATCAGCAGCAGATGATCTACTGGATAGATGCAACAGAATTGGACTCCTCGTCCCGCAGCATGATCAGTGTCATGCACATCAACGGCAGTGACGTCCAGGTCAGTGTGACAATGACAACTATGAGGATGAATGACGGAGACTTGTTTTCAAAATGCTTGTGATTGTAATTCAGAGTACTTATACTAGTGTTAAATATGAAACAAGAAAACAGGATGCCTGGTGTTTCAGTCAGTTAGTGCAGTGGTTCTCATACTGTGGGTCGGGGCCCCCAGGGGGGTCCCCAGCAGTGTTGGGTATCGTTACATTTTGAAGTAACTCGTTATGTTACTTTAGTTACTGACTTGAAAAACTAATCCGTTAAGTTACTCCGCTACCCAATGACAATTGTAACTTAACGAGCTACCGTTTCCGTTACCGACCATTAAAACCCACCAGCGTGGAAGTTTGGTAAACATAAAAAGACAAGAGTGCAACCTCCCTTTAGCTCATGCGTCCTCTTCAAAAGACCAACGCTCCTCAGCATTAAACTGTACAGTACCTCGGTGCCGTGGCGTTGTTATGGAGGCTTACAGGACAGGATAACAGGCTATAACACAGGAGTTAAATGGCCGGTGGGTCCGAATCCACCGTTGTCCGCCGTCCAGATACGATCCGATGATGTACAGTAAATCCATTTTAATACCCTACCGACGCGGACTTTTACACACGGTCAACTAAAGGCACGGACGCTACTAATATCTCCCCGTTGTGAGGAACGATCAACACGTAGGCTATATTACAGACGGACGCAGCAGCTTCTGTCGTTGTTTTGTGGGACATGGATGGAGAGCACCAAGTCAACAGTCAACAGCAGTGAGTGAGTTGATTTCCTGGTTTCAACATGACGCGCGTTGCAGAGCTGGAGAGATGAAAGGAATGTGATTGGCTGACATACGAGGGAGGCAGACAGGCAGACAGACAGACAGACAGGCAGACAGACAGACAGCTACACACGTGTATTTGTTGACAGAATAAGACAGGAGGAGGAAATGTGACTCGGGGCTTCTTTTTTAATCGGTGCACAAAATGAACAGTGAAAATGGGACACTTTAAAAAAAATAACGAGATTACTTTTTCGAAAATATAACTAAGTAACTAACCGTTATATTGTAAAATGTAACTCGTTAAGTTCCTCCGCTACCGCCAAACTAACGTCGTTACGTAACGTTGTTAGTTATAACGACGTTACACCCAACACTGGTCCCCAGATGTGCTTGTAGATCGGCTATTTTCACAACATTTGATGTCGAAGTGAGTCAAACAATGTGATGCCTCAACTCCTACCCCGACAGTGCTTGTCAGGGTGGGGGGTCCCCAGTTCAAATATGATCATTGTGGGGAGGGGGACCTTGTTTTAAATATTATTATTTTAGGGGGGTCTCGTTTCAAATCTGATCATTGTGGGGAGGGGGACCCTGTTTTAAATATTATTATTTTAGGGGGGTCTCGTTTGAAATCTGATCATTGTGGGGAGGGGGACCCTGTTTTAAATATTGTTATTTTAGGGGGGGGGGGGGGGGGGGGGGGTCCCCGTTTCAAATATGATCATTGTGGGGGGGTCTGTGTTTTAAATATAATATTTCGGTGGGTCCCAACACATTCTAACTCCCAAAACAAATGTGACCAAACGTCAAGCGTTTGACGGGACGGGGGTCCCTGGGGGTCTTCTCCTGACAACGTCCCGGTCTCTTCCACACTTCAGTAATAATGGAATTGAGCCACTAGAGGCACCGCTGAGCGAGCTGAGAGTCACCATGCAGAGTGTTGTGAAGTGTGCTTCAGTCCACTCAGTGCTGTTGGAGATTTGTCCAGAAAGGGACAGAATCCTGTCTCACGTCCCTCCTTGACTTTTTGTCAAATCCGCCCCAAGTCGTTACCTGTTAGCCGTCTTGGGAGTGAGAATGTGATTATTTTGGGGGGTCCTGGTTCATTTTGGGGATCAACAGTTCAAATATGATTATTTTGGGGGGTCGTGGCCTGAAAATGTAATTAAAATATTTATGTGCAATTTCATTTAAACCTTGTTGCTATAGAGGGTATGCACATGTATAAAGTGAATGGCAAATCGAGTGGCAAAGTGAGTGGAACAGTGAGCTTAACATTGTTTAACGTTGTTTAATGAATCAGATAGGACTTTTCTGTTCGACTATATGGGCTGTCAAGGCCATAAAGTCGTTTTTTTGCCACTCAGTAGGCGTTCCCACATAACTTCCGGGTATGATGATGATGTCACGCACATACCCTCTATTAGAATCCTCCCAGTAACCCCTACTCCCACCCCTGCCCACATTTACACAAGTTGCTCTACAGTATCATAAGAATGAAGGCATTGTGAGAATATTCAGAGTGCATGTATGATTCATTGACAGGTCCTTCACAACAAGTCCACCATCACACCATGGGGTCTGGCTGTTGATTGGGTGGGAGGAAACCTCTACTGGTGTGACCGTGTGCATCACACCATAGAGGTGTCCAAACTCAACGGGTCGTACCCAACAGTCCTGGTCAACACTGACCTGGACGGGCCTTTGGCCATAGCTGTGGATGTACGCTACGGGTAAGAGCAGTAAAAAAAAAAAAAAAAAAAAAACAACAAAAAAAAACAACGTTTTTATCAAAAGGTAATTAAGGACACATGGTCCATAGCAACAATATAAATCATAATGATAGACAAATACCAAAACAAACAAGGGCAGACAGAGATATCAAATCATACATTCATATCCAGGCTCCACAGTGTAGAGTAAAACCTGAATGAAGTCAGTACAGTGTTTGTTCAGAGTTGAAATTACTCTATTTGTACATGAGGTTCTGCAGCACAGCAGAGCAGGAGGGTTGACGTGCACTGCTGCATCCTGGCACTTTAAACAGCAGTCTCATGCCATCATTATGATACACTGTTTTATTTAGTTTTCACCTTTTGTTTCATTTTAAGTTCATTCTCATCCATTTGTTAAAGCAGTATTTCTAGTCTCGTTTTCAATTTGTGAAATGCTTAGTTTTATTTATTTTTTTATTTTTAATGATAATAAAGTTTGTATTATTGTTACCCTTACCATTATTATTATTACCCTTATTATTATTTCAGTTTTTCTATTTTTAAATATTTAGTTAGTAGTGCACTATAAAAACCCTGGTTGAGTTGAACTCTTCAACATTGTACATGTGTTGTGAATAGTGACCCTGACACAGTGTCTCCCTGACAGATACTTGTACTGGTTAGACGTAAGTAACAACAACCCCCTCATAGGCAGGGTGGGGATGGACGGCTCCAACAGGACAGTCATTGTGAAGGATAAGATCTCCAAGCCCACAGGCCTGACGTTAGACTACATCAATGATCACATCTACTGGACCAACGAGATGAAATACATTGAGTTTGCCAACCTGGATGGAACCAACAGACACACAGGTTAAACACATGTGCGCGCACGCGCACACACACACACACGCACGCACGCACGCACGCACGCACGCACGCACGCACGCACGCACGCACGCACGCACGCACACACACACACACACACACACACACACACACACACACACACACACACACACACTTTTAGCCTTTATACTTCCTGTTTTGATTTCTAGTATTTAAATGTTAGTTAAATTCTTCCTGTTCCTGCATTTTATAGTATTAATTAATGTTATAATAATTATTATAATCTTTTGGTTTTGTGTGTCTGTAGTTGTGAGTCAGGACAACATCGGGTGTATTACTGTGTTTGAGGATCACATCTACTGGACAGACTTGAAGACCAACTCCATCTACAGAGCCAACAAGACTCAGGGAACCAACAAGATCAGACTCATCAGCAACCTGATCCTACCATCTGACCTCCACATCTACCACCCCTCTAGACAACCTGAGGGTCTGTACCACCTGCTGTAACACTCTCATTATTACTCTTCATGCTGTTTCATCACTTCCATTTATTGTGTATTTATGATATTATTTGATCTGTTTTTAAAAGTGTTTTTTTTAAACCACTGTTTCCCATACATTGGGTCGGGACCCATTCGCGGGTCACAGATCCATTTTGGTGGGTCGCAAACATGATATATCAAATGATGAATATCCCTTTATCTCTTGTTTCCTACATTTTGTCATTCATTATAAAACATGTTTTAAAGATTTTCAATAAAAAAAAAAAGAATCAGACTTTGGAGTTGGAAACAAATTCAAACATTTTTCAAAAATAATTTCATGAATAAACAAAAAAGGTAATCATACACACTAAAAACTCATGGGTCATTTCTTGACCCAAATCATGGGTCATTTGTGTTAAATTTCGGGGTCAATTCTCAGAGCCACAACCCTTCCTTGAGTTATTGGGATATTATTTTGACCCAATTCCAGGGTTGTTCGAGTTAGGTAATATTTATCTGGGGGTGACCCGTTTTTGGGGTTAGTGGTAACCCATATACTTGGGTCAGTGGTCTAGCTTTGGGCCAATCAGGGGACAGGCACCATGAACCTGTTTGCAAAGCATGCTGGGAAAAGCATTTGTCTAGGTTTCCAGAGACATTTTCTAAGCTGTTGGGAGCTAAAAATGTTAAATATGGCATATCCATGTGTCTGTCTCGGCAAGCTGACTGTCATATGTCTGAATTTGATTTGTCAGTATTTGAGCCTAAACCCTAACCCTAACTGCTTGGCTGCTAGCTTAGGGTTGAGCTCCCTCCCCCAGCTGGTCTGAAAGAGAAGAACTCATGGTAATTTTGAGATTATTTTGTTTATCTTCTCTAAACTATTCTGATTATAGTATTATCAACATTGATGCATATATATTTAATTATGCACTTTTATGTTGATTTTACAAAACTTTGAACAAATCATCTGAGAAGAAACCCTGAAACATTTCTGATTTTATGTTAATGTCAGATAATATTGGCATTGTCATTCTCCAGACCATGCATATGTAGGTTGTATTCATTTAGCCCACTCAACCCAAAACCTGGGTTATATTGACTACAATCTTGGGTCATTTTAAACAAATAATTTGGTTATTTATTTGACCCAAATTATGGGTCAACATTCATAACCAAATTTCTTGCGTTAAAATAACCAAACCTGGCATCGGTCCCTATTTGACCTGTGAGTTGGATCAAAAATAACCCAAGTGGAGTTGATTTTGACCCAGCAGTTTTTAGAGTGTAGACATTCCCTGAATTAGAAAACAAATAGTTAAGAAGTTAAAATATCTGCAAGCTCGCAACGCGTTATGAAGTGACACGTTTTGTGCTTGTAGATCTGCTATTTTCGGGCAGATCTCGGGCAAACGTCTGATTCCTCTATTGGGTCTTGAGCTACCTGGTGTCCCTATGATGATCATGACATTACAGGCAAGCTACTTACTTTAATTATAGGCAGCATTTATTTGATTACCCCCCAAAAATAGCAGATCACAATGTAACATGTTGTGAACTTGTAGATCTGCTATTTCAGCAACATCGGCCCCTCAACCTCCCCACATTGGTGTTTCTTGGGTGCAAAAGGTTTATAAAGCACTATTGTAATGTGTGTTCTCATATTCATTACATGTGTGCATGTTTTCTCCACCCTGCAGTGTCTGGTCATCCATGTCAGACCAACAATGGAGGCTGCAGTAACCTGTGTCTGCTCTCACCTGGAGGAGGATACAAGTGTTCCTGTCCCACAGACTTCTACTTGACAGCTGACAACAAACAGTGCATATCCAACTGCACTGCCAGCCAGGTGATTCACCTCAGCTTCACTTGTGTTACTGTGTATGACTTTGTCTAGTTTTTGATAGTAGCTGATTGTAAACATAAACCTCTGTCTCCCCCTTCAGTTTGTTTGTCAGAATGACACGTGCATTCCATTCTCCTGGAAATGTGACCCAGTAGACGAGTGTGTGGACGAACACACTGACTGCTGTGAGTAGAGACTGAAACATTACCTCAGTAGTCATGCTTTATTATTACTGTTTACAGTGATTACAATTAATCTTTCTTTGTATTCTGAAAACGTTGATGAACACAATAATAACAACACAATATGAAGAATTTCATAATAAAGAGTTGAGTATGAGTATGAAGCATTATAATCGTGTAATTATACTGTATAATTACAGCTATAAGCACTATATCAATCATTTTATAATTACTCTTAATGTCAAGTATTATAATAGGAAATGGTGCATTTATATATTTTCAGAAAGTGCTCACCAATGTGTTACATTAACCCATTCATGCACAGATGGCGGACGCTACCTGTCAATTGAGAGCAGTTAACGGTTCAGTAGTCTCGCGTAGCCAGACAACTATTTAACAATCTCTGAATGCTACATAGAGTCTGGAACTACACCTCCTGAACTGCGAGTAATGGAAACTGGCATTTCCGTTCTTGAAAATATATTTTAAAATGTAATTTCTGCTAAGCAGCAAGCTAAATATGCTTTATGGGAGCATTTCAAAAATCGTGGAGTCAACAGTCTGGCCACGCGAGACTAAGGGTTCAGTGACTTGCTCAAGGACACTTTTACACTGACTCTGGGGGAGCCCGGGATCAAACCGGGAACTTACCGATTCCAAAGCAGCTGCTTTACTTCATGAGCCACTGCCACCTCACTCATAACTAGCAGAGGCCGTATTTTTGGCCTGTATCATAGTGTGTTATAATTCTCATGGTCATACTACATTATGATCATTTTAAATATGATTATCACTCTTATAAAACATTATCATGTTATTATGTACAGTAAAAAAAACGATTAAATTAAATCTATGCAATAAAATAATACATTTCTGCTTATACACATCTAGGACTATCATGACTTAACTTTATTTTAATTTGAATGCACGCACAGAGAGAGAGAGACAGACAGACAGACAGACAGACAGCAAATCATGTATTTGTATTTTTCTCCTCAGCTCTCCAAGTTAAACCAACTCACAACTCAACAGGTAAACAAATCAAATTTGATTGTATATTATATACTTAAAGGTATTGTATTCAAAGTAATGTTGCCTCTCTCTGTACAGAGTCTGAAGATGTCAGGTTGGTGGGAGGAACCAGTAACTGTACTGGTACACTGGAGATGAAACACCAGGGAGAGTGGAGACCAGTGTTGGCTTGGTTTGACTGGAAAAGGATGTCATCATCTGTAGTGTGTAGACAGCTGGACTGTGGCTCTGCTGTTTCAACAGAATTTACTTCCAGTTCTACACGTAAACCTGGATGGGTAATTCCATCGTCTTGTGTTGGCTCTGAGTCCTCGCTGGGGGAGTGTGGACCAGTAAAGTCTTATGATTCCACTCTCACACTGAAGGTCAATTGTTCAGGTAAAAAAAAAATAATAATGCTATTACTGATGATTAAGGCCTGGATAAGGATCTGGCCAGACTCCTGGGTGAGGAAGGCTCTGATTCTCTCTTATAAAGTGTAAACATACAGGAGGGATTGACCACTGAAATGTGTGCCTTGAACACACTCTCCTGGACAACAGCCAGGCTCTTGGTAGCTGGAACAGCAGAGGTCAGGGAAAGACCAATCTGAGTTCCCAGAGGTTCTTTTTCTCGCCACTAGGGGGGCGAGAAGGGAAAGACTAACCTGGGAAGAAGAAAAGCTCTGTCTTTTCTGCATTGAGCTGGTGAGGTGGTGAGGGGGGGGGGGGGGGGGGGCAGTTGAGTGGCATCAGCATAACAGTGATAGGAGAGCTTGTGAGCAGAGATGACAGAGCCCAGAGATTTGGTGTAGAGAGAAAAAAGGAGAGGGCCAAGTACAGACCCAATGAGTGATTGGGCCTATTTATGTCCGGGCGTTACTCCTTATCCATAAACTTTTGCCTTAATTTTCTAACTATTTTGACAATCATTTTTAAATAGTTCAAATAGCCGATCTAGAAGCTCACAACGTGTCAATGTAGAGCATCTATTTCTAAGTATTTTAAAATGTTTTTCAAAATAGTAAAAAAGGCAAATTAAGTTTAGGGGTAAGGTTGTGTGGTGTCTCAGGAGTATGGTTACAGTAGCTTTTTAGTCGACTAAATACCATTTTAGATTTTAGTTCACTTTGTCGACTAAAATGTATTTTGGCGGGCCTTGAATGGCGTCGTTATGGCTGATTTCACACTTGGTTGCATGCTGAAAATAGCAGATCTACAAGCTGGGCTTGTAGATCTGCTATTTTCAGGGAGCAACATGCGAGCGCAACCAAACACAAAATGACTTTTTTAAACTCTTTTCCACTAGTCCCTCCCTAGTCTCGTGTAGCCAGACAAATATTCCACAATCTCTGAATGCTATATAGAGTCTGGAACAGCAGCTCCCGAACGGCGAGTAATGGCAACGGGCATTACCGTTCAAGAAAATATATTTAAAAAATGTCATTTCTGCTAAGCAGCAAGCTAAACATGCTTATATGATTTTTATATATTGTGTTATATTTTAGACGGAAACGGAAGTGACGAGGAGGCTTCACGTCCGCTTTAACCGGTACTCATCGTTCTTCTTTCGATGCAACAGACTGCATGCCGGGAGTATTTGCCCAAATCGCGGAGGCAACAGTCTGGCCTCGCGAGACTAGTCCCTCCCTAACATTTTAGTCTGGTTTTATATTAATTGTCTTTGTTTTAGCCATGATCATTGCTTAGTTTTTATTTTGTTTTTATTTAGTTTTCGTCAGTGAAAAAATGTAGTCGACGTACATTTTTCGTCATTATTTTTAGTCGATGAAAGCAATGTATAGGTTACAGGACCAAGTCTTACAGTGGAGTATGGAGGTTAGACTTCTATGAACTCTCTCTCTCTCTCTCTCTACAGAGTCAGTGAGGTTGGTGAATGGGACTGGTTTGTGTTCAGGCAGAGTGGAGGTGAAGTCTAATGAGTTGTGGGTCTCAGTGTGTGATGGTGACTTTGACCAGCAGGATGCAGAGGTTGTCTGTAGTCAGCTTGGCTGTGGGGCCCCTTCAGACCTCCAGGGGGCGCTCTATGGAGAAGAGGACACTCCAATGTGGACTGAAGAGTTCCTGTGTGAAGGCAGTGAGTCTGCTCTCCTGGACTGTGATACCTCAAACTCAACTAGAGACACCAGCTCAGCTGACATGATTGTTGAACTCACCTGCTCAGGTAAAAGACAAGCTATTTTCTTCCATTGGATTATTATTTTATAATAATAAAGTTATTTTAAATGCATTAATATTTATCATCGACTTTTTATAGTGATTGGTAATGTCAGGTTGGTGGAAGGAACCAGTAGCTGTGCTGGTAAACTGGAGATGAAACACCAGGGAGAGTGGAGGCCTGTGGATGGTGGCTTTCACTGGAACCTGAAGTCATCGTCTGTAGTGTGTAGACAGCTGGACTGTGGCTCTGCTGTTTCAACAGAAAGGAGTCCTGGTTTTACACATGAACCTGTATGGAGGATTACACCTTACTGTGCTGGGTCTGAGTCTTTACTGAGCGACTGTGTCATAATGGACACTTTTGGTGTCAAACGTAAAGGTTTGATTACAGGCAGACCCACAGTCATCTGTTCAGGTAATGACAAACAATGACTCGAACAACTATGAATGTGTTTTTTGATGTATTGGATAAATACTGTATTTCTGTATGTATTCCTTTATTTTGGTGTCTGGTCTCTCTCTCTCTCTCTCTCTCTCTCTCTCTCTCTCTCTCTCTCTCTCTCTCTCTCTTCAGAGTCAGTGAGGTTGGTGAATGGGACTGGTTTGTGTTCAGGCAGAGTGGAGGTGAAGTCTACTGAGTCGTGGGTGTCAGTGTGTGAAGGTGACTTTGACCAGCAGGATGCAGAGGTGGTCTGTAGGCAGCTTGGCTGTGGGGCCCCTTCAGACCTCCAGGGGGCGCTCTATGGAGAAGTAGAGGCTCCAATGTGGGCCGAAGAGTTCCAGTGTGAAGGTAATGAGTCTGCTCTCCTAGACTGTGATACCTCAGACTCAACTAGAAACACCTGCTCACCGGACAAGACTGTTGGACTAACCTGCTCAGGTAAAAGACAAGCTATACTTTTAATTTGGATCATCATTTTATTATGAAAATAACAATGAGGTTTTCTTTTTAACGTTTACTTTCTTGCCTTTTCAGAGTCTGATGATGTCAGGTTGGTGGGAGGAACCAGTCGCTGTACTGGTATACTGGAGATGAAACATCAGGGAGAGTGGAGACCAGTGGATGGATGGTCTTACTGGAACCTGCAGTCATCATCTGTAGTGTGTAGAGAGCTGGACTGTGGCTCTGCCGTTTCAACAGAAAGGAGTTCTGGTTCTACACATAAACCTGCATGGAGGATTACATCTTCATGTGTTGTGTCAGCTAGGACTTCACTGAGCGACTGTGGAAAAATTATTTCTGCTACTTCCTTGTACGTACTGGAGGTGAATTGTTCAGGTAACAAACTACTACATTAACTACAATAATATTTAAGCCACCTGAGCCATTACATGCTGTATGTCTAAACAACACTTCTGGTTTATCATTCAGCTACACGTTATGTTCTGATGGGGAACTATTCCCTACTATTATGTTTAACATGTTGTACATTATAATGTTGATCTTGCACACAACACATGATCTCTCTCTCTCTCTCTCTTTCTTTCTTTCTTTCTTTCTTTCTTTCTTTCTTTCTTTCTTTCTTTCTTTCTTTCTTTCTTTCTTTTTCTTTCTTTCTTTCTTTCTTTCTTTCTTTCTTTCTTTCTTTCTTTCTCTCTCTCTCTCTCTCTCTCTCTCTCTCTCTCTCTCTCTCTCTCTCTCTCTCTCTCTCTCTCTCTCTCTCTCTCTCTCTCTCTCTCTCTCTCCAGAGTCTGTGAGGTTGGTGAATGGGAATGGTTTGTGTTCAGGCAGAGTTGAGGTGAAGTCTAATGAGTCGTGGGTCTCAGTGTATGAAGGGGACTTTGACCAGCAGGATGCAGAGGTGGTCTGTAGGCAGCTTGGCTGTGGTCCTCCTTCAGTCCTCCAGGGGGCACTCTATGCAGAGGTGAACATTCAAATGTGGACCAAAGAGTTCCAGTGTGAAGGCAATGAGTCTCTTCTCCTGGACTGTGATACCTCAAACTCAACTAGAAACATAAGCTCAACTGACAAGATCGTTGAACTCACTTGCTCAGGTAAAAAAAGAAAAGAAAAAAAAACACTTTTGGTTTGGATTGTTTTTCTTTCAGTTTTTTGTTTTCCCATAATGATTTATATTTTATTTTTGTACTGTTTGTTGTCTTCTATCTGTAGAGTCTTGTGATGTCAGGTTGGTGGGAGGAACCAGTAAGTGTATTGGTATACTGGAGATGAAACACCAGGAAGAGTGGAGACCAGTGGACGGTTGGTCTGACTGGAACCTGAAGTCATCATCTGTAGTGTGTAGACAGCTGGACTGTGGCTCTGCTGTTTCAAGAGAAATGACTCCTGGTTCTATACATGAACCTGTATGGTGGATTTCATCATCATGTGTTGGGTCTGAGTCTTCACTGAAAGAGTGTGGAACAAAGATGTCTGGTAATTCCACTGCCAGACTGGAGGTCATCTGTTCAGGTAAAACAATGACTTCAACAATGACATATTTAGTGGAGGCTCCACACTGGCAGGTGAGTCAGTTGGATACAGTGAATACAATATCTGTGAGGAGGAATCGGCATGACAACTAAATTGGGGAGAAAAGGAGTTTCAAAAGAAAAAAAAAAGAAAAGAAAAAAGAAAACATAGAAATTATGGGTCACGACTCAAGTCAAATGACCATTTATTTTCCTACATTTAAAAATAGACATAGATTTCAAAACATATATTTTTTAATAAAATACATTAAATAATAGTATTAATTTTAAAACAAACAAGCAATATACGTTATAATAATAATTAAAAGGTAAGTGAAAATAGCTTGCAATACGGCTCGCAACGCGGCTCGCAACGCGGCTTGCAACGCAACGCAAAGTGAAGCATTGTGCACTTGTAGATCTGCTATTTCCACTAGTTTGTGTCCCGGGCCAAACTCTCTCTCTTTTGGATCTCGATGTTCTACGTAGTACAATATTTAATTAAATAGGTAATACAGTAGATTGTATTGTATTACCTGTTGCATTGCATGTAACTAATAGCTTTTGAATTCAGCATATTGTCATAGTTTCCCTGATTTTAGAATCAGAGGTGTTGACTTTCTCCACCAATTACAATCAATTATTTACCCAGAGCGACTTACAAGTGTGAGATCAGAACAAGCAGGGAAAGCGCGAACTCTGGCCAATAAACTAACAACAAGGGAAACATTAACAGTCGCATACGTAGAGTGCAGAGAGAGCAATATAACATAGCATCTTTCTAAACAAAATGATTTCTAAATAACGTTCTTAATATTTGTGTGGATTTATGTGATTTACGTCTTTCAAATAAGTGTATCTCTTTAACTTTAAAATAATCCCCCCTTTCTTTCTCTGTGTTTATAAATCTGTTGTTTCAGCCAATCACCTCTGTCTTGTTACAGATCTGCTGTTTAAGCCAATCATCACCTTTGGACCTTCCACAAACAGGGTTTCTAAGGGCCAGCAGCAGGGGCTGCAGGTGTTCAATGGTTCCAGCTTCAGTATAATCTGCTCCGTCCAGCCACAGTATCCAGGAGGATTCTTCCACCTCACCTTCACTGGATCCAACACAACACACACCTACACCCAGCCAGCTGTCAATCACCCTGATTCATACACAACACACACCTACACCCAGCCAGCTGTCAATCACCCTGATTCATACACAACACACAACATCACTGGATCCAACACAACACAAATACCCACTGAATCCAACACAACACACAACATCACTAGTTACAACACAACACACAACACCACTGGTCATAACACAATACAAACCCCCACTGAATCCTACACAACACACAACCCTACTGAATCCTACACAACACACAACCCTACTGAATCCTACACAACACACAACACCACTGGTTACAACACAACACAAAACAACACTGAATACAATGCAACACACAACCCCACAGATTCCTACACAACACACAATATCACTGGTTACAACACAACCCACAACCTCACTGGATTCGACACAGAACAAAACCACACCCAGACAGCTGTCAATCACTCTGCCACCTTCCTGTTTCCTGCAGCAAACCACGCCCACCAGGGAGATTACAGCTGTGTTTATCACATCTACGTTTTTTATCATAACTTCTCCTCTAAGAGCGACGTCCTCTCTCTCACTGTCACAGGTAATCAGGGTTATAGTCTTTTAAAGTTACAATATGAAACTCACTCAAGCACCCTTAAATATGACATGAATTCAGAAATATTAAGCAAATTCCATGAAATATGCCTTTTTAATTAGAGCTGTTCTTTACATGATGTTTGATGTTCTCACATGTTTAACATATTTATCTCACAGATTCTCATCTGACATCTAACATCATCAAATGTACAGTCACAGTGCTTCTGCTTTTGGTCCTGATACTTGGTGGCCTCTATCGTCTCCGGAAGGTAATTATACTTCTTTATTCAACGTAAGACCGCAATGTAAATGAAGCAGTCAGACGTTTTGCTTTTTGTAAGAGAGCCACGTCTGATCCAGCAAATTAAAGCTGGGTGTCGCTGTGTTTCCTCAGGTCATCAGAAGGCGTTGTGCAGGAGCTCAGAACATTGAGTTGGTTTACTATGATGTAGGAAGGGAGAACGTTGAGATAGTTTATTGTAACGTTGCTCGTTCCGATGCTGAAGCTGGACCCAGTGAAGAGGAAGAATACCACCTGTATGAAGAGATAGATGAACCAGGAGTTGCTGAAGCGGCAGGAAGAGGCAGGGCACCACCTGTGTATGAGGTGGATCTCTAAAGGACACTTTTATGAGCAGAGGGCATAAAAGTGTTGAAGGACTCGTAACCTACAGAGAACAAGAGAGCACAGATCATCATTGCTCTTTTTGTGCTTGAAGGTCAGATCAGATTAGACCTTTAGTCTGTGTCCAACCTCATTATGTCTCATCCAGGGCCGGACTTACCATTGGGCAAGGGTGGGCACGCGCCCGGGGGCCTCAAGGGAGGGGGGCCTAAAAAAAAAAAAAAAAAATTACCCCAAAAAATGTAGTAGGCATGATCGCAATCGCGAAATTCCATGTTTAACCCCCATACCAACCCCATCTTTCAAACATGGCAGCCATGTTTGTTTACATTTCAAGAAAACATAATGGCTGCTAGCTCATGAATGCCTGAACGGATTTCCATTCGGATTTTTTTGTTTGAAAGCTGTGAACAGTGTGCGCACACACATGGTGCATGATCTAGGCATGGGCGTGCATGATCCGTGCACTATGAATTACATGGAAGTCTATGGAGAGGGAGGCGGTGTGGAACTTGGAAGACATTTTGAAAAGACCCTGAATGAGTTAATTTAATGATGACATTTTAAAGTATTGCAATCCAAATAAAGTGATATTTGTGTTTAGTTACAGTACATATTGTTTTATTATGGTAATAACATTGAGAGCTTCTGCTCTGCTGGCCACACTGCATGTAGCTGCTCTGAAAGCTTAGTGCAGTCTAAAGCCCGCCCACTCTATGTATCCGGTACTTTCCACACATATAGGCTACACACATGCACGCAAACTCCAATTCTGTATCCGCTTTAGACCCTTCCAATGAGCCAATGCACAGTCAGATTATGCACAGGCCGGTCCGGAGGTGAGGTCACGGTGGTCAGGTGGACCGGAGGTGGAATTTTTGGGCGCGCACGAGGGCTTCTTTATTTCCCCTTGCCCAGGGGCCTCATGTCATATAAATCCGGGCCTATCAAGTGATTACAGAACGATCGGTAACTGGATCAGTGGCTCCTAAACGTTTCTGGATCAGGGCCCAATTAAAAATATAATGGTTGGTGTGTTAAGTGATCAGATGGGTGGGCCGCATGCATTTTCAGAGAATGTTTATTTTAATGAATAATGATCAATGAATTGTGTTCCAGCTTGAATCAATTGAACTAGCATAGTATCCTTTGTTTTCTTATTTACCAGTATCAGAATGACATTCATTTCTCATTTCCAAGGTCTTAAAGAAAGAAAATACCATGACATTTCTTGATAATTATTTTGTATATTCATTTATTAATATTATCTCAATCTTTTGCCAATTATTTGGGGGCCCACTTGTAATATACTCACAGCCGACATCTATTGACAGTAATAGTTGGATCCATTGCTCCTACTCCTACTGCCATCAGAGTGTGAGATAGAGATCTATTAATCTAGTATGAAGCTGGCTTGTACATTTGTTTCTATTGGCTCAATAGAATTAGGAGATGTATTAATTCATTCTACATGTAGATATCTATATGCTTATGATCATTTAACAGTTTGACCTTCATTTCATAATATATTAGATTTCTTCGCTTTAAACAAGTTTACATGAGCAGTAAAGCTTAGTGTGTATATTGTAGCAATAGTATCCTATAAATGTGTTTTTAGATGATTTATGATGAATAGTTTGCGATATCTTATTTCCATGTTATTACTTATCTCTTATTAATTATGTTGTACCGTATGTACCATGTAGTTTATAATTCTTAAATTGAAGTTGTTCTTGTTTGATTTTTATCTAGAGGATTGTTAGAAATCCTCAATAAAGATGAAATTCCTTGAGTAAAATGAGGTGTTCTGTATTCTAAATGTGTTGTGTGTTGTACAGGAAGTTGTCATTGGTTACCATGAACACAAACAAACAGGTTGTCATGGTTTCAGAACAACAGCAAGTTCTTTTTTGAAGGAGCATAGTGTGAACGCTACCGGCCTGATCAATGTCTTTTTTAAAGGAGCATAGTGTGAACGCTACCTAAGGCCTGATCTATGTAGGGGAGACCGGGGGCAAAACACAAAAGTAACACTTTTTGCATTTTCCTTCATAATTCATATTTAAAATGTCTTAGTCATCTTTTGCTATAAGAAACATAAGTGCCCTAATTAATAATACCAGTTATAAGCTTTCACTAGTAATAAAAGTATGTAATCCCAGAAAAACAAAACAAAAAACTAAAAAACACTAACAATAGTTACAATAGTCCCCTGTTACTGTGTACTGTACTGTGCCCCCGGTCGGTGTTTTTTTAAATATATAAATCTCATATCCTAGCTACAGACATCCCAACCTGGAGATCAGCATTTCCGGGAGGTCCCCGCATGCACACGCGCAGCTTAAAACGGTTATAAACTGTTAAAAACGGTTCTGCACGGCGGCGGAACCATTTTAGGCTTAATACAATCAGGTTAATTTATAGCATGATGCCTTACCCTTTTCTTTGGAGACAGGAGAAAGCACAAAAGTCACTGATATTCCAGTTGTCAACACAACAGCACTGAGTTTAGCGTGCAACCAAAAACGGGTACCGTGTGAAACGCTCAGCTGTGCGGCATTTACAGACCAGTGATTGGTCACTTTTAGACGCCCACATCTCCCACAGCGAATCACTATCATGAATTTGCCATATTGACAGATTGACAGTTCGACGACGAATCAGAGGACATTTATTTGCATCGCAGGTTGCTGATCCGGATCGTCCCGGATATCGCATGCATTTGCGGGAGCGGCCGGGATTTCCGGGAGGTTTAGTGCCACTCGCGGGTAGACGCGTAGCAACTATTCCACAATCTGTGTGTGTGTGTGTGTGTGTGTGTGTGTGTGTGTGTGTGTGTGTGTGTGTGTGTGTGTGTGTGTGTGTGTGTGTGTGTGTGTATATACGTGTGTGTGTGTGTGTGTGTGTGTGTGTGTGTGTGTGTGTGTGTGTGTGTGTGTGTGTGTGTGTGTGTGTGTGTGTGTGTGTGTGTGTTTTATAGTTTGACCTTTTAGGAATAACTTATTTGTTTGATCACTTGTCACCTTGGCAAGTTGCTTCACAGAGCATCTTATGAATAATGCAGAACCTTTTTCACTTTAAAGGGGAAGACCACCCATTTTCAATATTGAACTATGTCATTAATATACCTTAGAGGAGTTGTGTGGAAATAAAAAAAAGTTCCCCCTCTTCTGTGTTGCCTAGAACTGGAGGATTGATTTTGAGGTTTGTATTGTAAAGTATACAATGTGTGATGTCATCAAGTTGTAATTTGCAATGCAAACCCCAAAATCAATCCTCCAGTTTTAGGCAACATAGAAGAGGGGGAACTTTTTTATTATTTCCACACAACTCCTCTAAGGTATATTAATGACATAGTTCAATATTGAAAATGGGTGGTCCTTTAAGTTGCCTAGAATCAAACAATATTTGTGGAAATATAAAAATATCTTGATATAACATAAGTCTGCATGCCATGACTTATTCATAGATAAAAATAAACACACACACACACACACACACACACACACACACACACACACACACACACACACACACACACACACACACACACACACAAAACACAAAACAACCCATTCCATTTATATCTGCGTGGTGTAAACTTGTGATGTGGAGATTTAAGTACATACACTATATAATTTGACAACATTTAGCAAAAATACATTTTAAAGACCAAAAAACTATTCTATTTTTTTTTTTTTCAAAGAAATTAAATCTGTGTGAAAGGTGTGGATAGTGCAGGGAAACATGTATTATTATGGATATAAATAAGTAAAAATAGTGATTATCTGCCAAATACATGGACATTGTACGTATATTACATATTATAGAGGCCAGGCCAAGAGAGAGCTGAGGGGTGGAAAGTCACCATGCAGGTTTCTCTTAACAGAAGAGATGGAAACACAAATCTAAACTAGAATAAAACACATATTCACAAATGTTCCTAAAAAATAAATATGATTACAGTCAGTGGTGTGTCAGTAGCCTACTATATGTGTGTCTCTATAAGGGCCTGTCCATTGGGTCAGTTTGTGTCTCTTTGGACTTGGGTTACTTGGACAACCACCTGACGTTCACATCAGGGATTCGAGTTTATTAAGAGACACCTTTAGGAGGACACTACAAGTCTATTCCAGACTGAATCTGGCCAAGCCTATCGGGGTGGCTCGGCACAGACACCGGAGCCTTCATTGAAATGCATAGACTGCAAGGATAATTAATTAAATAGTGCAGTGTTGTGATGATGGAACAGCACAGGCCTGGAATGAGCTCACATCCCTGCCGATTAGAGCAGACGTGAAGGAGTGCTCATTTGTCTCTCTTTAACTCCGATATTGTTGCTGTTGTGTAGAAACCTGGTGTGATGGCTGCTACTTCTGTCCTCTCCTGTGACCTTCCCCCTCTCCTTCGCCCTACATCTTGGCCAACCAATAATATGAAATGTCACCATTCTTCGTTTTGACCCAAGCAGTGCATTTCATCCATTAAGCTACATCTTACAGAACCGTTTCTTTGTCTCCTAAAAAGTGGTTCCCAAACCTCTCACGTGGAAACCCAGAGGTTTGCCTTTGGTCTTTAAAATGTATTTTGCTGTTATTATTAATAATAATAGTTACTATATCGATTTTAAATCATTGAATCGAATCGTATCGTATCGCCATGAATGAATCAATATCGTCCATGTATCGTATTGTCAACCATGTATCGTGATATTTATCAAATCGCTATTAATATGTATCGTTACACCCCTAGTAAGGGTTAGGTTTGGGTGTTGAAAGATGACACATAGAAACAGCGAAACGCTCCCAAGGGGTAGTAGAGCAGGTTGATGAAGGAGGCGGCATACAGGTCAGCGCAAGCTGCATCTGAAACAGGAGGTTTATACCATTGGTCACCTGCCAAGGTCTTTGACTGGCTGAAGAGACATCCTGGAACGATAGCGCCCCCTTCAGGATACGACACCATGAGTAATAGCTCCCTGCCAGGCAGACTCTGATGTGATGAGTGTGAGAGACGAAGATGTTTTATTGATGAAACCTTAGGCTTGAGTTATACTTTGATGCACGCCGGTGTCACACGCCAAAAATAGCAGATCTATAAAGCTCACAACTAGTCATGTGTATTGTTCTTTTTAGTACACTGATTCTTCCGAATCAGGACATAATTATGTTGTACAGGAGAAAATGGTTGTCTATGTATTAATATGAACATATTTCTACATTGATTGGCGTTTCTGACATCTTAATTTATCCGCTGATGACCAAGTATTTTTTCTTATTTTTTTTATTATAATACATTTGTCGGCTTTAAGGGACATTTCACTTTCAAACTTTCTACTCAGGATTTTGGGAGCCGCCCTTGGTTCTGGTGACTCATAATGCCCTTCTAATACGTGAGCAGGCCGTGTGTATTTCAATATTATAATAATTTTACTAGCTCATATTTATGTTCCATGTTGTTTTTTTGCATTCTACATATTAATGAACACTGTTCTTTTTCATCTATCAGGAAATAAACCACTGCTTCATATAAAAGTACAATACTGGAAATTATTTTAATCTAATTGATTTTCTTAAATTATATTTATAATATACTAGTGATCAATAGACACACAGATTTGGTTAATTAATAGGCCTAAATATGTGTTTCAATCAGGATGAAGTACATTACAGTAACTGGTATAAAGGAGTTATAGTTTGAAATGGGTGACGCAGATGCACAAGATTCAACCCCAAAGCCATACCTGGGAATGCCCATATATGGACATAATGAACACTGTTCTTTTTCATCTATCAGGAAATAAACCACTGCTTCATATAAAAGTACAATACTGGAAATTATTTTAATCTAATTGATTTTCCTAAATTATATTTATATACTAGTGATCAATAGACACACAGATTTGGTTAATTAATAGGCCTAAATATGTGTTTCAATCAGGATGAAGTACATTACAGTAACTGGTATAAAGGAGTTATAGTTTGAAATGGGTGACGCAGATGCACAAGATTCAACCCCAAAGCCATACCTGGGAATGCCCATTTATGGACATATTGTGTCAGTCTTTTGGCGATGTCGCTTCTCGTCCTTAGGGCGTCTTATTGGTATAATTAATAGTGCTAGATGAGTAGCTTTGATAGCACTGTTTTCAAGCATAATTATGGCATTTGTTTGAGAACATTTCAGATACAGATGTGTGCACAGCTGGGAGGACCAGGAGTCAGGACATCTGATCCAGCAGTCTCACACGTCACACCTCACTCTTTGGTCCTGGACCTCTGTGAAGTTGGCACCCCATATGATGAAAACATATATAAACATGGTGTCATTCTTTAGTGCTGGATTTGTGCAGAATTGTGCCGTACATTTTATAATTTGTGCTGGTATCATTTTTTTTTTAAAGTTTATTCTACATACCACCTTCTGCGGGTCATCAAGTGCAACTTCCAGGCTGACAGCAGCACCCAGAGATGCACATACAAAAAGAACAATATCGAGTACACTCCAGCAGGTGGACACTGCAGAGTATCCAGCTGCACTAAATCAATACAGATGCACTGTGACGAGGATTAAGATGACATTCTGTAGTGTCATATTGTGTCCATAAAATGTAATTTAGTTGTTTGATAAATACTTGATCAGTTGTGCATATTGAGGATGCAAAATCAGCAGAGTTTGGCTTTGTTGCAATTCTTTATCCTTATTTTGATACAAGGAACAAGGCTATAATCAAGCAGATAGGCCAAAAAACGGGTGGGGTCATACTTTCAGGCCATTTTCAAAACATTCCCTTCATAGAATTCCTTGCAACTTTTTTCTGTTATTCAAGACATATTGAGGATGCAAAATCAGCAGAGTTTGGCTTTGTTGCAATTCTTTATCCTTGTTTTGATACAAGGAACAAGGATATAATCAAGCAGAAAGGCCCAAAAAACGTCTTTGGTGGGATCATACTTACAGGCCATTTTCAAAACTTTCCCTTCATAGAATTACTTGCAACTTTTTTTGTGTTATTCAGGACATATTGAGGATACAAAATCAGCAGAGTTTGGTTTTGTTGCAATTAGTGGGAGGTTGACCCCCATTTTTGCCTAGATTTCCTGTACTACTTCACAGAGGTTCCGCCTATAGTGACCAGCAGGTTACGGGTGCATTCAGAAATGCGCACTCAAAGCACTGGTGCTTTGAACATGTTGCCGTTCGTTTATTCGGTGCACTTGGTGCATTGTCGTTCAGAAATACAGTGCGCGGCGCACCGGTGTGCTGAGTGCACGCACTCACCGACCCTACTCAGAAGATGGGGTTTGGCGGTGTGGTGCGTCGGTGCGGTGTTTTGCATCACCGTGTAAACTAACAGCAAGTAGGCCAATGTTATGAATTAAATTACCTATCAATAGCAACGTTACGTTAGCAACTGCTGCTTTTAAGAAAGTTTTCAGACTGAAAAAGCACACAGTTGCCTCTTAACTGGTCGTTCGTAAATAAGCTACACTGAATGCACTCTCAACATCACCGCCCACTGCACTCACTACACTGAGCACACACCCAGTGCGTGTCAGAAACGCGCACTCAACGCACTGGTGTGCCATGTTGTCGTTGGTTTATTTGGTGCACTTGGTGCGCGCCGCACCGGTGTGCAGTGCCTGGAACAAAATATTTTGTTCCAGAGACTGCCAGAAGCAAAGATTTGATTTTGGTCTATTCTGCATCTAGCTTAACCCTGCAAGGCCCAGCGTTGCTTTTTGGCAACGTTTTTTAAAGCTATACTATGTAACTTTTTTAATAAAACAAATCTTAAAATTGTCCTAATTATTAAATCTCTAAAGTTTTAGAACACCCACTCTGTTCATTTCAGCTCCCAAAGCCTTTTCTTTATATGTGTTCTACTGAGCCCTGGTGGCCGTGACCGGGGCTGTTTTTCCCGGCACGTCATATGCATCATTCTGTACACGTGTCTCCCTACCGGCCAATCAAAGCCCAGATCATACACTGCCGAGCTCTTCAGGAAATACACTGCAGTGTTTACAATGGGCTAGGAGTCTAGCATGTATCTCCCCAACCGAGGCTCGTAGAGGGACACGAAAGACCTCTATGGATAGGCCTCGAGGCGAGGCGGACGCGGTGGTCTGAAGGCCCGGTCTGTGGCGAAAAACGGCCGAAAAACGGCCGAAAAAAGCAGACGCGACCGCGGTTTGCTATAACGCTACTGACCACTAGTTGAGCAACTTACACAGTATAGCTTTAAATCATTTTTAAAAAAATGTTATAATTAGTTTTCCTGTTCTTTTTTCACATTAACATCACCATTAAATCCTATTGTTTAGTATTGCAATGCCATTGGCCACGATATTTGCATATAAATACGCCCCACAGAGACTGACATTCACACCTCGCAGAGAAGTTGAAATTCCAGCGTCTGGACGAACAACATCTCACTTTTTAACTGAAGCTATTCCTCACTAAAACATAAGTAAAATGCCTGTAATATTATTTTTCGTGATCATTAGAATGTCTAGAACATGTGCATATGTTAATATTGTGAAAAATATCCCCAAAATGCAAATTAGAGCATGATTTATGATTTATGGCTATAAAACCTTACAAAAACATGATTAATTTTTTTAAATGACATTTTCCTGTGATTAGGACTCCTACAACACCATCTGATTTTTTAAAATATTTTTTGGCCAGTAGAAATTAATTCGGGCAGGGTTAAGGCCACAGACCCGTTGGGAAACGAGTTTGGGTCGACTTAACTTCTTGCCTGCGGAGCGACTTTCAGAACGACTTCCTCACTAGGAGACTCTCTGCCGATCGACTCTCAGATCGACTTTTATTTAAAAGCAATTTTGTACATTTTTTTTAAATATATTAGCGGCGCAAACGGTTTCCCCTACCTTGTACTGGCTGTAACGATAGACTGTGGAAAAAAAAGGATACGCTGATGACGTCACTGGTAATTCAGGCCTTGTCTGTGTAAGAGGGCCGCTCCCAGCCGTTAGCCTGCTAACATACTAACAACATCCATAACGCCGCTTCAGTAGGTCGGATTTTCATTCCGATTTTTTTGTGTGGCGTCTGCATCCGACCATTTGCCCAGACGATAGGTCAATGTGAACGATCTGCCACGAATCGTCTAGATCCGCCCGTTGTGTACTCCTGTGCGCCGCCATTTTAAAACCCATAGAGGAGGAGCTCTTCACACAGCTTCACACGGAGACCTGTGATGTTTTCAGTGTTACGATGGCGCACTCTAGTGGTGTTTTTGGGGGTAGTTTATCATCTCTCTGGTCAATCTCAGACAATTGATCACATTAAAATATTAATATTTCCTGGCATTATTAGCGCACATCCATATTTTAAGTTTGCAGGGAATGGGTTAAAGGAGCAGAGTGTGATCGCTACCTAAGGCCTGATCTGTGTCTTTTTTAAAGGAGCATAGTGTGAATGCTACCTAAGGCCTGATCTATGTAGGGGTGACCGGGGCAAAACACAAAAGCAACACTTTTTGCATTTTCCTTCATAATTCAGACTACTTTAAATGTCTTAGTCATCTTTAGCTATAAGAAACATAATGTGCCCTAATTAATAATACCAGTTATAAGCTTTCACTAGTAATAATAGTATGTAGGCTAATCCCAGAAGGGAAAAGAAATAGCACAATAGTTACAATAGTCCCCTGTTACTATAGACCAGTTTGATATAACTAAGCCACATCAAGGGTTTTATTGAGTATAGTCCCTAAAATTTTGTCCTAGAGCGCAGGGATTTTTGGGGGGTTAAAACCAGCCAAAGTGTAGTCCGTTTTGACTACAAAATGATGTAATCTGTTTCCCCTCCCAACCGAATCAGAAACCCGAAATTGGAAGCGACCCCATGATAGATATAAGGGTCCATATGGACCCCTGGTGGTCCCCAAACCTGACGTTGAGTACCAGTTCTTTAGCCTACCGTATGTCAGTGAGTGTGTTTTGTATTGTTCCATTTGGTTAGGGTTAGGGTTAGGGTTAGGGTTAACTTTAACAACCATCATCAGTGTCTATCAGCACTTTTTAGGTTTAGGTTGTGCATCAGCCTTGGGCTAAAATACTGTATGTTATTAAAGGGGAAGACAAAGTTTTGTACAAAATGAACGTAGTGTCCGGTTGCCGTGAAACTTTGCACGCACATCCCCACTAGGCCAAGGAAGAAATACAACAAAATCCAGGGAAAAACAGATTTAGATTCTATAATCTACAGTTCAAGAGTTATAGGCCAAGACCCAAATCTTCCTGTTAAAGCGCCACCATGAAGCTGATTTGAATAACGTATATTTTAACCCTAAAGAAAGATGCTGGTGCAGAAAGCAGAAATGAGCTGACCAGATGTATGGAGAACCCAGATGACTGGAGACGCCGATGGAGGGCTCGTCTGAGGACGACGTAGAGAGAGACCTGGGGTATGGCACTGATGACGTGGAGGAGAGAACACGCCCACAGTGCCCACAGTGCCCACAGCGCCCCTGGTGGTAATCATACAGGGTCCTTCTAGCTGTGAGGCAACAGCGCTACTGACTGGGGGGCCTTTTAGCAAAATCACAAACCATGCTACTTTAACTCCGTTCTGCAAACATCAAGTTCTTTCTTTTCAACTCGTTCCCCTTAGCCTTCCATAACCCATGACAATCTACACACCTGCTGTGTGCTCGTTTGTACATAACTTCTGTCTGCTGCATGTATGTCTGATTGTGTGTGTGTGTGTGTGTGTGTGTGTGTGTGTGTGTGTGTGTGTGTGTGTGTGTGTGTGTGTGTGTGTGTGTGTGTGTGTGTGTGTCCATATTACTAGTAAGACACCTGAGGGTGGAATGCGACCTCAGGGTGACATGCGACCTCGCCCTTTAATTCTTGACCATCTGGCCAACCACAGCGTTTCTCTGACGATTCTAGTTGTTGTCATTCTGGGGGGAGTTTGTTCATGTTTTGTGAGGGTATCAACCCTAGGAGACACGGGGAGAACATGCAAACTCCACACAGAAAGGCCCTATCGCCAACCCCACCTAGGGTGTGAGCGATAGGGCCTAAACATGGAGATGTGGAGAACACTATATATGGAGATAGTCCAGTCCATCATGTCATATGGGACTACCGTCATACACAGTAGCCATTGTTAGGCTGGAGTCAATGGCTGTCTGTCTGACTGTCTGTACAGGAAGTGATGTCACATGACATACTTGTTATGCCCATATATGAGTCATTCTGTACCACATGTCCATGTTTAGGCCAAACAGGTTCGCTCCATTTCTCCATGTATAGGTCCAAATGCCCAACGTCGAGCTTGACAAGGAGGATACCGCACATTGTACCTCATCCACCCTTTCTTCTCTCTCCTTTTGGTATCTTTATCCTCCTCCTCCTTTTTTTCTTTTTTATTCTACTCTTTTTTTCACAGCGGCCTAACAATGGCTACTGTCTATGACGGTATTCCCATATGACATGATGGACTGGACTATCTCCATATATAGTGTTCTCCACATCTCCATGTTTAGGCCAAACAGGTTTTCTCCATTTCTCCATTTATAGGTCCAAAAGCCCAACATTGAGCTTGTCAACAAAACGTTCTTAACACAGCCGCCCCCATATTTACTTTAGAAAATATGTTAAATTCTAAGAACGTTTCGAATACTGGTTTGATACAAGAGCGAATAAGCGCTACACTTCTGGAATCCTGTGCGTCGACTTAAAGTCGGATCCAGGCCTAATAACTTTATCTGACGCCCGTTGCCACCTCCTATTTACATTTTCTTTTCTGAGACTGCCGACTGCACATTGTACCTCATCCACCCTTTCTTCTCTCTCCTTTTGGTATCTTTATCCTCCTCCTCCTTTTTTTCTTTTTTATTCTTCTCTTTTTTTGTCTTTCTTAGGCTTGTGTATCCTTCTCTTTTTTTTGTCTTTCTTAGTCTTGTGTATCCTTCTCTTTTTTTTGTCTTTCTTAGTCTTGTGTAGCCACCCTGTACAGGAAGTGATGTCACAACTCGCTGACATCACACTGACATCACAGAGGTTACGGAAGGAAGGAAGGAAGGAAGGAAGGAAGGAAGGAAGGTCACTCTAGCAACAAGGTTTTTCAGGGTAAATGCGACTACAGTTTCAAATACACCAATGGCAACAATATTTATGAAGTTCCAGGAAATTCCACATTTTATTAGTAGTCACTTCTGCAATTCAAATTATGTTCAAAACATTTATCTACCAATCAGGGGCGAAATTAGACCTTATTCTGCATGGGTTTTCAGATCAAAAGGGCCCTGTACTGCTGTGAGGGGGGCCCATAGATTATGACAAAATACAAATAGCCTATGAATTCATATGTAGAGCAGCTATTTTTATTTATTGAAAACAATATTAATTTGAGAAAAAAAACCTTGACACTGTCACCAGTAGGGGGGGCCCTTGGGTTTATAAAACCCATCAACCCTTTACAAAGTATGCTACTGCTACCAATGGCAACACTCTAAAGAATAATATATGAAATCCCATGCAATTATCCTTTAATTAAAGATATTTAGCCTGTTCAAAACATTCAATATTTACTTCTATAATTTAATTTATGAATTGTAATAAATAATGAAAGGCACCAGACACTTATCTATCAATGCCAACACCTTACAAACAATTTCTGAAAATCCCATGTAATTAACCTTAAATTAAAATTAATTAACCTGTTCAAAACAATCAAAATGTACTTCCAAATTTTAATTTATGAATTGTAAGAAATAATGAAATGCAACAGACATTTATCTACGAATGGCAACACCTTACAAACAATTTATGAAAAATGTGTGTGTGTGTCGGCAGCAGCCGCAGGCAGAGAGCAGTGAGATGAGCCAGCTTACTGTTTTATTAAACTAACCACGCACACAACCGTTGTAACTGCCATCACGAGTGTGTGTGTGTGTGTGTGTGTGTGTGTGTGTGTGTGTGTGTGTGTGTGTGTGTGTGTGTGTGTGTGTGTGTGTGTGTGTGTGTGTGTGTGTTTTATGAAGGTTTTTTTAAGAATATGTGTCTACGCATTTTACGATTTTGAAACATATTTATTTAAAGAATGTACCAACTGTACCCCAGAAGGCGATGGCTAAGTGTAATGTTTGATTAATGACTTGCTCCATTAGGCATGGAGGGTGTTTTGACTTTGAAGCTGTTCTTACAGGAGGAATGATTCTGTCCAGCCTACGCTGTCTCTCTCAGCGCTCCTACGGTCTGTCTCCCTCTCAGCTGACCTGTCTGTTTCCTATGCTGTCACATACTTATTTGTGTATCCCTAGGGTCAACATTTTTTGGGGGAATTTGGGGGGTAAAAAATGACCTCATAAGAGCAGATACATATACAATTAGTGTAATACCTGCACTTATATGCCGATATCTCGTTTGGCTGACCAGTTGAAACGCCTTTAAGCATTTATGTTTTTTCTTTTGTAGTTACTGCACTTGGCAGTACAGTTCTTGAGTAAATGTAGCCTACTTAGTTATTTTCCACCACAGAGATTAACATCTAATTATAGAGTTCCTTTCTGTGAAACTGCTCGCTGTATAAGGTGAAAAAAAGCAGTCTTGACGTCACGCGTAGGAGGAGATGTGGTTTGTCTGTGCAGGCTGACAACTTAAAAAAAAAAAAACCTTGGAGTCAGATTTGGTGACATTGACATTTTTTATAGCTGCAGCTAATTGCGACAGTTTACCATGAGAAATGTCACAGCTTGTCCGTGTAGACTTGCGTGTACACATTTTTACAGTCTATGGGTTGGTTCCCTTGACACATCACTGTGTCATCACAGATATCACAGGTGACATCACCTAAGTAAAAGTCCATACAGTATATGGGTATTCCCCAGAATCCCTTTTATGCCCATATATGAAGATCCCTGATGTCATCGATATACACTGGCCAGATGGCCAAAGACATGGCTCATATCTGTGTGGCTGTTTCAGATAGGGATCTCCATGTATGGGCATAAAGGATATTGTATGTTGTGATATCATGGGCACCACTCTAACAGAATCCCTTTTATGCCCATATAGTATATGGAGATACCTGAGGACATCAATATTAACTCTTTTACTGCTACGGACGTTCCCGTTCGCCCCATTTTTGACGGCGGCGCGATGCCAATACGGCTTGTTCTTTTTACCTCATCTGATGACAGTACAAACATCTCCCGTAATGCTACTCTCAAAAATCCACCACACGTTAACATCAATGGAGTCCCAAATCACTTCCTGTTTTTTTTCTGTGGATCTGTTGCTCTGATGCGATTCTGTGCTCTGAATGGATTAGATGGCAACCGAGCGGCCCAATTCACATTAATTCTTGCATAAGGCTGCCCTCTGCTGCCAGTATGGCCAAAGTACACATTTGACGGTGCATTATACAATGAATTTGTTTAGAAAGAACAAATAGATAATTTTCTATAATATCGCAAAGAAAAGCTGCTTTTTGCTGGCACCAGACCCAATAAATAAATAATAACATCTGGCAGTAAAACTGTTAAGCCCATATCTAACAGGACTTCATATGGGAATGCCCATATTAGGAAGACAGCCCATATCTGTGCGGCTGGTTCAGACAGGGATCTCCATGTATGGGCATAAAAGGGATGTAGGCCTACTATATATACAGTACATGGATCTCCATATACAGTATAGATAGATACCTTTATATATGGGTAACGTTGGTCCGATATACATCACTGGCCAGATGGCCAAGAATTAGCGCGAGCGCGCGACCTCGCCTGCATGTCGCCCTGAGGCATCTTACTATAGTAAAATGAACCAATACAACCTAAGGTACACATAGATGACCATGCTCTAGGGCTGCACAACGTTTTTAAACCGAAATCGCGATTTGGAACCAAACAATTAGCAAATCGCAAAGGTGCCTAATAATCGCAAAAGTGATTTCTGTGTGACGGTGGCTCCCCTCCTCCGTCGTCCCCTGCACACATCTGAAACTTATGGTGTCTTAGGGTGCATTTTTTTTGCCTTGATGAAAGCAAGGCAGCGACATACGGTACTTTCTTCCTTGACAATAATGGGAGACAGACAATACCATTACTGAGATCTTTCTGAATATAAAAACGTTTTATATTGCTAATAAGCAAAATACAAGGGAATCTTTTGAAAATATAACTGAACTGAATCAAACCATTTGCATGATTGCCAATTTGCCTATTTATTAATAATACATTTCCTTTTAAACATATTACTCAATAAATATTCAACGGAAGCTTCGGAAGCTTGACTTAAGATAGTGAAGTGATTTATTATATCAACCTTTTAACAAAAAACGTTTTGTTTTAACCAAAAAACTATAACTTATCCGACCTTAAAATAAATAAATATCACGAATAAAATCGCAATCGCAATATTAGTCAGAAAAATCGCAATTCGATATTTTTCCAATATTTTACCATGCTCTGTATGGGCTCTGTACTTAGTTGACCTCATACCCAAGGGCTGCACTCTAAATGTCTGCAGAAAATAGCAGATCTGCAACCTCACAACACTCATCATGTGGTTTTGATGTAAATTCACATCCTTCCTTTGACAGGAAGCTAAAGCTCCTCCTGCCCTACAGTGAGCTCTGTGGGGCTGCCACACACACACACACACACACACACACACACACACACACACACACACACACACACACACACACACACACACACACACACACACACACACACACACACACACACACACACCACACACACACACACACACACACTGTTTACCCACATGATGTGACTGCTGGTGATCAGACATCACCAGGTGACATAGTGCTGCGGCTGATAGCGATCCCCAATAAATGGATCAGCCGGCAGGCTAAGCCTGGGAGATAGAACACTTGTAATGACGCACACAGTAAAAGGACTCACGTCCAAACTAAAGCTCAAGTTTAAAATGCTTTACTTCTAGCCTGGCACGGCCAAACAAATATCACTGCGAGGGCAATAAACAACGTCAACGTCAACGTCAACATTGACGCTGGGAACGTTCCCGTTTTAATCAATGAAGGGTGCTCCACTGCCGACATCAACGTCAACGCCGGACGCTCCGGTGACGGCGTCCAAACTAAAAAATCGCCCCTGTTAAATATTTTGACGGCGTCCACAATGTCCAGTCATGTATAAATTATGATTAAATGTAATTGCATTGTATTTAAATGTATATATACGTGCTTTTCTGCCGTTGGCTATCCATTCACGTCATTCACAATGGTGACTATAGATGTCCCAAAAATCCTTGCAATTATTTTTTTTATGTAATTACAGTGGTCTTCTTACTTTGATAAAATTATGTATAAACACAACAGGCTCGGAAACAACTCCTTTCTCATTTCTTATCCTAAAACAGGTCAGCAGTGACTGACTGATTCTGAACACTGAAGCCAGATTTTTATACATTGTCGTGGCGGCGCTGGTGCACCGAAAATAGCCAATCTACAAGCTCACAAAACAGCATATCCTGACTCATGCACGCGACGTGTTGTGAGCTTGTGGCTCTGCTACTTTTTTCCGCACTTTACAAAGCATAAATTATAAATTAGGCATAACACTACAGTTGATAATGCTAATATCCTCATCAGATCTTTGATTGAAATATCAACAAATTCAAGCTCAGTGGAGCCAGTGAGACGTCAACGTGACGGCGTCAATGACTCCGGCACGACACCGTCTTTTTGGTGGAGCCCTGGCCTAAGGGAGAGAAGTGAGGTAGCGCACATGGGCACATGCACGCATCCGCCTGGGTGACAGCAGACTGCTGGAAGAGCGCTGGAGCTTTGGAATGGGATCAACTTTGACCAAAAAGAATGTACAGAACTGGTTGGTTGTTTACTGTAAGTTGGACAAAATGTGGCCAATGACATCATAGATGTTTGTCGTCATAGTCATAGACCACATGAGACTGACACAATATGTCCATATATGGCATTCCCAGATATGGGCTATGTCCATATATGGGCACATATAACAGGCATCATCTGGGAATGCCCATATATGGACTTAATAGAAAAAGTCACAGCAGAGAAACAACCATGGAGATTACGTGGATACATGGATGCTGACCAAGAACATATATTTTGGAATTGTCCAAAAATGTACATGTATTGGGATGATCTGTGGTCAGTAATAAAGGAGATATTGAAATAGGAAATACCAAGCATGGTGCTTTTATCAGGGAACTTGACGCAGGAAAACACACATGGAGACGACATGTATCTGGTCAAGGTGCTGCTGGCAGCCAGCAAAAAAGCAATAACAAGATTGTGGTATAGAAGTGACCCTCCAACTTGTGAGCAGTGGCTGTGCATTGTGGAGGAAATATATGTGATGGGTAGATTTACACACAAACTAAGGATACAAGAAGAACTGTTCCTTGAGAAATGGGAGAAATGTACTGAATATAAAACCCAATGAAATGACACCATGAATATTTGAAATGGACTAAAGTGTGATAATCAAAATGATGTAAAAATGTTGACCCTGTGAATGTAACAAACTGTAAATAAAAATGATGTTAATATATATATATATATATATATATATAATATATATATATATATATATATATATATATATATATTGATGTTTTCGGGCGGGGTAGGGCGTAAAATGTATGCTAATTAGTAAGGCCAGAGGGGGCCTCGGGCCGCCCCAGTTAGGGGCCAGTTAGGGGCCAGTTAGGGCCCAGTTAGGTTAGGGGCCAGTTATGGGGCCAGTTATGGGCCAGTTAGGGCCCAGTTAGGGGCCAGTTAGGGTCCAGTTAGGGGCCAGTTAGGGCCCAGTTATGGGCCCAGTTAGGGTCCAGTTCAGTTAGGGTCCAGTTAGGGCCCAGTTAGGGCCCAGTTAATTTTTGCTGAGAACACTGAGCTGGTCGAGTCATCATTGTGATGTCAGAACAGGACAGTGCAAATTAATTCTGTCTTGACCATTCATTTGCATCATTGTGATGTCAAAAAAGGTCAGTGCAAATTAATTGTGTCTTGGCCATTCATTTGCAACATCATGGTGATTTTTCTTTTTCTTTTCTATTGCATACAATTGTGAACTATAAAGATGTGTGGTTGCCTATTTATAGTCTGGATAGTCAAAATGTCATGTGAAGCTTGACCAATCCTCAAGCTTGCTCCACTCCTCCATTGAACTCTTTGGACTTTTGGGGGTTTGTGGTTTACTCTCTAACACCACTCTTCCATTGATAATCTATACGTTTCACTGTAACTCAACAGTCAGTGTGAGGGAGGTCAATGTAACTCAACAGTCAGTGTGAGGGAGGTCAATGCAACTCAACAGTCAGTGTGAGGGGAGATCAATGCAATTAGAGAAAAAGTAACGCACATCCTCCTGTTCTTGGTGCTGAGCTAAAAACTGACAGTGCAGTAGTACTAGAAACAAACAAAATAGCTCGCACTCACTTTCTCTGTAGCTCCAATTATTTTATTTAGCAAACAGCAAAAAATATACGTTTCGACCCCTAAGGCCTTCTTCAGTATGACAGGAAACAGGAAACCGATGTCTTTAAATACATTTTTGACACTGATAGTCATTAGCCCCACCTGGTGTGTGGGCGCATATCAGTGATAAGTTAGACATGATTTCGAAGTATAACAAAATTCACAGCAGTTGTATAATTACACATAACTGTACATGATTTTCTAGTAATATTTTTTAAGTTTTTTTCTTTTTTATAATAAAATAGACATTTGCAAAATTAAAAACTTTTCAAAGGAGATCCTGACTCAATTCAACCCTTATTTTTATCAGATCGCAGAAATACAAGTAGACTCTCACAAAAGTAAACCACCTGTTATTTTCTTTTTACAAAAAAGGTCTAATGTCGAAGTCCTCGTTTAGACCTATAGGCGCCATTGTTTTCAGATATTCAATCCACCACACTTCTCTCTTTAAAAGGATATTGTCTATATCCCCTCCCCGTCTTGGGAACTGTACTTTCTCTATTCCTAGATACCTTAGTGATGAGACATTATGGTGTGCTTGTTTAAAATGTGCCGCTACTGGGCTTTTCTCGTCCCCATTCCGAATAGTACTTCTGTGTTCTGCAATGCGGGTCTTTAAGGCCCGTGTAGTTTTTCCAACGTATGCTTTCCCACAGGGACACTTAAGCATATAGATAACATGAGTAGTTGAACAGGTTATTTTACCTCTTATTTTTACCTGTTGACCTGTAGTAGGATGACAGAAGAAGTTACATTTTTCTGTGAAGTGACATTGGGCGCAGGACCCACATCGTCTGTTCCCGTCAGGTAAATCATCTAAAAAGGTTTGTATTTTCTTGGGAGGTAAGTCAGATTTCACTACCATGTCTCTAATATTCGGTGCCCTTCTATATACAAGACGGGGGGGAATCTGAAACGATTTATCTAGCTTTGGATCTGAACTCAGCAGATGCCAATGTTTTTTTATAGTTTTTTTAAAAAAGTTACCAAGAGGTGAGTATTGTGTAACACATAGCACCGGTTGTGCAGTAGTTTCCTTTTTCTTGGTCTGTAAGCACTCATCTTGAGTCTTACGACTAACTTTCTCAGCTGCTTTGTCTACAGTGTCCTGTGTGTAACCTCTAGTTGTAAACATACTTTTCAAAGTCTCTGTCTGTTCCTGAAATGTCTTGTCTGTACTGCAAATCCTCCGGATTCTATAGAACTGACTAGGTAAACTGTTTTTTAAAGGAGTAGGATGAAATGAATCACTTTTCAGTAATGAGTTTCTATAACAAGGTTTTCTGTATACATCAGTTTGGAATATACCATTTTCTCTTGTGATTTGAATATCCAAATAATTTACTTGGTGCTGGTCATGCTCCATCGTAAATTTTAGATGTTCATTTTTCACATTTAGGAAATCAAATAAATTAAGTAGTGTCATTTCATCCCCTGTCCACAGTATACAGATATCATCAATATATCTCTTCCACATTTTAATGTAGGGTAGAAACACATTTTCTGTAGCGTTAAATACATAGTTCTGTTCGAAGAGACCCATATATATATTGGCTATGGACGGGCTGGCTTTGCTGTCCATACTCACACCCTTGACTTGTAGATAGTTCTCGTCTTGGAACATGAAGTAGTTGTGTGTGAGTAGAGTCTCAGTCAGCTCAATGAGAACATGAGTTTCTGGTTTGGAATCTGGTGGTCGCTGATTCAGGAACAGAGTCAGAGCTTCTAGGGCCCCTGTATGGGGTACCGAGGTGTACAGGGATTCCACATCCAAACAGGCCATGTAGGTCACAGTGGTTGGATCCTGGATAGATTTTAGAGTCTTCAGTAGGTCAGTTGAATCCTGTGTAAAGGATGGAAGAGATTTCACTATTGGTTGTAGGAAGAAATCCACAAAGGATGATATGTTTTCAGTTAGAGATCCTATTGCTGCCACTATTGGTCTGCCTTTTGGCTGGATCGGATCTTTGTGTACTTTGGGTAGGCAGTAAAACACTGGAGTAATTGGGTGATCAATTTTTAGAAACTCATATTCCTTTTTAGTCAAAAGGCCATTGTCCAACCATTTTTGCAGTTGTTGATGAATGTCATTTTTAAAAACAGATGTTGGATTCCCAGATAATTTTCTATAGTGTTTTTCATCTCTTAGTTGGCGATGTATTTCTTTTTCATAGTCACTCCTGTTCTGAACTACAATCGCTCCTCCTTTGTCTGCATTTTTGACAATCAGCGATGTGTCTTTTGACAGTGTGTTTAGTGCCTCCCTTTCATCTTTCGTTAGGTATTGTACACATTATATTCTTTTCTCTTCTTAAAAGAGTTTCTGACATCTTGTTCCACCATTCTGCAGTATGTGTCAATAGATGCATTTCTATGCTTAGGTGGAATAAAAGTAGATCTCTTCCGGAATTTATTGGGATTTTCTGATGCTTTATTTTCAGTTGTAGAGTCTGTTGTAGTTACCATATCAACCTTATTGCTTTTGAAAAGATCCGATCCAGCCAAAAGGCAGACCAATAGTGGCAGCAATAGGATCTCTAACTGAAAACATATCATCCTTTGTGGATTTCTTCCTACAACCAATAGTGAAATCTCTTCCATCCTTTACACAGGATTCAACTGACCTACTGAAGACTCTAAAATCTATCCAGGATCCAACCACTGTGACCTACATGGCCTGTTTGGATGTGGAATCCCTGTACACCTCGGTACCCCATACAGGGGCCCTAGAAGCTCTGACTCTGTTCCTGAATCAGCGACCACCAGATTCCAAACCAGAAACTCATGTTCTCATTGAGCTGACTGAGACTCTACTCACACACAACTACTTCATGTTCCAAGACGAGAACTATCTACAAGTCAAGGGTGTGAGTATGGACAGCAAAGCCAGCCCGTCCATAGCCAATATATATATGGGTCTCTTCGAACAGAACTATGTATTTAACGCTACAGAAAATGTGTTTCTACCCTACATTAAAATGTGGAAGAGATATATTGATGATATCTGTATACTGTGGACAGGGGATGAAATGACACTACTTAATTTATTTGATTTCCTAAATGTGAAAAATGAACATCTAAAATTTACGATGGAGCATGACCAGCACCAAGTAAATTATTTGGATATTCAAATCACACCCAAAAAACTGATTCAACCCCCCTATAAATGTGACACATATAAATTATGTTTGCTTTATTTAATTACTTAACTTCAAGGCATAAGCATATACATTTAATTGATATAACTCAAATATTATTAATAGTGCCAGATGTGATACATTTACATTATGTTGGCTTTATTTAAATGTATTTAATTATAATATATGCAAATGTATTGAATTGATGTAACTGAACAAATATTAATCGTGCTTACCTTAAATATATACATTTACAATATATGCATTTTTATTAAATTGTTCCAACTCAAATGTAATTAATAGTGCTTATACAAAATCTATTCATTTAACATTATGCATTTATATTACATTCATGTAACTCAAATCTTAGTAATGGAATTTAAAAACACATTGAAAATGAGTTCCAATGAAAACTCCCAGAGTCCCATAAACCACGCCTCTCACCAATTTTATTGAGTAGTTTTTAAGGCTGAAATCATTCTGAGAATATTGTTTGAATCCAACTCAATTTTATTAAGTACATTTTACAGATCTGAGAAGTGACTCCAGCCCTTTCCCTTGATTGGTCAAATAAGTTGGTCACATGTTATGCAAAGCATGCTGGGAACAGCATTTTTCTAGGTTTTCAGGGAAATGTTTAAGCTTTCGGGAGCTAAAAATGCTAAATGTATCATATCAATGTGTCTGCCTTGGCAAGATGACTGTCATATGTCAGAATTTGATTTGTCAGTATTTGAGCCTAAACCCTAACCCTAACTGCTAGGCTGCTAGTTTAAGCTTGAGCTCCCTCCCCATGCTAGGCTAAAAGAGAAGAACTCATGGTAACTTTGAGGTTATTGCGTTGGTTTTCTCTTAAATGTTCTGATTATTCAATAATCACTGCTATTGCATACATCCATTATGCATCTGTATGTTGATATTGTAAAACTTGAAACAAATCATCCAGAAGAAAACCTGAAACCGAACTCTTCTTATGTAAATGTAAAAGTATTTTATTTATCTTAGCTTAATTCCATAAAAATGAGTTGAACCAACACATTTACGTTAACATTTGTTTGAGTTGGACAAACGTAAATTAATTAAGTTCATATAATTAACTTGGCTTAAGTTAATGAAAATGAGTTGGACTAATTGAACAACATGCATTGCATTGAATGTAGATTTGACTTGGGACTACATATATCCCATATATAAATTTACTCATATAAAATGGGTGGAAAAGTTTCACACATTTAAAATGTGTTCAACTGAGAGATTATTTTTTTGGGTGCACAAGAGAAAATGGTATATTCCAAACTGATGTATACAGAAAACCTTGTTATAGAAACTCATTACTGAAAAGTGATTCATTTCATCCTACTCCTTTAAAAAACAGTTTACCTATTAGTCAGTTCTATAGAATCCGGAGGATTTGCAGTACAGACAAGACATTTCAGGAACAGACAGAGACTTTGAAAAGTATGTTTACAACTAGAGGTTACACACAGGACACTGTAGACAAAGCAGCTGAGAAAGTTAGTCGTAAGACTCAAGATGAGTGCTTACAGACCAAGAAAAAGGAAACTACTGCACAACCGGTGCTATGTGTTACACAATACTCACCTCTTGGTAACTTTTTTAAAAAAAACTATAAAAAAACATTGGCATCTGCTGAGTTCAGATCCAAAGCTAGATAAATCGTTTCAGATTCCCCCCCGTCTTGTATATAGAAGGGCACCGAATATTAGAGACATGGTAGTGAAATCTGACTTACCTCCCAAGAAAATACAAACCTTTTTAGATGATTTACCTGACGGGAACAGACGATGTGGGTCCTGCGCCCAATGTCACTTCACAGAAAAATGTAACTTCTTCTGTCATCCTACTACAGGTCAACAGGTAAAAATAAGAGGTAAAATAACCTGTTCAACTACTCATGTTATCTATATGCTTAAGTGTCCCTGTGGGAAAGCATACGTTGGAAAAACTACACGGGCCTTAAAGACCCGCATTGCAGAACACAGAAGTACTATTCGGAATGGGGACGAGAAAAGCCCAGTAGCGGCACATTTTAAACAAGCACACCATAATGTCTCATCACTAAGGTATCTAGGAATAGAGAAAGTACAGTTCCCAAGACGGGGAGGGGATATAGACAATATCCTTTTAAAGAGAGAAGTGTGGTGGATTGAATATCTGAAAACAATGGCGCCTATAGGTCTAAACGAGGACTTCGACATTAGACCTTTTTTGTAAAAAGAAAATAACAGGTGGTTTACTTTTGTGAGAGTCTACTTGTATTTCTGTGATCTGATAAACATAAGGGTTGAATTGAGTCAGGATCTCCTTTGAAAAGTTTTTAATTTTGCAAATGTCTATTTTTTTATAAAAAAGAAAAAAACGTAAAAAATATTACTAGAAAATCATGTACAGTTATGTGTAATTATACAACTGCTGTGAATTTTGTTATACTTCGAAATCATGTCTAACTTATCACTGATATGCGCCCACACACCAGGTGGGGCTAATGACTATCAGTGTCAAAAATGTATTTAAAGACATCGAAACGTATATTTTTTGCTGTTTGCTAAATAAAATAATTGGAGCTACAGAGAAAGTGAGTGCGAGCTATTTTGTTTGTTTCTGGGAGATCAATGCAACTCAACAGTCAGTGTGAGGGGAGGTCAGGAGATGTCTGAACTGCGTTAAGGCTTGAAGACCATTGTCTGTGATGGAACCAACTACATGCTCTGATAGGTTGCACCACACCCGGACAGCAGTGAGGAGAAAGATTCTGTCCATGTGTGTGGTTTTGGAGGCCGTCTTGTATATGGTGGAGGGAGCATATCTGTTATAGTTGTGGTTTGAACTCTGCCATCCACTTGACTTAGAACCATTAAAACTATAGTTTTATAGTTATAGTTATAGTGATTGGTTTGAAAGGCCATTAACTCTCTGCTCTATGCTACAAAAAGGGTGGAGAAGTAGAAAAATACAGAAACAATCTTGCTTGTAGTTTGTCTTTCTCCCTTGCAGATGTCTTGATGAAAAACATGTTTTAATTGATCTTGACTGTTTTATTTTTATGGCAGGGGTAAACAGACAGAATGAACAATTATTTGTTTATTCGTATGTTTAAAATCTAGTGTATTCATCAAGGACACATCATGTGGTAATCGTTCATCGTTCATCTACACATCCTCCATTTTGATGCACATGTGTTACTCTGTTGTGTGTGTGTGTGTGTGTGTGTGTGTGTGTGTGTGTGTGTGTGTGTGTGTGTGTGTGTGTGTGTGTGTGTGTGTGTGTGTGTGTGTGTGCATGCTGCAGCCCCACAGAGCTCACTATTCAGGGCAGGAGGAGCTTTTGCTCGTCGTCGACTAGAAAGGTGTGAATTTACATCAAAACCACATGATGATGAAGAGATACTCTGAGCTGACGTGTCACTAATAAACACACAGACCACAGCCAGTGTTGATCACAATCACAACCAGAATCCATCGGTGCAGATCGGTGAAGTTCCAGTTGAGAATCCAGTGTGAGTGAATCCAGACATGGATAAAACCGGGATGATTGTGTTTCTCCTGCTTTGGAGCTCAGGTAAACACTCTGTTTTAATGACACTTGTTGCTTGATGTGGATGTGAAAATACACTGAGGCACAAAGCTGAGTGTGTGTGTGTGTGTGTGTGTGTGTGTGTGTGTGTGTGTGTGTGTGTGTGTGTGTGTGTGTGTGTGTGTGTGTGTGTGTGTTGTGCGTGCGTGCGTGCGTGCGTGCGTGCGTGCGTGCGTGCGTGCGTGCGTGCGTGCGTGCGTGTGTGTGTTAGGGCATAATGTGACACACGCCGTAACTACTCTGCTATCAACACCTCCTAAACTTTTTGCTCTTTGAGCACACACACACACACACACACACACACACACACACACACACACACACACAGACACACACACAATATGAATTTATATAATTTATTCAGTATTGAGTTTATTGGGGTTCATATGGTTACAGTGGCATCATGCAGGTGTGTGTGTGTGTGTGTGTGTGTGTGTGTGTGTGTGTGTGTGTGTGTGTGTGTGTGTGTGTGTGTGTGTGTGTGCGTGCGTGCGTGCGTGCGTGCGTGCGTGCGTGCGTGCGGCATGAAGTGAAATGTTGTGGCCTAGCCTGTTCATCATGTTAAATTAAAGATAATTGTTGTCTTAGGAATGTGACAAATACAAAAAAATATTGAATTCAAGTGTCCATGGCGTGAGTAATCAATAGAAAAAAAGAATTCTGGATGAACCACTCCTTTAAGTAGCAATAGGCTTATGGACTCCACTCTATGCTATGTGGGCTGTTGGGGTCTGCTGGGGAAACTCAACAACAGGGGCATTTCTGCCTAATAGACCCCATGGACAGTCAATATGGATCAATAGAAGACCTAATAGACCCCATGGACAGGATGTTTGTTTTGACTTTTTGTATTGTTGTGATGCTCATGGTTGGAACTAGGTCTCTACCGTGTATGAATTAAAATGACAGCGCTGCCTCTCAAACCTTTTTATTTCAAGGACCCCCATAACTCTGAGAGTACAAGTGCAATCAAACTGACCTGTTTGCAGCGGCGGCTCCAGAGAATTGTGACTGGGGGGGGGGGGGGGGGGCTATGGGGGAGCTGGCTATGGGGGAGCTGGCTTTTTTAGAGCGGGGGCTAATTCATTTTGGCAACAAACAATAATGAATAGTACTAATATGAAAAACGTGATTCACTCGCACCTAGGTTATGGATAACTGAACAGACCAGATCATTGGCAGTTTCCAGCTCCAAATCTGAGGACTGTAGGTGATCGGATAGGGTTTTTGTGAGGCTGAAGATGCTTTCCAGCATAAAAAGTATGATTTTATTGTATGGTTTAGAAGTCAGTCAATTTTATTGTATGGTTTAGAAGTCAGACACAAAATTGTCTTTTTAGGGTGTGAACTACTCCTTTAAGTAGCAATAGGCTTATGGGCTCCACTCTATGCTATGAGGGCTGTTGAGATCTGCTGGGGAAACTCAACGACAGGGGCATTTCTGCCTAACAGACCCCATGGACAGTCAATATGGATCAATAGAAGACCTAATAGACCCCATGGACAGTCAATATGGATCAATAGAAGACCTAATAGACCCCATGGACAGTCAATATGGATCAATAGAAGACCTAATAGACTCCATGGACAGTCAATATGGATCAATAGAAGTAGGAAGATTAGCCTGGTTGTTATTTAGTGCAGAGTTGTCCTTTAACTCTATAGTCACTCTTAGCTCTCACAGGGAGCTCTGCAGCTGCAGAATGTCCTTTTCTTGAGGCCACTACTTGACCTCTGAAAACTTCTCTCATGTTATTGGACAACTTGTCAGGAGTGTTCCAGAGCTGGTTGAGTTTGAAGGATAATTAAATTAGTTTGTTAGTGGTTAACCAACCTGTTAATTTACAACAAACTGTTGCCAGCTATTATATTTTCATTGCATGTGAGCTCTGATAACTGAAAATATTTCATGAACAAAAGAACTCAAACACTGCTCATGATCTGCAGTATCAGATTATTCAACATGACAGACGTTTAGTGTCTTTTAAAGACACTCTTAATGAAGGTCCAGAGGGACCAAAACGTCAGTCAATGTGAATAAAATCAGATGTGTGCAGGATCATGACATATTCTGTTCATGATTGCTTCAGTTGTCACCGTCCAATGCACCTGCATCTGAAGTGGGGGAACATTTCTCCATTCCGACATGTCGCCACTACTCCAACATTGACTTCTTATTGGAGTGGCGACACTTCCATAATAGAGGTTAGGTTTATGGTTAGGGTTGAGATAGGGTTAGTGTCGGAAAGGAGACATGTAAACCTGAAGTGGATGTTGAGAATGTTTCCTTTGCATGTGACCTCTGATAGAAATCATAGTTCCTCATTCCCACCCTGTGCCAAATAAACAACAGCAAAGAGGAGAAACAAAGGATATGTTTCTCCTGTATTTCAACAGATAAACCAATAATCCAACCAAGAAGATTATTTAGTTTGTTTATGTTTCTCCTCAGCTCTCCAGGCTACACCAACACACAACACAACAGGTAAGTCGGCCTGCCTGCCTGCCTGCCTGCCTGCCTGCCTTTCTGCCTGACAGATTGAAAATGTGAGATGACACCATTAAATCACAGCCTCCACCATAGGCGATTCTACTGGGGAGGCAAAGGGTCATAAAGTCAATGCAAGGTTCCACAACGGCAAACAAATTTCCACAGAGCGGAAAAAAGACCCCTCTCTCTCTCTCTCTCTCTCTCTCTCTCTCTCTCTCTCTCTCTCTCTCTCTCTCTCTCTCTCTGTGGCTGCCTGCTGCTGCCATGTGGTGGAAAAAGTACTCAAATGTCTTACTTAAAGTATTATGTAGTTTTATAATAACTACAGTTTTAAAATAAATAGTTGAGTAAAAATACAATATTTGGATCCGAGATGTAGTGGAAGTACTGGAAATTGGGAATACTCAAGTAAAGTACAAACACCTACAAGTGCAGTACTCAAGTGAATGTACTTTACTACTTAGTTGTTGCAAAATAAGTAAACAAATCAAATAGACATGCTCATTGTGTCTAGAAAAAGAAGCACCTGTTTTTCACTGTTTTGTTCATATTGTGTTACATTTAGGTAAAAAAAAAAAAAAAGCGTAGAAACCCACTAAAACTGTAGATAGCCTGTCGTGTACCCCCTGCTAGCAGAGGCTACAATCACTATGGAGAGAGAGAGAGAGAGAGAGAGGGGGGGGAAAAAAAGGGGGGGGGGGGGACAGAGAGAGGAGAGAGAGAGAGGGGGGGGGGGGGGAGACAGAGAGAGAGAGAGAGAGAGAGAGAGAGAAGAGAGAGGAGGGGAGAGGGAGAGGGGGAGAGGGGGGGGAGAGACAGAGAGAGAGAGAGAGAGAGAGAGAGAGAGGGGGGGGGAGAGACAGAGAGAGAGAGAGAGAGAGAGAGAGAGAGGAGGAGAGGGAGAGGGAGAGGGCGGAGGGGAGAGGGCGAGGAGGGGGAGGGGGGGGAGAGACAGAGAGAAGGAGAGAGAGAGAGAGAGAGAGGAGAGAGAGGGAGAGGGTGGGGAGGGGTGAGTGCAGGTAGAAGTCTGCTTCTGTCTTAGTCTGTCCTGTCTGTCTGTCTGTCTGTCTGTCTGCTGTCTGTTCTGTCTGTCTGTCTGTCTGTCCAGAGTTAATTGGAATGAGATAGTCTTGCTTTGGGGTTTGTGTATGTTTAAAGGTAAACCAACTCAAATGTAATGTCTTACTTTGTCCAGAGGTGGAGCCCTTCCTCATCGTAGCCAACTGGGACAACCTGTTGAAGATCAACTTGGATGGCTCCAGCTCCACAGTGCTCAAACAGGTGAAAAACCATTGACCATTTTAACGTGCAATTACACGTTAAAAAACACAACACATCATATGTAATCCTATACAATATTCTACACACAGTGCTTTGACCTGCTGGAATGTATTCCTGTCTGAGACTAACACTACTGCTGTGGTGTGACAGGACTTGAAGAACGCAGGGGCTCTGAACTTTGACTATCAGCAGCAGATGATCTACTGGATAGAGTTCACTAATCTGGAACCCCCGTTCCACACCATGATCAGTGTCATGAACATCGACGGCAGTGATGTCCAGGTCAGTGTGACAATGACAGGATGAATGACAGAGACTTTTTGAGCGGTGGTCATAGACGCACGCACGCACGCACGCACGCACGCACGCACACACACACACACACACACCGCTCACTTCAAACTTGGGTTAGATTTTTTATGATTATACTATGTTTAAAATAGTTTGTGATATCAGTGTTAAATATAAAACATGAATAAAATAAAACCAGGGTGCCTGGTGTCAGTAGTTCTCAAACTGTGGGTCGGGGGCCCCCAGCTTGTCTGTCTGTCTGTCTGTCTGTCTGTCTGTCTGTCTGTCTGTTTGTCCAAAGTTATTTGGAATGAGATCTTGCTTTGGAGTTGGGGGTGGGGGGGTGTGATTAACTTAACTCATTTACTGTCTTTTAAAACATTGCTGAACTCATCAACTGCTGCGTCGTCCTTACCTTTTAACGTGGGAACGATCTGTGCACGAATCATGTACCAGACGTGTGTATCACAGCTTTCAAATAAAACAATCTGATTGAAAAAAGACGTTTCCATCGCTGAGCAGCAGCTTCTACTGTTTACATGTGTTGCCAGATTGGGCGGTTTTTCCGCCCATTTGGGCTATTATAAAACTCATTGGGCTGGACAAAATAGCATTGGGCGGGGACTTAAAATTTGGGCTTGTTTTTAACATATCTGGCTGGTTTTATTAGCCTCAAGACACCAGCTTTTCACGCAGTACAGTGTGTAAAACATGGTTTCTTTCTACTGCTCAGTGCTCTGATCCGGTCTAGAAACAACCTACCCACTGTATCCAGTCCTTAACACCCATAAATGCATGCACTGTTTCCGTATCCACTCTAGACCGGACATTTATTTGATCCAATAATGGCCATGTTGTGAGTACATAGGGCGGGAGATGGATACTGATCCATCTAGGGGTGAAGCTGCATGTAGTGTGTCACTTTCACCGGTTTAATTCCGGTGCGGGAGGAAAATATTGTATCTGTAGGCTTATATATTTTTTTTCAAACTCGGTTTTGTGGTTCGATTTTGCGGTTGAATTGGGCTGGTTTTAAGTTGTGCTTGGGCTGGAAACTGTCATTCTGATCTGGCAACCCAACATGAAAGCTAACGGAAGATCCGGTCCTGCCAGAAACCGGAAATACATTCTGTAAATGTGTATTGGATTTGTATTCTTACAGTGCAATTCGTAACTGTTCACATCTGTAACTCACATTTCCACATTTGTAACTCACATATCTCACAACGCTGCACAGTGCAAGGGGTTGTGAGCTTGTAAATCAGCTATTTATCTGTGGAAGCGACTCAAACAAAATGTTATGCCTCAACTCCTACATTTATAAGTGCTTGTCAGGGTGGGGGTCCCCAGTTTAAATATGATTATTTTGGGGGAGCCCCAGTTCTGGGGGTCGTCTGAGGACGTCCCGGTCACTTCCAAGTCGTTAAAGGGTGACGGCTTCATTAATAAACAGTTAAAACAGCGGAGGTGAGGGGCCCTGCCCGGCGAGCGAGTCACCATGCAGAGTGTTGTGAAGTGTGAACTGTTGGAGATTTGTCCAGAAAGGAACAGAATCCTACCTCACGTCCCTCTTGGTCACATGTTGACGTTTTGTCAAATCCGTCCCAAGCCGTCACCGTTAGCCGTCTTGGGAGTGAGAATGTGTTGGGTCTCCAGTTCTATTATGATTATTTTGGGGGTCCCCAGTTCATTTTGGGGGTCCCCACTCAGATTTGGGGGACCAAAATGAGCAAATATGATAGTTTTGGGGGTTCATGGCCTGAAAAGTGTGACAACCACTGAGTTAGTGTAGCCTACTCCATGATCCACAAGGATGCGACTTTGAATCTGACTCCTGGTCTCATATCTTACTCCTCTGTCTGTCCTTGGTTTCATGATCAGGACCCCGGAATAGACAGAGCCTCTCACTGAGGCCCCCTGATTGCTGCATGTAAAATAAATAAATAAAAATAAATGGATATTCAGATTACGCACGCACGCACGCACGCACGCACGCACGCACACACACACACACACACACACACACACACACACACACACACAGACAGACAGTATATTTCCTCTCCCTCCTCCCTTCCAGTAACCCCACCCCCAGCCCACATTTTAACAAGTTGCTCTACACTATCATATCTAAGAATGAAGGCATGGTGAGAATATTCAGAGTGCATGTATGGTTCATTGACAGGTCCTTCACAACAAGTCTACCATCACACCATGGGGTCTGGCTGTTGATTGGGTGGGAGGAAACCTCTACTGGTGTGACCTTGTGCATCACACCATAGAGGTGTCCAAACTCAACGGGTCGTACCCAACAGTCCTGGTCAACACTGACCTGGACGGGCCTTTGGCCATAGCTGTGGATGTACGCTACGGGTAAGAGCAGTAAAAAGAAAAAGAAAGAAAACACACTTGTGAACCATATAGTTTTTATCAAAAGGTAATTAAGGACAAATGGTCCATAGCAACAATATAAATCATAATGATAGACAAATACCAAAACAAACAAGGGCAGACAGAGTCCATATCAAATCATACATTCATATCCAGGCTCCACAGTGTAGAGTAAAACCTGAATGAAGTCAGTACAGTGTTTGTCAGAGTTCAAATGACTATAAATTTGTACATGAGGTTCTGCAGCACAGCAGAGCAGGAGGGTTGACGTGCACTGCTGCATCCTGGCACTTTAAACAGCAGTCTCATGCCATCATTATGATACACTGTTTTTATTTAGTTTTCACTTTTTGTTTCATTTTCAGTTCATTCTCATCCATTTGTTAAAGCAGTATTTCTAGTTTCGTTTTCAATTTGTGAAATGCTTAGTTTTATTTTATTTTTTATTTTTAATAATAATAAAGTTTGTATTATTGTTACCCTTACCATTATTGCGACCGTTAGGTCGCAATTTAGTATCAAAACCTCCACCGGCCGTCCGTCCGTCCGTCCGTCCGTCCGTCCGTCACACGTCACACCTTTGCCCTGCTCATATCTCCGCATCAGTATGACATCACACTGCTGACATCAGTATGACATCACACCGTACACAAATGACTATAAGACCGGCAAGAAACAGTGGTCTAAAACAGTGGTTGCTATGGTAACCAGTTGGTTGCTAAGGTAAAAAACATGGTTGCTATGGTAAACAGTTGGTTGCTAGGGTAAACAGTTGGTTGCTAGGGTAAGAAAACATGGTTGCTATGGTAAACAATTGGTTGCTAGGGTAAACAGTTGGTTGCTAGGGTAAAAAAACATGGTTGCTGTGGTAAACAGTTGGTTGCTAGGGTAAACAGTTGGTTGCTAAGGTAAAAAACATGGTTGCTTTTTCCCCAACTCATATCTCCGCCACCGTTGCCCCAAGACATGCCAAACTTTGCACACACACTCCTTGCCTGCCAATCCACAACCTCCACCTCTCACGTCATACGGGCAGCCATAGTTACACCTGGAATGTTGAATCTCCATATATGGAGATAACCTACGCATCACACAAAGTCTGACCTCACCAGCCCATACTTGGGCATGGACGACTTATATCTCCATATACGGAGATGGCCATATATGGAGATACGATGACATCACAGAGTCCACAGCTGATGATGTGGCGTGATGTCATACAATACACAAACAAGCCCTATATAAAGGGGCAATTCTCACCAGGGAAGAGAGCATTCCCCACTAGCTGAGTATCTTAAGATGGTTGGATGTGATGATAAGCTATAAGCTTAGTTGATCCTGGCGATAAGGTCTGAGTCGAGGAATGCTCTCTTACCTGGTGAGAATTGCCCCTTTATATAGGGCTTGTTTGTGTATTGTATGACATCACGCCACATCATCAGCTGTGGACTCTGTGATGTCATCGTATCTCCATATATGGCCATCTCCGTATATGGAGATATAAGTCGTCCATGCCCAAGTATGGGCTGGTGAGGTCAGACTTTGTGTGATGCGTAGGTTATCTCCATATATGGAGATTCAACATTCCAGGTGTAACTATGGCTGCCCGTATGACGTGAGAGGTGGAGGTTGTGATATTTGTGGAGATAAGCGACCAACAGTCGCTTATCTCCCGATTAGGGAGTCTTACTGGTTATTATTACCCTTATTATTATTACCCTTATTATTATTTCAGTTTTTCTATTTATAAATATTTAGTTAGTAGTGCACTTTAAAAACCCTGGTTGAGTTGAACTCTTCAACATTGAACATGTGTTGTGAATAGTGACCCTGACACAGTGTCTCCCTGACAGATACTTGTACTGGTCAGACATAAGTAAAAACAACCCCCACATAGGCAGGGTGGGGATGGACGGCTCCAACAGGACAGTCATCGTGAAGGATAAGATCTCCAAGCCCACAGGCCTGACGTTAGACTACATCAATGATCACATCTACTGGACCAACGAGGAGAAATACATTGAGTTTGCCAACCTGGATGGAACCAACAGACACACAGGTTAAACACATGTGCGCGCACGCGCGCGCACACACGCACGCACACATGCACGTACGCATGCACGCACAGAGAGAGAGATAGAGAGAGACACACGCACGCACGCACGCACGCACGCACGCACGCACACACACACACACACACACACACACACACACACACACACACACACACACACACACACACACACACACACACACACCCTTTCCACCAAAAGAACTTCTAGAACCAGTGCAGTTCAACATTATTATGAATAATACACGTTCTGGGGTTCAAGGTTCCACCTTGAGAGGCAGACTTCCACCCTGAACCCCAGAACGTGTATTATTCATAAGAATGTTAAACTGTACTGGTTCTAGAACCAGTTATTTTGGTGAAAAGGGGCCTCAGTAATACTTTAGTCATGCATTTTGTCATAGTCTGACTCTTTTTATTTGGGCTTTTGTGTGTCTGTAGTTGTGAGTCACGACAACATCAGGTGTATTACTGTGTTTGAGGATCACATCTACTGGACAGACTGGAAGACCAGATCCATCTACAGAGCAAACAAGACTCAGGGAACCAACAAGATCAGTCTCATCAGCAACCTGATCTTACCATTAGACCTCCACATCTACCACCCCTACCGTCAGCCTGAGGGTCTGTACCACCTGCTGTAACACTCTTATTATTACTCTTCATGCTGTTTTATCACTTTCATTTATTGTGTATTATTTGTACTGTTTTGTGTTCATTGTCCCTATACACACACACACACACACACACACACACACACACACACACACACACACACACACACACACACACGCTCCATACCACACACACACACACACACACACACACACACACACACACACACACACACACACACACACACACACACACACACACACACACACACACACAAAATAACAAAATGAATAAAAAAATAAGATGGATAAATACATTAAAAACATAAATAAAACAAATAAAATAGTAATAATAATAAAATGAAATAAATACATAAATAAATTAACAAATTAATACATTAAAAATGAATAAATGACTAAAAGTAATTAATTAAGAAATAGTGAAGACAGCAGATGTACAAGCTCACGATGTGTTATGAAGTATATGAACTTATTTTGCTCTTTTTGTTATGATTACAGGTTTTATAATAGTTTTTCTTTGATTGGTGTGTCTTGGGTTTAGTTTAGAGTGTATAAAGCGCTATTGTAACGTGTGTTCTCATATTCATCACATGTGTGCATGTTTCCTCCACCCTGCAGTGTCTGGTCATCCGTGTCAGACCAACAATGGAGGCTGCGGTAACCTGTGTCTGCTCTCACCTGGAGGAGGCTACAAGTGTTCCTGTCCCACATACTTCTACTGGTCAGCTGACAACAAGCAGTGCATGTCCAACTGCACTGCCAGCCAGGTGATTGACTTCAGCTGTATGACATTATGTTTGCATTTGATACACACACACACATGCACATGCACGCACGCACGCACGCACGCACACACACACACACACACACACACACACACACACACACACACACACACACACACACACACACACACACACACACACACTCATCAGTAAATTATGTTCCATGTTCGGAAAAGGAGTGAGAAGAAGTTATATATCAGGTTCTACCCCTTCTGTAGATCTCAGAATACCAGCAAAATAAATATTTAGTCTTTCTGCCCCAGTGTTTACACACTCACATTGAAAGCAATACAAACAAGACGATACAGTCGTAATGATGTACCTAAACAAAACATACAACTCCCATATAGCCTACAGTATCTATTCTATTTAAGTCCAAAACATGAATTTGCTTAAACTCATTCCATGTCGTACTTTGTTTCAATTCCTCTTCACATTTGGTCCACTACAGAAATACAATGATATTTTGCATTGTTATACATAACATTCTGTTTTTGTTTTAAATGATTTTAACCTTGTACCCAAATAAAACCATTCATTCGTTCATAACCCACATATTAACTATGTTTGGTAATCATATGTTCTTTGCTCCTTATGTTATTTGAACTGTTAACTGATTCTAATTAGAATCCTCTGTCTCCCCCATCAGTTTGTTTGTGAGAACTACAAGTGCATTCCATTGTCATGGAAATGTGACACAGTAGATGACTGTGGGGACCGGTCAGACGAACCTGCAGATTGCTGTGAGTAAAGACTGAAAAATGACCTGTGTCCATGTAGTAGACTGAAATTTATTTGATTTAATTATTTTATTGAAACTTTCAAAAACGGTCTTTTAAGCTATTCTTTTGGTTAAGAGTACTGTATTTCAATGTGTTTATTTTGGTCTAACTACTGTAAGCTATTTTCGTTATTTGGGAAACAATTTGGGTCCATTTGAAACAGTTTGACATGTTTCTTTATTAAGCTTTACATCACTACAGTGATCTACAGTTCTGTGATTGACTACAGTGTTTGGGGGATCTGCTATCGATTGTGTTGGTCTGGATCAGAGCTGTAGAGGACGCGCACTGCTGTTTCCGCCTCAGTACACTTTGTGTTTTGAAGCGGCACACTGCGTCGTGGATCATTCATTCACACTTTTGCCCCTCTACAGGTAATACTGTCGCCAGACAACCCAATGTGAAAATTATATAATTTGGGTACTGTATATGATGTGTAGAGCAGTATTTTCGCTGTGAAATGTTTACTCTAAGAGTTTAATTTACACTTTAAGTTGGTATTGTTTGTAATCCACATGGTGAGCTACAGGGAGACGCCATTTTCCTCCGTTTACACTGTGAAGCATCGCTGCACGTCTTGTGTGTTTGCCTTTGATCTATTTCATTGTTTAATTCATGAAGATAAGAGTGTTGCTGTTAAAAACAAGAGTAATTCATGGAGAGATAAAAGTGCATTTAAAAACATAAATAAGAATAACCTAAGGTTAAAAAGGTGATAAAAACGGTTTGGTTTAAAAACAATTCATTTATATAATATGGGTTAAAAATGTGAATGTACAGTACATGTTTACAGGTGCCTTTGATTAATCAGTGCATTTAAGCACTTCTGATGCACTTTGCTGGTGTAGTCTGGTAACATGTAAGTGTCCTAACATGCAATGTTGCTATTGTGTTATTCTATGGTCCAGTACACTACAGTTACAAACTGAAGGACACTTTATTTGAGTTTATTGATGATGCCATTTATTTTGAGTCATTTGGGGAAAATAATGGTAACCGTGATGCTTAAGCATACAAGGTGCCTTGTTTATTGCTATTATATGATGCTACAGTTATTGACTGAATGGCACCTTATTTAATTCATTGATTCTGCAGTAGGCCTGTATACTGTGTATTTCGGTGAAGGTATTTTGAGGGAATTCATGTTGGATAATTCATGGTAATTAAGGAGACATATAATATGGAGTATTATGATAGTGATACAGTATGTGACATGATGCTGAATTTATTTGTGAAGAACATGATTGATTGTTATTTTGATTATTGCCTTGAAGAAATTGATATAAAGTACACTTTGTGTTTTGAAGCGGCACACTGCGTCGTGGATCATTCATTCACACTTTTGCCCCTCTACAGCTAGGGGGCGCTACATTTTGGAGGCACTGCTGAGATGTGTGCAGCGTGGGTCCACTTCCTGCTACAGAAGTCCCCAGCCGTCACACGTCTCTCCTAACCAACCGTCGTCATGAGCACCGTGGTGAACCAGCGGCAGTGGTGACCTGACATCAGTGAGCAGAGCAGACGATCTGAGGTATTGCTACATACCAGGAGAGCTGCTACTACGTTCCCGAGGTGAAAAGGTATCGCATTGCACCGTTCACAACCACCCTGCACAAAGATGGCGTCATCAGGAGTGGAACGACTACAGGTCGAGATCATCAGAGAGTTATGTGAGTTACCCCGAGACGCTCTAGCCGAGCTATGTGACTTTCTACACATTGCAGGAGGAGCACGTGAGCATGTGATAGGAAAGAGTCAAAGAGCTCTCATTAGGTTAATATCAGACCATATCCAGAGAGACGAGCTTGAACAGCGTGAAGATAGCGGAATGGCTGACTTGCTTGACTTTAAAGACAAAATCACTGAGCTTAAGACAGCCGCCGCCCTAGTGCAGCAACAGGCACAGGAAGAATTACGAGAGGAAGAGGAAAAATTACGGAAAGAGATTGAGGCCTTGCAGCTTCAGTTGGCTGAAAAACAGAAACAGAATGAGGGAGACAAGCCAGACAACAGAGAAATCAAAATCCCAGCCCCTGGCCCACTGTTAACACGGAGCACACCCCACAGCTATTCCCCTACCCCATGGCACAAAGATTTTAAAATATCTGGCCAAATAGGAGAGCCGGGGCAGAAAGACCGCCTGACATTTTCAAGCCTGGCCCGCCAAATTGAACACGGTCTAAGTAAAGGGGTTCCAGAACTTGAAATAGTTGATGCCGTAATACGGGCCATTATTCCTGGCATGCAACTTCGTAGCTATTTAGAGGGGAAAGCTAACCTAACCCTTCCCACTCTGAGAAGACTACTCCGTTCCCATTATCAAGAGAAGAGTGCCACTGAGCTCTACAAGCAGCTGACCTCTGAAGTGCAAGGCATGAAGGAAACACCACAGAACTTCCTCATTCGTACATTTGACCTGAGGCAGAAGATTTTGTTTGCCTCACAGGAAGCTGAGTCAGGCCTCAAATATGACCCAGGTCTAGTGCAGAACATGTTCCTACACACTGTGTTAACTGGTCTGCAGAATGACAACATAAAACGTGATCTCCAGCCCTATCTTGAACAGACTGACATCTCTGATGAGCTGTTACTGGAGAGGATGAACACAGCATGTGCCTATGAGACAGAGAGGCAGCACAAGAAGAAATCACTAGCACAGCCACGGCCTACCACAATCAACTCTGTCCAGTCGAGCGACGCTCCTGTTGAAAAGCAAGAAAAGCCACCTGCTCAACAAGACCCTGTCAAATTGCCCCCTACAGTAGTATCTCAGCTAGAGGAGATGCGAACGGAAATGGCCCTGTTGAAAGATCTCAAGGCCCAAGTGTCCCAAATCAGAGACTCTATGCAGCAGCCCCAACTCCCACCACAGCCCCAGTTCACCCCCCAACAGTGCCAACCCCAGCCCCAGTTGACCCCCCAACAGCTCCAACCCCAGCCCCAGTACAATTCCCAACAGTACCAGCCACAGCCCCTGTACACCCCCCAACAATCCCAGTACTTTCCCCCACCACGCCACTCACAGCCCCGGTACAACCCTCAACAGTTCCATGGTCAGCAGACACAGAACATGCCACAGGGATACTGGCCCCCTCCCGGTCCAGGTCAGAGAGGAGGAACCGCCCAATACCAACAGGGGTTCGCCCCACAACGCTTTCCACCACCAAACCGTGGACGAGGGAAGAGGTGTTTCGGCTGTCAACAGCGTGGCACAGAAGATTACTGCACACACTGTTTCCGCTGTGGCAGCAGTGAACACTACGCAGTCGGATGTCGGGTGAGAGGACAGCAGGGACAGCTCGGAGGTGAGTCGTTAAACGAGCAGGGGTCACTCGCACGGGACAGGGAGTGACCAGTGACCCAGCAAAGTCCCAGAACTGTGCGCACTGTGGAAAACAGAGTGAAGAGTTGAAACAATGTGCAAAATGTAAGAAAGCCCTCTACTGTTCTAAGCCCTGCCAAGTCAGCAATTGGACTGTGCACAGAGAACATTGTTCACCCCCCTCATGTATGACTGTGAACACTGCCCCCCGAAGAGAGAGACAGGCTCAAGTAGCTCCACTTGTGGGCAAGAAGTGTCTAATTGACTGTCACATCCAAGGCCAAGGGGTTCAGGCGTTGTGGGACTCAGGTTCTCAAGTGACAATCATTGACGAGCTATGGAAAGAAGAGCACCTACCAGACACAAGACTAAGAGACATCTCGGAAATATTGGACAAAGCGGGCCCTTTAGATATTGTAGCAGCAAACGGGGAGAACATGCCATATGTGGGTTGGGTGGAAGTAACCTTTAGTTTAGCTTCAGGGGGAGCCCCCACCACTTCAGTTAAAGTCCCCACTCTTGTAATGAAGGGTGACAAGCTTGGCCGACCAATCATTGGGTCCAATGTTATCGAGCTAATCATAGACAGTGAATTGAAACAGTCCAATGCCACTGACAGAGAACGCCTGAGTCATACAGTGAGAACAGTATTCCCCAACCTTGAACCAGGGCAAGCCCAAGCCTTTGTACAGCAGGTGAGCGTTGAACAGAGAAGTGAATATGCTGTTAAGACAAAGAAGGAGCGGGTCAACATTCCTAAACACATGTCTGTCAAAGTTGAGTGTCATGTACAGATGCATTCCCCGTATGAAGACACCACACTGATCTTTGAGCCCGATGTCAACCCCCGCTGGACAGAGGGACTTGAAATCTGTGACACTGTCGTCAACGTGAGTAAAGACAGCAGGCCCACTATCACTGTAAGTGTGCAGAACCCCACAGCTCATGACATAGTGTTAGCAGGAAGAACTGTGATTGGAACTGTCCAAAATATTCAAACTCTGTACCCCGCTTCCATCCTAGAGGGGTCCCGCCCTCCACCTCCAGCCAGTATGAGTCACATCCGGGTTGAAGAGAACAAAGCAGCTGATCTATGGGATCCGCCTGTCAGTCTGAGCCACCTCAGCGAGTCTGAGAGAGAAACAGTTCACCAGATGTTGCGAGAGGAGTGCGCCTCCTTTTCAAAAAGTGATGATGATATTGGATGCATTGAAAAGCTGCAACTCAGCATTTCTTTGAAGGACACTGAACCTGTGGCGAGAACCTACCTCTCTGTGCCCAAGCCACTGTACAGAGAAATGAAAGACTACTTACATGACCTCATCGCACAGGGCTGGGTCCAGAAGTCCAATTCACCATATGCATCACCGGTCGTCTGTGTTCGTAAGAAAGACGGGAGTCTACGACTGTGTATTGACTTCCGTGAAGTAAACAAGAAAACTCTCCCTGACCGACAGCCTATTCCCAGAGTGCAAGACATCATGGATGGTTTAGGAGGAAACTCCTACTTCTCTCTGTTGGATCAGCAGAAGGCGTATCATCAGGGCTTTATGGCCAAGGAGAGCAGACCTGTGACAGCTTTCGTGACTCCCTGGGGTCTTTATGAATGGATCAGAATTCCATTCGGCCTGATGAACGCTCCAGCGGCCTTCCAGCGTTGCATGGAGGAATGTTTGGAGGGACTGAGGGATGAAATCTGCATTCCATACTTAGATGACACCCTGGTCTTTAGTAGATCCTTCCAGGACCATGTGGAAGATGTGAGGACAGTGCTGCAGCGACTCAGGCAACACGGCATCAAGCTGAATCCCAGCAAATGTGAGGTATTCAGACGCGAGGTCCGCTACCTGGGCCGGATCGTGTCCGCTGACGGCAGTAAGATGGACCCTGCTGATACGCTGGCTGTCAGGGCTTTAAAGGAGAAGAGACCAAAGACTGTGGGTGAGTGCAGAGCAGTAATGGGCCTTCTCAGTTATTACCGCCAGTACATAAAGGACTTCTCATGTATTGCTGGACCCCTGTACGCCCTGCTTGAAGCGGAACCGGGAGCAGATAGACAGAAGTACAGCAACACAAGGATAGCAAGAGGAAAGGGAAAGAACAGAGGAACTCCTTCAAATAAGCCGATCACTTGGACTGAAGACCACCAGCGGATATTGGAAAGATTGATTGATTATCTGGTTGAGCCTCCCATCCTCGGGTTCCCAGACTTCAACAAGTCATTCATATTGCACACAGACGCCTCGAACCAGGGTCTAGGTGCAGTATTGTATCAAGAACAGGAGGGAAAGCTACGTGTCATCGCGTACGCATCTCGTACACTGACCAAGGCGGAGAAGAATTACCACCTTCACTCCGGGAAACTAGAGTTCCTGGCCTTGAAGTGGGCTGTGACCGACCGCTTTAGAGACTACCTGATGAATTCCTCCTGCACCGTGTACACCGACAACAATCCACTTACCTACGTGTTGTCCACAGCCAAGCTGAACGCCACAGGGAGTAGGTGGGTTGCTGAACTAGCAGATTTCCATCTGACCATCAAGTACCGCCCAGGAAGAGAGAATGGTGACGCTGATGCCCTGTCGAGGATGCCCTGTGACATCGAGGAGATGATGGAGAACTGTACAGAGGAAATGTCCTCCCTCTCTGTACATGCCACAGTGCAAGCCGTAGGACCAACAGACTCTGACCCTGTATGGTGCATGATGGCACTAGGGTGTGCAGGACCTGATGAGGGGACACCTGCACCTTTCTCAAGAGCAGAAATCAGTCAAGCACAAAAAGAAGACCCGAATATTGGCCCTGTAATAGCCTGCAAACAATCAGATCAAAGACCTGTCGGACAACAGCTCAAATCATTCAGTGCACAGAGCAAACGTCTACTCAGAGAGTGGGACAAACTCAGTTTGGATGGAGATGCCATACTGCACCGAAAGACTGTCACCAGAACACAACTTGTCCTCCCAGAAAAGTACAAGACAACAGTCCTGAGACAACTCCATGACGACATGGGGCATCAAGGTGTGGATCGTACAACGTCACTTGTGCGAGACCGTTTCTTCTGGCCACATCTGCAGCGAGAGGTAGAGATCTACATGTCCAGATGCAGTGCATGTCTTAAACAGAAAAAGCCCTGTAAAGAAACAAGAGCCCCTCTCGTCTCCATTGTCACAACACAGCCATTCGAACTGGTATCCATCGACTTTCTGCATTTAGACAAGTGTGCAGGTGGCTATGAATACATTCTGGTGATAGTCGATCACTACACCCGCTTCGCCCAAGCGTATGCCACAACAACCAAATCTGCCAAGTGTGTTGCTGACAAGATCTTCAATGATTATGCCCTTAAATGGGGTTTTCCCCAGCGTCTCCACCACGACATGGGTGGCGAGTTTGAAAATCAGTTGTTTGCACAGCTAAAGAAGAACTGTGGAGTGATGGGCTCTAGGACAACTCCGTATCATCCAGAAGGAAACGGGCAGGTTGAGAGGATGAACAGGACACTCCTGCAAATGCTGAAGACTCTCACGGAGAGACAGAAGTCCAACTGGAAAGAGTCACTGAACAAACTCATGTTTGCTTACAACTGCACACGGAGTGAAGTTACAGGCTTCTCCCCTTTCTATCTCCTGTTTGGGAGATCCCCAAGATTGCCTGTTGACTTGCTGTTCGGCTTGACCCCTGAGACAGGTACTGCTGACCACAAAGAATACATGAGAAAATGGAAAGCACAGATGCAAGAGGCATATGACATTACAGCAGGAAATGCAAAGAAAAGTGCAGAAAGGAACAAGCGGAACTATGACAACAAAGTGAGGAGTTCAGTGTTGCACGAGGGTGACAGAGTCCTCGTCAGGAATATGACACCCAGAGGAGGAACAGGGAAACTGCGGAACCACTGGGAAGATTGTATCCACAAAGTCATCCGTCAGGTTGGAAAAGACATGCCCATATATGAAGTACTGCCAGAGCAAGGTAAAGGGAGAGCAAGTAGGATCCTACACCGCAACCTTCTGTTGCCATGTGACAACTTGCCCCTTGAGACCCAGTTGCAACCTGCCAAATCAAAGAGAAAAAGTCCAGCTCAGACCAGTAGACAAGACAAGGCAGTGACAAATCAAGAGGATGATGAGAGTGATGACGACGACTATGGATACTACTACAGGCCCTTAGAGCAGCCTGTGAACACAGACAGAGAGGATGTTAATGAGGCAGAAGAGCAGCAGCAGAACATACCAGAGCAGCAAGAGGCTCAGGATCTAGGAGATATGCTGAATGAAGAGGGGAGATTGGATCAAGAGGAGAGGCAAGTTGAAGAGGAGCCGGTCGTGGAAGAAAGACTGTCAGCACCACCGTCACCTGTTCAAAGTGACAACAGTGAAGCAGCACAGCACTATCAGCGACCAGTAAGAGAGAGGCGAGCACCGTATGACCAGCTGGGCCACCCGGCCTGTTACAGCGCTGGACTTCCAAGCGACATCATGTACTGGTACCCTCCAGTGCCCCTGCCCTTCTACTATCAGCCTGAACAGCCCTTCAGCTACCAGCCTGCTATTCCCGGGTACTGAATGAAGACTGCCCCTTGCCCCAGCCCCTTGCCCCCATATCACACACACACACAAACACATGCGGGGTGCATGTACTAGTGACCTCTGCCCCTTCATACACTCCACACTCCTGGACTTTGTGATAAGTCGAGTGCCATACACACACACACTCCTACACTCGTGGACTTTGCGATGAGTCGAGTACTACAACATGCACACACTTTTACATTCGTGGACTTTGAAACAAGCCGAATGCTCTATACGTTTCGTATACTCCGGACTGAAACAACTGAGTATCTTTCATTCGCTCATGGACTTTTGGATTAAGCCAGACGATGTTATTATTGTTTTCGAAAGAAAAAAAAGAGAAGAAAAAACTGCTTGTAAGAAAAGAGAAAGGATGATGTTAAAATATTGTATACCTCATGTCGGGGACGACATCTGTTTTGAAGGGGAGTGTGTAGTAGACTGAAATTTATTTGATTTAATTATTTTATTGAAACTTTCAAAAACGGTCTTTTAAGCTATTCTTTTGGTTAAGAGTACTGTATTTCAATGTGTTTATTTTGGTCTAACTACTGTAAGCTATTTTCGTTATTTGGGAAACAATTTGGGTCCATTTGAAACAGTTTGACATGTTTCTTTATTAAGCTTTACATCACTACAGTGATCTACAGTTCTGTGATTGACTACAGTGTTTGGGGGATCTGCTATCGATTGTGTTGGTCTGGATCAGAGCTGTAGAGGACGCGCACTGCTGTTTCCGCCTCAGTACACTTTGTGTTTTGAAGCGGCACACTGCGTCGTGGATCATTCATTCACACTTTTGCCCCTCTACAGGTAATACTGTCGCCAGACAACCCAATGTGAAAATTATATAATTTGGGTACTGTATATGATGTGTAGAGCAGTATTTTCGCTGTGAAATGTTTACTCTAAGAGTTTAATTTACACTTTAAGTTGGTATTGTTTGTAATCCACATGGTGAGCTACAGGGAGACGCCATTTTCCTCCGTTTACACTGTGAAGCATCGCTGCACGTCTTGTGTGTTTGCCTTTGATCTATTTCATTGTTTAATTCATGAAGATAAGAGTGTTGCTGTTAAAAACAAGAGTAATTCATGGAGAGATAAAAGTGCATTTAAAAACATAAATAAGAATAACCTAAGGTTAAAAAGGTGATAAAAACGGTTTGGTTTAAAAACAATTCATTTATATAATATGGGTTAAAAATGTGAATGTACAGTACATGTTTACAGGTGCCTTTGATTAATCAGTGCATTTAAGCACTTCTGATGCACTTTGCTGGTGTAGTCTGGTAACATGTAAGTGTCCTAACATGCAATGTTGCTATTGTGTTATTCTATGGTCCAGTACACTACAGTTACAAACTGAAGGACACTTTATTTGAGTTTATTGATGATGCCATTTATTTTGAGTCATTTGGGGAAAATAATGGTAACCGTGATGCTTAAGCATACAAGGTGCCTTGTTTATTGCTATTATATGATGCTACAGTTATTGACTGAATGGCACCTTATTTAATTCATTGATTCTGCAGTAGGCCTGTATACTGTGTATTTCGGTGAAGGTATTTTGAGGGAATTCATGTTGGATAATTCATGGTAATTAAGGAGACATATAATATGGAGTATTATGATAGTGATACAGTATGTGACATGATGCTGAATTTATTTGTGAAGAACATGATTGATTGTTATTTTGATTATTGCCTTGAAGAAATTGATATAAAGTACACTTTGTGTTTTGAAGCGGCACACTGCGTCGTGGATCATTCATTCACACTTTTGCCCCTCTACAGCTAGGGGGCGCTACATCCACACACAATTGAAGAGTTTAACTGGCATTCCAAGTTTTATTATCCCATCAGAAAAGCATGAACCTGAATCCACATACTTCACTTCAGGGTATCAAATAAATGCAACAATATTTCTTTAATTTATAACATGAAGACAGTGAAGATATCTCTATCGCTAAATTCAGTTCAGTTCAGTGGGTTGTCATTTGTCATGATGATAGATTTAATTAAACAGGACTTGACTAAAGGATCATTTTGTGAATAAAACAGTGCATGTGATTGCAAGGTGTAAGTGTTGTTTTGGCTGTGGGTGAGACAGTCAACAGGACACACAGGGTGAACTCTGCTATGGACTGGGGTCAGAGGTCATACATCTATTAGGGTGAAATGTCTACCAGTGATTATAGGTACAGACAGATATGCACAACAAATACAGCCAGCTGCTCACAAGCCCATGGAGCACTTCCACACATTTCTGTCTGTTCCTTTGATACCTTCCAGGGCTTTGAGCAGCTGGTGGGCAGTTTCAACACAGTGACGGTTTTACAGATATATATCGATACTTCTTCGATACAAAAAATAAACAGAAATGTCCTTGATTTATAAATGTATTTTTATAACTATGTATTTTTTTCCCCCATTTAGGCCATTAGCCTACAAAACAAAATATGAAGCTACATACTGTACGTGTACTGTAAGCCCCTCCTATACACTAAAATGTGTTCCCGGCCTGAATGGGATATATATATATATTATATATATATATATATATATATATATATATATATATATATATATTATATATATATTATATATATATATTATATATATATTATATATATATATTATATATATATATATATATATATTATATATATATTATATATATATATATATATATATATATACCGGTATATGAAAACTTTAGTGCACCACCTTGACAAAATGAAAAGATTATTAATGAATATCATTAACCACATTAACCTCAGCTATGACTATTCTGGGGGGAATAAGACAAAAATAGCTGATCTACAAGCTCAAAGCGCGTTGCAGCTGTGGTGCGTTTTGACCTTGTCGATTGGCTATTTTTGGTAAAGAGCTTTGGTGTTGACAGAAAGAAAAGTGAAAAATCATCCCGGACGTTCTGTCCCATTGGTTTGTCTTTCACTGCCAGGTCAAAGTTCACCAGGGCTGAACCCCAGGCGTCAGACTTCATGCTAGTGCTCATCAGCTCTGTCAGCTTGTCCCATCAGGACAGTCTTTCTGGTATTCCTCCATATAATGGGAGTGGATGTTATATCTGCTCCTACCTTCTCCCTCTTGATGACATCTTCCTCTTGCTCACTGTCTTCATCAGTGAGTGTTCAATCTAGGATGACATTGAATACATGTTAACTTTGTAGTCACTCTTAGCTCTCTCACAGGGAGGCAACTTGACCCCTGAAAACTTTTCTCATGTTATTGTACAACCTGATAGGAGTGTTCCACAGCCAGTTGAGTTTGAAGGATAAAATATTGTTAGTTTGTTAGAAGTGAAGGTCTGTGTGACTAACTAACTAAATGATAACCAACCTGTTAATTTGAAATAAACTATTGCTTGTCAGTTATTTCTATTCCATTTGAGTTCTGATATAAATCAACCTATTTTACATATGTTTGGGACAAATTTAGGTCATTTAGTTTTTTTATGTTTCTCCACAGCTCTCCAGGCTAAACCAACACCCAACACAACAGGTAAGTCTATGCGTTCGTCCAACCGTCTAAATGCCTTCTCAAAATGTGCGATGACACCATTAAATCACGGCCCAACTAAATAAACAACCCACTACAACACTATTAATGAATGTTATGAGAGAGAGAGAGAGAGAGAGAGAGAGAGAGAGAGAGAGAGAGAGAGAGAGAGAGAGAGAGAGAGAGAGAGAGAGGGGGGGGGGGGGGGGGTAAACCAACTCAAGTGTAATATCTCACTTTATCCAGAGGTGGAGCCCTTCCTCATCGTAGCCAACCGGTTCAACCTGCTGAGGATCACCTTGAACGGCTCCAGCTCCACAGTGCTCAAACAGGTGAAAACCATTGGACATAACAATACATCCTACTGTATTATCCTATACAATATTCTACACTGCTTTTGACATCTAACACAACATATGCTGTGGTGTGACAGGACTTGAAGGGTGCATGGGCTCTGGACTGACTATCAGCAGCAGATGATCTACTGGATAGATTCAACAGAATTGGACTCCTCTGGCAGATTAATCAGCAGCATGATCAGTGTCATGCACATCAACGGCAGTGACGTCCAGGTCAGTGTGACAATGACAACTATGAGGATGAATGATGGAGACTTGTTTTCAAAATGCTTGTGATTGTAATTCAGAGTACTTATACTAGTGTTAAATATGAAACAAGAAAACAGGATGCCTGGTGTTTCAGTCAGTTAGTGCAGTGGTTCTCATACTGTGGGTCAGGGCCCCCAGGGGGGTCCCCAGATCAGCTTGTAGATCGGCTATTTTCACAACATTTGATGTCGAAGTGAGTCAAACAATGTGATGCCTCAACTCCTACCCCGACAGTGCTTGTCAGGGTGGGGGGTCCCCAGTTCAAATATGATCATTGTGGGAGGGGGACCCTGTTTTAAATATTATTATTTTAGGGGGGTCTCGTTTCAAATCTGATCATTGTGGGGAGGGGGACCCTGTTTTAAATATTATTATTTTAGGGGGGTCTCGTTTCAAATCTGATCATTGTGGGGAGGGGGACCCTGTTTTAAATATTGTTATTTTAGGGGGGGGGGGGGGGGGGGGGTCCCGTTTCAAATATGATCATTGTGGGGGGGTCTGTGTTTTAAATATAATATTTCTGTGGGTCCCAACACATTCTAACTCCCAAAACAAATGTGACCAAACGTCAAGCGTTTGACAGGACGGGGGTCCCTGGGGGTCTTCTGACAACGTCCCGGTCTCTTCCACACTTCAGTATTGTTCTCAAACCCTAAAGTCTAAATAATGGAATTGAGCCACTAGAGGCACCGCTGAGCGAGCTGAGAGTCACCATGCAGAGTGTTGTGAAGTGTGCTTCAGTCCATTCAGTGCTTACCCAGGGGGCAAAGGAAGGTGTGCTGCATTTGCCCCGACATACAAAGTTGTCCACCAGAAATATTATCTATGACCCAGTAGGATCACAACCTATATGGACAACCCGGTCAATTTGTACAACAAAGTCCAATATGGCCGCCTTTAGTTTTAATGGGGTGTGAATAGGGCAAAATTTTAAACTGAGGGATATTTCCACGAAACTTCACAGGTTGATCAATGGTATACATATGAACATTTTTTGTATTGCAAGTTTCCATGAAATCCAATATGGCCGCCACAATATGGCCGCCATAATGTAAGGACCCAGAAAATAGGTTTTGCCTCTAACTTCTGAACCAGATGAGCTAGAAACGCAAACTTGGGTCTATTTCATGGTGTCTGACCATGGGAGACTCAATGGAATAGCTAATTTTATTATTGGGTGTGTCTGGACCTTTATTGTGCATATTTGCAAGATGGTGGACTCCCAAAATAGAGCTTTAACATCATTTCTACCATGATTGTTGACTGCTTTTGCAAATACAAGCAATATGAATCCATTTGCTAAGATATATGGCACAGAAGGGACTTATACCTGTATTATTCTTGAGTTTGCATGTTGTCAAAATGGCTTTAAACGAGATATTATATTTCCTGTCCGATTCTACTGTATGTAGTTGTAGCAATGACTTCAGATAAAATCAGAGACCAAAACAATGTATCTTAGAAATTATTTTTTAATTAAAAAAAAAGAAAAAAAGAGAGAGATTATCTCAATGAAATGAATGTAACTGCCTTTTTGGGTCTTTCACACATAGACATGCACATGCTTTCCAACAACTTCAGCTTCAGGGAAATTATAATGAACACATGATTAAAACAGGCTGCATTATAATGCAAATAATTGCTAGTCACTATCACTGTCATGTGTACCTATCCTGCTGCATCTTGTCTCCAGTCCTTGGCAACGACACCCCAAGTAGCATGCAATTCCCTTCTTCGCACATGAACAGTTTTTCTGGCAGCCTTTGATACAGCTACATGATATTGCCTTGTCCATTGATATAGGCCAGGCTGGCTCTGTAGATGGACAGGGGACTGCCTTCCCATCACTGAGAGACCTTCCATATTCAGTGAAGCAAGGGATGTCTGGCTTCGCGATGTGTGCAGTTTTATCTATTATGGCTGCTAGAGCAGCTCTTTTCAGGTGCAGGCCAAAGGCATTTTCTGTAGGTGGCAGCAGCTTCAACAGGGTTGATCGGTTATTTAGGAACTTGTACACTCTCAGCTTTGCCAGGTCAAAGTCCTCCGAATGGTCAGCTTTTGATGCATATACAGCTATTGTGAGGTCTCTAGCCTGATTCTTGACATCCTCTGAGAGGGAATAAGAGGAATTTTCACCAAACTCCTGAAGTGCAGGGAGATCTAGACCCATGCTGGTCTTGAACCATGCCTTCTTTCCAGTGAAAAAAGGATAGCTGGTGGTATCTCTGCCACTCAGGCTGTGAATAAAGGGCAGGGCACGACACTGTGCGAGTCCAAGGGCTGAGACCATGTGATGGATAGGAAGATATGCATCCTGCTCTGTTCTCACCCACAGCTCTGGAAGGTCTAGGAGGTGGGTGGCAGCATGATATAGGCACATGATGATGATGTCTGTGTCATTAGCATGGATGACAACTCTGTCAACTTTGTGAGCCTGGACACTGTAGATGGTGTGTAGAATTACCCTTGTGTTGGCCTCCTGTTGTGTTGACTCTAGTGCAGGGACATCAACAACACACCCCTCCTTGGTCACCACACTCCTTGTCTCTTCTTTAAATCCTCCACTCAGGTAAAGATGGGTTGTACCAAGAGAAGACTTAAGTGTCTCATTTTGACACCATTCTTCACAGAGGAATCCAGGAACTGCCAAAAGATGAACGGAAAACATCTGTAGTAATTGATGCCATGTATGCCATACGACATTGGTCCTTTCAGAAAGGTGAAGCCTTTGGAGCAATCGCTGAACGGTACCAACGTCTGCTGTTAAAGGATGTGCCGGCCAACACAGACATCATACACTTTTGCTGTGACCGGTACAGTGGACCCAGTCTTAAGACAGCTGAGCAGGAACACAGGTATGTCCATTCAAAACCTGCAAAAGAATATGAAGTCTCTGCACAATATACAGCTCCTGATCCTCAAGAGTTTTTTGCTGTCTCTGAAAACAAAGCAAACCTTCTAAGATTCCTCTGTGAAGAATGGTGTCAAAATGAGACACTTAAGTCTGCTCTTGGTACAACCCATCTTTACCTGAGTGGAGGATTTAAAGAAGAGACAAGGAGTGTGGTGATCAAGGAGGGGTGTGTTGTTGATGTCCCTGCACTAGAGTCAACACAACAGGAGGCCGACACAAGGGTAATTCTACACACCATCTACAGTGTCCAGGCTCACAAAGTTGACAGAGTTGTCATCCATGCTAATGACACAGACATCATCATCATGTGCCTATATCATGCTGCCACCCACCTCCTAGACCTTCCAGAGCTGTGGGTGAGAACAGAGCAGGATGCATATCTTCCTATCCATCACATGGTCTCAGCCCTTGGACTCGCACAGTGTCGTGCCCTGCCCTTTATTCACAGCCTGAGTGGCAGAGATACCACCAGCTATCCTTTTTTCACTGGAAAGAAGGCATGGTTCAAGACCAGCATGGGTCTAGATCTCCCTGCACTTCAGGAGTTTGGTGAAAATTCCTCTTATTCCCTCTCAGAGGATGTCAAGAATCAGGCTAGAGACCTCACAATAGCTGTATATGCATCAAAAGCTGACCATTCGGAGGACTTTGACCTGGCAAAGCTGAGAGTGTACAAGTTCCTAAATAACCGATCAACCCTGTTGAAGCTGCTGCCACCTACAGAAAATGCCTTTGGCCTGCACCTGAAAAGAGCTGCTCTAGCAGCCATAATAGATAAAACTGCACACATCGCGAAGCCAGACATCCCTTGCTTCACTGAATATGGAAGGTCTCTCAGTGATGGGAAGGCAGTCCCCTGTCCATCTACAGAGCCAGCCTGGCCTATATCAATGGACAAGGCAATATCATGTAGCTGTATCAAAGGCTGCCAGAAAAACTGTTCATGTGCGAAGAAGGGAATTGCATGCTACTTGGGGTGTCGTTGCCAAGGACTGGAGACAAGATGCAGCAGGATAGGTACACATGACAGTGATAGTGACTAGCAATTATTTGCATTATAATGCAGCCTGTTTTAATCATGTGTTCATTATAATTTCCCTGAAGCTGAAGTTGTTGGAAAGCATGTGCATGTCTATGTGTGAAAGACCCAAAAAGGCAGTTACATTCATTTCATTGAGATAATCTCTCTCTTTTTTTCTTTTTTTTTAATTAAAAAATAATTTCTAAGATACATTGTTTTGGTCTCTGATTTTATCTGAAGTCATTGCTACAACTACATACAGTAGAATCGGACAGGAAATATAATATCTCGTTTAAAGCCATTTTGACAACATGCAAACTCAAGAATAATACAGGTATAAGTCCCTTCTGTGCCATATATCTTAGCAAATGGATTCATATTGCTTGTATTTGCAAAAGCAGTCAACAATCATGGTAGAAATGATGTTAAAGCTCTATTTTGGGAGTCCACCATCTTGCAAATATGCACAATAAAGGTCCAGACACACCCAATAATAAAATTAGCTATTCCATTGAGTCTCCCATGGTCAGACACCATGAAATAGACCCAAGTTTGCGTTTCTAGCTCATCTGGTTCAGAAGTTAGAGGCAAAACCTATTTTCTGGGTCCTTACATTATGGCGGCCATATTGTGGCGGCCATATTGGATTTCATGGAAACTTGCAATACAAAAAATGTTCATATGTATACCATTGATCAACCTGTGAAGTTTCGTGGAAATATCCCTCAGTTTAAAATTTTGCCCTATTCACACCCCATTAAAACTAAAGGCGGCCATATTGGACTTTGTTGTACAAATTGACCGGGTTGTCCATATAGGTTGTGATCCTACTGGGTCATAGATAATATTTCTGGTGGACAACTTTGTATGTCGGGGCAAATGCAGGTTTCCTAAAAAAAGGCTGGTTTGCCCCCTGGGTAGCTGTTGGAGATTTGTCCAGAAAGGGACAGAATCCTGTCTCACGTCCCTCCTTGACTTTTTGTCAAATCCGCCCCAAGTCGTTACCTGTTAGCCGTCTTGGGAGTGAGAATGTGATTATTTTGGGGGGTCCTGGTTCATTTTGGGGGTCACCAGTTCAAATATGATTATTTTGGGGGGTCGTGGCCTGAAAATGTAATTAAAATATTTATGTGCAATTTCATTTAAACCTTGTTGCTATAGAGGGTATGCACATGTATAAAGTGAATGGCAAATCGAGTGGCAAATCGAGTGGCACAGTGAGCTTAACATTGTTTAACGTTGTTTAATGAATCAGATAGGACTTTTCTGTTCGACTATATGGGCTGTCAAGGCCATAAAGTCGTTTTTTTGCCACTCAGTAGGCGTTCCCACATAACCTCCGGGTATGATGATGATGTCACGCGCATACCCTCTATTAGAATCCTCCCAGTAACCCCTACTCCCACCCCTGCCCACATTTACACAAGTTGCTCTACAGTATGTAAGAATGAAGGCATGGTGAGAATATTCAGAGTGCATGTATGGTTCATTGACAGGTCCTTCACAACAAGTCCACCATCACACCAGTGGGTCTGGCTGTTGATTGGGTTGGAGGAAACCTCTACTGGTGTGACCGTGTGCATCACACCATAGAGGTGTCCAAACTCAACGGGTCGTACCCAACAGTCCTGGTCAACACTGACCTGGACGGGCCTTTGGCCATAGCTGTGGATGTACGCTACGGGTAAGAGCAGTAAAAAACAAAAAAACAAAACAACAACAAAAAAAAAAAAAACGTTTTTATCAAAAGGTAATTAAGGACACATGGTCCATAGCAACAATATAAATCATAATGATAGACAAATACCAAAACAAACAAGGGCAGACAGAGTCCATATCAAATCATACATTCATATCCAGGCTCCACAGTGTAGAGTAAAACCTGAATGAAGTCAGTACAGTGTTTGTTCAGAGTTCAAATGACTCTATTTGTACATGAGGTTCTGCAGCACAGCAAAGCAGGAGGGTTGACGTGCACTGCTGAATCCTGGCACTTTAAACAGCAGTCTCATGCCATCATTATGATACACTGTTTTATTTAGTTTTCACTTTTTGTTTCATTTTCAGTTCATTCTCATCCATTTGTTAAAGCAGTATTTCTAGTTTCGTTTTCAATTTGTGAAATGCTTAGTTTTATTTATTTTTATTTTTAATAATAATAAAGTTTGTATTATTGTTACCCTTATTATTGTTTCAGTTTTTCTATTTATAAATATTTAGTTAGTAGTGCACTATAAAAACCCTGGTTGAGTTGAACTCTTCAACATTGTACATGTGTTGTGAATAGTGACCCTGACACAGTGTCTCCCTGACAGATACTTGTACTGGTCAGGCGTAAGTGACAACCCCCACATAGGCAGGGTGGGGATGGACGGCACCAACAGGACAGTCATCGTGAAGGATAAGATCTCCAAGCCCTACGGCCTGACGTTAGACTACATCAATGATCACATCTACTGGACCAACGAGGAGAAATACATTGAGTTTGCCAACCTGGATGGAACCAACAGACACACAGGTTAAACACATGTGTGCGCGCACGCGCGCACGCACACACACACACACACACACACACACACACACACACACACACACACACACACACACACACACACACACACACACACACACACACACACACACACACACACAGTTTTAGCCTTTATACTGTACTTCCTGTTTTGATTTCTAGTATTTAAATGTTAGTTAAATTCTTCCCGTTCCTGCATTTTATAGTATTAATTAATGTTATAATAATTATTATAATCTTTTGGTTTTGTGTGTCTGTAGTTGTGAGTCAGGACGACATCAGGTTTATTACTGTGTTTGAGGATCACATCTACTGGACAGACTGGAAGACCAGATCCATCTACAGAGCCAACAAGACTCAGGGAACCAACAAGATCAGTCTCATCAGCAACCTGATCTTTCCATTAGACCTCCACATCTACCACCCCTACCGTCAGCCTGAGGGTCTGTACCACCTGCTGTAACACTCTCATTATTACTATGTTGTTTTATTACTTTCATTTATTGTGTATTTATGATATTATTTGATCTGTTTTTAAAAGTGTTTTTTTTTAACCATACATTGGGTCGGGACCCATTCGCGGGTCACAGATCCATTTTGGTGGGTCGCAAACATCAAATGATGAATATCCCTTTATCTCTTGTTTCCTACATTTTGTCATTCATTATAAAACATGTTTTAAAGATTTTCAATTAAAAAAAAAGAATCAGACTTTGGAGTTGGAAACAAATTCAAACATTTTTAAAAAATAATTTCATGAATAAACAAAAAAGGTAATCATAGACATTCCCTGAATTAGAAAACAAATATTTAAGAAATTAAAATATCTGCAAGCTCGCAACGCGTTATGAAGTGACACGTTTTGTGCTTGTATAGATCTGCTATTTTCGGGCAGATCTCGGGCAAACGTGTGATTCCTCTATTGGGTCTTGAGCTACCTGGTGTCCCTATGATGATCATGACATTACAGGCAAGCTACTTACTTTAATTATAGGCAGCATTTATTTGATTACCCCCCAAAAGTAGCAGATTACAATGTAACATGTTGTGAACTTGTAGATCTGCTATTTCAGCAACATCGGCCCCTCAACCTCCCCACATTGGTGTTTCTTGGGTACAAAAGGTTTATAAAGCACTATTGTAACGTGTGTGTTCTCATATTCATTACATGTGTGCATGTTTTCTCCACCCTGCAGTGTCTGGTCATCCATGTCAGACCAACAATGGAGGCTGCAGTAACCTGTGTCTGCTCTCACCTGGAGGAGGCTACAGGTGTTCCTGTCCCACAGACTTCTACTTGACAGCTGACAACAAGCAGTGCATGTCCAACTGCACTGCCAGCCAGGTGATTCACCTCAGCTTCACTTGTGTTACTGTGTATGACTTTGTCTAGTTTTTGATAGTAGCTGATTGTAAACATAAACCTCTGTCTCCCCCTTCAGTTTGTTTGTCAGAATGACACGTGCATTCCATTCTCCTGGAAATGTGAGACCCAGTAGACGAGTGTGGGGACAAACACACTGACTGCTGTGAGTAGAGACTGAAACATTACCTCAGTAGTCATGCTTTATTATTACTGTTTACTGTGTTTACAATTAATTAATTATAATAATAATTCTTTGTATTCCGAAAACGCTGATGAACACAATAATAACAACACAATATGAAGCATTTCATAATAAAGAGTTGAGTATGAGTATGAAGCATTATAATTGTGTAATTATACAGTATAATTACAGCTATAAGCACTATATCAATCATTTTATAATGACTCTTAATGTCAACTATTATAATAGGAAATGGTGCATTTATATGTTTTTATTTTTAGAAAGTGCTTACCAATGTGTTACATTCACCCATTCATGCACAGATGGCGGACGCTACCTGTCAATTGAGAGCAGTTAGGGGTTCAGTAGTCTCGCGTAGCTAGACAACTATTTCACAATCCCCGAATGCTAAATAGAGTCTGGAACTACACCTCCTGAAATGCAAGTAATGGAAACTGGCATTTCCGTTCGTGAAAATATATTTTAAAATGTAATTTCTACTAAGCAGCAAGCTAAATATGCTTTATGGGAGCATTTTCAAAATCACAGAGTCAACAGTCTGGCCACGCGAGACTAAGGGTTCAGTGACTTGCTCAAGGACACTTTTACACTAACTCTGGGGGAGCCCGGGATCAAACCGGGAACTTACCGACTCCAAAGCAGCTGCTTTACTTCATGAGCCACTGCCACCTCGCTCATAACTAGCAGAGGCCTGTATTTTTGGCCTGTATCATAGTGTGTTATAATTCTCATGGTCATACTACATTATGATCATTTTAAATATGATTATCACTCTTATAAAACATTATCATGTTATTATGTACAGTAAAAAAAACTATTACATTAAATCTATGCAATAAAATAATACATTTCTGCTTATACACATCTAGGACTATCATGACTTTACTTAACTTTATTTTAATTTGAATGCACGCACACAGAGAGAGAGAGACAGATAGCAAATCATGTATTTGTATTTTTCTCCTCAGCTCTCCAAGTTAAACCAACTCACAACTCAACAGGTAAACAAATCAAAACTGATTGTATATTATATCCTTAAAGGTATTGTATTGAAAGTAATACATGTTGCCGCTCTCTGTACAGAGTCTGAAGATGTCAGGTTGGTGGGAGGAACCAGTAACTGTACTGGTACACTGGAGATGAAACACCAGGGAGAGTGGAGACCAGTGTTGGCTTGGTTTGACTGGAACAGGATGTCATCATCTGTAGTGTGTAGACAGCTGGACTGTGGCTCTGCTGTTTCAACAGAATTTACTTCCAGTTCTGCACGTAAACCTGGATGGGTAATTCCATCGTCTTGTGTTGGCTCCGAGTCTTCTCTGGTGGAGTGTGGCCCAGTAAAGTCTTATGATTCCACTCTCACACTGAAGGTCAATTGTTCAGGTAAAAATAACTCAACAATGTTAAAGTTGTATTATGTTGTCATCAACATGCTATTACTGATGATTGAGGCCTGGATAAGGATCTGGCCTGACTCCTGGGTGAGGAAGGCTTTAATTCTCTCTTATAAAGTGTAAACATACAGGAGGGGGGGGGGGGGGGGGCAGTTGAGTGTCATCAGCATAACAGTGATAGGAGACCTTGTGAGCAGAGATGACAGAGCCCAGAGATTTGGTGTAGAGAGAAAAAAAGAGAGGGCCAAGTACAGACTCAATGAGTGATTAGATGTGTAAAGAGACCTACTTGTTATTTAACGTGGCTTGTGATGGTCTTTACTAGATAAATGCATGTTGAGTCAAAGGAGTGGAGAGTAGAGCAGAAGGGGCCTATTTATGTCCGGGCATTACTCCTTATCCATAAACTTTTGCCTTTTCTAACTATTTTGACAATCATTTTTAAATAGTTCAAATAGCCGATCTAGAAGCTGACAACGTGTCAATGTAGAGCATCTATTTGAAGTATTTTAAAATGTTTTTCAAAATAGTAAAAAAGGCAAATAAGTTTAGGGGTAAGGCTGTGTGGTGTCTCAGGAGTATGGTTACAGTAGCTTTTTAGTCGACTAAATACCATTTTAGATTTTAGTTCACTTTGTCGACTTCGACTAAAATGTATTTTGGCGGGCCTTGATGGCGTCGTTATGGCTGATTTCACACTTGGTTGCAGGCTGAAAATAGCAGATCTACAAGCTGGGCTTGTAGATCTGCTATTTTCAGGGAGCAACATGCGAGCGCAACCAAACACAAAATGACTTTTTTAAACTCTTTTCCACTAGTCCCTCCCTAGTCTCGTGTAGCCAGACAAATATTCCACAATCTCTGCTATATAGAGTCTGGAACAGCAGCTCCCGAACGGCGAGTAATGGCAACGGGCATTACCGTTCAAGAAAATATATTTTAAAAATGTCATTTCTGCTAAGCAGCAAGCTAAACATGCTTATATGATTTTTATATAATGATGAATGTGTGCGATGTGAGACGGAAACGGAAGTGACGAGGAGGCTTCACTTCCGATTTAACCGGTACTCATCGTTCTTCTTTCGATGCAACAGACTGTATGCCGGGAGTATTTGCCCAAATCGCGGAGGCAACAGTCTGGCCTCGCGAGACTAGTCCCTCCCTAACATTTTAGTCTGGTTTTATATTAATTGTCTTTGTTTTAGCCATGATCATTGCTTAGTTTTTATTTTGTTTTTATTTAGTTTTCGTCAGTGAAAAAATGTAGTCGACGTACATTTTTCGTCATATTTTTAGTCAACGAAAGCAATGTATAGGTTACAGGACCAAGTCTTACAGTGGAGTATGGAGGTTAGACTTCTATGAACTCTCTCTCTCTCTCTCTCTCTCTCTCTCTCTCTCTCTCTCTCTCTCTCTCTCTCTCTCTCTCTCTCTCTCTCTCTCCAGAGTCTGTGAGGTTGGTGAATGGGACTGGTTTGTGTTCAGGCAGAGTGGAGGTGAAGTCAAATGAGTCGTGGGTCTCAGTGTTCGATGGTGACTTTGACCAGCAGGATGCAGAGGTTGTCTGTAGTCAGCTTGGCTGTGGGGCCCCTTCAGACCTCCAGGGGGCGCTCTATGGAGAAGAGGACACTCCAATGTGGACTGAAGAGTTCCTGTGTGAAGGCAGTGAGTCTGCTCTCCTGGACTGTGATACCTCAAACTCAACTAGAAACACCAGCTCAGCTGACATGATTGTTGAACTCACCTGCTCAGGTAAAAGACAAGCTATTTTCTTCCATTGGATTATTATTTTATAATAATAAAGTTATTTTAAATGCATTAATATTTATCATCGACTTTTTATAGTGATTGGTAATGTCAGGTTGGTGGAAGGAACCAGTAGCTGTACTGGTATACTGGAGATGAAACACCAGGGAGAGTGGAGGCCAGTGGATGGTGGCTTTCACTGGAACCTGAAGTCATCGTCTGTAGTGTGTAGACAGCTGGACTGTGGCTCTGCTGTTTCAACAGAAAGGAGTCCTGGTTTTACACATGAACCTGTATGGAGGATTACACCTTACTGTGCTGGGTCTGAGTCATTACTGAGCGACTGTGTCATAATGGACACGTTTGGTGTCAAACGTAAAGGTTTGATTACAGGCAGACCCACAGTCATCTGTTCAGGTAATGACAAACAATGACTCGAACAACTATGAATGTGTTTTTTGATGTATTGGATAAATACTGTATTTCTGTATGTATTCCTTTATTTTGGTGTTTGGTCTCTCTCTCTCTCTCTCTCTGTCTCTCTGTCTCTCTCTCTCTCTCTCTCTCTCTCTCTCTCTCTCTCCAGAGTCAGTGAGGTTGGTGAATGGGACTGGTTTGTGTTCAGGCAGAGTGGAGGTGAAGTCTACTGAGTCGTGGGTGTCAGTGTGTGAAGGTGACTTTGACCAGCAGGATGCAGAGGTGGTCTGTAGGCAGCTTGGCTGTGGGGCCCCTTCAGACCTCCAGGGGGCGCTCTATGGAGAAGTAGAGGCTCCAATGTGGGCCGAAGAGTTCCAGTGTGAAGGTAATGAGTCTGCTCTCCTAGACTGTGATGCCTCAGACTCAACTAGAAACACCTGCTCACCGGACAAGACTGTTGGACTAACCTGCTCAGGTAAAAGACAAGCTATACTTTTAATTTGGATCATCATTTTATTATGAAAATAACAATGAGGTTTTCTTTTTAACGTTTACTTTCTTGTCTCTTCAGAGTCCGATGATGTCAGGTTGGTGGGAGGAACCAGTCGCTGTAATGGCATACTGGATATGAAACATCAGGGAGAGTGGAGACCAGTGGATGGATGGTCTCACTGGAACCTGCAGTCATCATCTGTAGTGTGTAGACAGCTGGACTGTGGCTCTGCAGTTTCAACAGAAAGGAGTTCTGGTTCTACACATAAACCTGCATGGAGGATTACATCTTCATGTGTTGGGTCAGCTAGGACTTCACTGAGCGACTGTGGAAAAATGATTTCTGCTACTTCCTTGTGCGTACTGGAGGTGAATTGTTCAGGTAACAAACTACTACATTAAAGGAGCTATAGTCAACTTTTTCTAGAAAAACGGGCTATATTTACATTTTATGTAATTAGGAAAGTGCGCCCCCTAGTGGCCGAATGCGGCATTGTGCTTTACATGCGGGTTGCCATGTTGGAAGAGATTTCAGCCATGTAGGCCTATACTTTTTCTGTTAGTGAATCAAATGAGAAGCAAACGTATTGGAGAGTAAATAGACTTTGAAGTCAAGTGATTATTTGTGGTAGAATAATTATTTTTTTCAACAGGCATTGGCATTATCTAATAATGCATTGCAGCTATATATTCAGTTTGATTTGTGACTTCTTCAGATTGGGCAATCAGGCTATCTGGATAATATGGCTATGGTCTAGCTTTTTAGCTTGATATGCCAGTGATTATCACTTCATCCCAATTTGTATCCATACAACCATTTCATGTTTTCATTTCAGGGACCCACAATGTACAACTGATTGCTAATTTAACTCAGTGAAATGGAACCAAATGATTATTGGTTACCCCGGGTAAAACCTAGTCTACTGGTTTCAAACTAACTATCAATTTATATATCAGTGGACCCCCCCCAGAAGAAAAACAAATCACCACTGTTCTACATATACTGATATACAGTAGCCTATATATTATAGACCAGTGGTTCTCAACTCCCAAAATAATCATATTTTAACTGGGACCCCCCACCACCCTCGCGTTGCGAGGCGTTGTGAGCATGTAGATCTGCTATTTTCACAAATTCTGCCTCTAATATTTGTCAATTTGGCCAATGTTTAATTTGTCATTTTAGAGATAAGTAACTGAAATTGTGTCTCTATAAATGTGCATACACCCCATATACACTTAAACTCTGTTTACTGTTGAGAGGGAAAACAATGTTGCACATTAAGTTAATCATCTGTGGGGACCCCCCAAAATAATTTGGGGACCCCCCTGGGGTCCCGACCCACAGCTTGAGAACCACTGTTATAGACCACTGGTTCTCAAAACTTTTTTTTTTTTTTCAGTTATACTAATTTATGAAGCCCCTTTCACCTGACTACAGCTATTTGCTTATACAATGTACATCTAGAGTCCAGTTCCAATATGTTCTGTCAATGTTTTGTCAGTACCCATAACAGTAAAATACATATGCCATTTTCTCCTCTACCCCCTGTAGTACCCCTACATACCCCTAGGGGTACACGTAACCCCATTTGAGAAACACTTTATAGTATAATCCAACATGGGGATTAAAAAACAAAACAATTGTTATGGGGTCCACAGCCTAATGAAGTAATAATTGTCTATTTGGGGGTCCTTCACATTGAAATGTTAAAGAACCGACATTTCACTGCTGTTTCATCCCATTTTCCATATCAAAAATATGTTATTTTTGTCAATTTATTACTTTCAATGGTGGCAGTGTGTGACCTCATACAAAGAGCAGAACATATAATAGATAGAAAACTAGTCTAGTTATAAAAGTAAATGAATACAAACTGTTTGGAAAAAATGTTTTGTAAAATGGCTACACATTATCTGGCAAAGTGTCCCAAACATGTAACATTATGGGAAATGACAAAACTGTATTGCTGCACTGCATGACCTGAGGGTGCAAACCGGTGTTCACTGTAGGTTGACATTATGGCGCGAACATCATGAACGATAGCTAGCCTAATAAAATATTTGTCTGTCATCGGGCAAACGGATGAGGATACTGTATGACTGCAATATATAGGCCTGGAAATGTTTTTAATTTGTATGGGAACCCACATAAAATACTTTGCTCATTATGAAAAACTTCAATGGAACTCCACCACAGATCAAAATAGTTACTTAGTGGTACTGCAAAGACTCTGACCTGAATGAGGTGTACCCTATGTATACACAGTAAATCAATACAGCAATATTACTTGCCAATACCTATAATAATAGTGAAGAACAGTATTAATAATATCTGATATGTAAACCAGGGGTTCCCAACGTGTCGTCCTGAGATCCCCAGGAGTGAGTGGGGTTTTCAGATACCAGAAAATTAGCCCATTGAGTGCATGAACATGACATAAAAAGTTATATTTTCATCATCAATCTGTTTATTACTATCAATGGTAGCAGTGTGACCTCAGATATATAGAGCAGAACATATTCAAAAGTTTCAAACTTCGGAGCACTCTGTCATATATTCGCATTGACTGCAAAGTGTATTTAAAAAATGTTTTCTGTTTTCTATTCTAACGATATAACAACTCTGCCTGTCATCATAATTATGATAATTTCAGTCTTGTCCAAGCCAAATCAGGTTTTCCAATAGCATCTTCTGTTGGTTTAGTTTTTGTATACTGAAGTAAATGCCACATTGCACCATATAACTTCTAGGCCTGGACATTAGGTATAATACGTTTGGAAAGTTATGGAGAAGTTTAGAAATGTAATTTGTAAGTGACAAATATTAGTTTGAAGTCTTTTTTTAAAGGCAAATAATGCTCAATGACTAAAGTTGGTGAATAGTCATCTATCCCCAGCGCCCGTGGAGTTGTCAGGTCCAATGCGCAGAGTTTCTCTCCTCTTGGGTCTTCCATGCCACTGGGAATGGCTGCATTTCATTGTGTGCTGGTCATAAATGTAAAGCTGCAAGTCTGCGACACCTCCATATCAGCCCACTGTCATAGGTCAGAGAGAGAGAAAAAAGAAACAGAATACACACATTTATGATTAATGAAGTATGTATATAAACACTGTGACATCTTCCAATATTTATAATAGTTAAATATAAAATGTATTTATTTATCATCAACATAGCATAATAACAATAGCAATAACATCTGGTGTACTGTACACCAGAGATGGGAAAAGTACTCACGTTCTGTACTTAAGTAAAAGTAAAAGTACTTGTGAAAAAGTACGTGCTTTGAAAAGTACTTTTAAAGTAAAAGTAAAAGTATTTTTACCGTATATTTCTAGAATTTTAAGGATATTAAAATTAAAAGATCCCCACCAAACATACGTCTTAAAACTGGCCCAGAATTGGTTTCCTACTATGATGTGAAATCTAAATGCAGCAGTGAGTACCAGTTATAGATAATATTTGACTCTCCAAGAACAATCATTATTATTATAAAAAATATATGTATATCCCACGATTTTGTAACCCATTTTTTAAAGTGCCAATTGACCACCAAGTAGGCCTACACCATTATGACTGATGTTAAAATACAGATAAGGTTTCCTAATAAGAATGTCGTTTTCATTGTTCAATTATAATTATAATACATCTCACATCCACAGACAGACAGATTTCTGACTGTTATACTTTAAGATGTTTTGCATGTCTGTCAGAGGACCCCAATGTAAACAAGCCATACAGACTGTATGGATGATAATCATACAGGAGTGCGTTTGCTATGCGAACTGCTAATCAAGTATTCAATCAATCAATTCAAACAAATGCATGCATGCACGCGCATGAGGGCACGCACGCGCGCGCTCTCTCTCACACACACACACACACACACACACACACACACACACACGCTAAAGGCTTTTGCGAGGCAAAGATGACCGAAGCTACAGTTGTGCAGAGTCTGCAGAACGTTTCACTTTTTCCATACAGAACTTTATCCAGCATGAGATAAAAATCAATTGCGTGTGCATTACAGGAGCAGCATATGGCCAAAGTCTTGTGTTTATAATCCATAGTTAGTTATAATCCACGTGAATTAATTGTTGATGTTTGAAAGCTGTGACGAGATGAATGGTTTACAGCATGATGGTAGAATTAAACCACCTTTCTTCCTCTTCCTATGAAAATCGTGGATTTCAAAATAAGAGCGTAGGGTATTAGGCTATTATGTTATGTAGGCTATATGATTAGTTTTATTTGGTAGTCTAGTTGCAGGAAGTAAATAGACCGGTGCTTTCCTACTTGACACAATGACTCTCACTCTGGCCAGGCAGCAGCAGAGCGTCACCGCAGCCTCTATGAATGATGATCAAGCGCTGTAATCATTTTGTTTGATCTGCCACGCATCGGCGCAACATTAACACAAAACCAAAGTAGCGAGCCTGTTTTGAAAATGTAGCGGAGTAAAAGTACAGATACTTGTGTTAAAATGTAACGGATAAAAGTAAAAAGTACCCAGAAAAATAATTACTCAGTAAAGTACAAAGTACTGAAAAATGTACTTCGTTACAGTAACAAAGTATTTGTACTTCGTTACTTCCCATCTCTGCTGTACACTACAAGTCCCTCAAGTGTCAGCTGCTGTTCACTGTTTAGATGACTATATACATTAGAGCAGGGGTGCCCAAAAGGTAGATTGTGATCTACCAGTAGATCACCAAGGGTGTGCAGGTTGACCACATGACATGCCTCTAAAAATATATCATTAAAATATAAAAATAATATGTCAATATGACATCAAGAAGGGCCTGTCAGCTCCCTTCATGGCTTCTAAAGTAGGTAAACCTCAAATTTGTTCAAGAGTCAGTAGCATTAGAATCCCAAAAACCTACCATTTCCATACAGAATGGGATGAAGACATTTCCCCCAGTATTTCCCCCTTACAGTAAGTGTGTTTGTCTAAAATGTAAGGCCAGTGCTGCTATTCCAAAGCCTCCCTCAGGCCCTCAGTTAAAACATTTTGGATGAGTAGATTATGTTGAGCTAGTCATTTTAAAAGTAGATCTCATGTCAAAAAAGTGTGGGCACCTCTGCATTAGAGTATTTCCAGATTATTATTATTATTATTACTGAAATGTTATGGCTAGTGCACATATCTGCTCAAGAGGCACTATGATTGCCACTTGTCACTTCCATTGTATTCTTCTCATCATCATTCATTCACAACACTGTTTCTTTTTCTCTTCAGTCAGTTAAACTAAGGGGATATTGAATTCCATAAATTAGAAAACAAAGTAGTGAAAATAGCCGGCGCGAAGCAACGCATTGTGAGCTGCCGTTTTCACGGGCAAACGTCAACTTTCTCTTTCGAGTCCAGAACTAAAAAGTTTGGGAATTGGGATGTGTAATTCGTGCCACGTTGTGAGCTTGTGGATCTGCTGTTTCCACGGGCAAACGTCTATTAATTTCTCTTTGGGGTCCTGAGTCCTGAGCCAAAAAAGTTTGGGAACCACTGGTCTAAACTAAACAGCATAATATCCCAACAAAATAAACAGGCTATTAACCTAGTAGGCCTACTGTAGGTAAATAGGCTATGTATGGCAAACAATGCATTCCGATTGAAAGCAAAGACAAGCAGCCAGTGAATAACCAGCAGCTATGAGCTAGAGTCGTTAGCAAGTAGCAACATAGCTTAGAGCTAACGTTAACCATGTTTACAAATGAATGCTTACCTTTCAGAAGAAGAAACGTCATGTAACAGAGCATGGCCTTCACGAAACTGCAACTGGGAAAAGCTGCATGTTCACTCTGGTCTGGTTTATCGGTAGCTCTGGTCCATAGCGTTAGTGGAGTTCTCCCTAACGCTATGTTCCTCTACATCCGTATTCCTTGGCAAAACCGGAAAACCCCGCCGTCTGGTCCGAAAATAACAAAAACTGTTTCGCCCCTCATCAAACCAAAGGTATCAGTTGACAGTTGAAAGCTTACTCTACTTAGTGGACGCGGGCTGAGCCCCCCACCACACGATTAAAATACATTTCTAGGGCAAAATGAAAAATATTCCACCGGATGGAGACGCTCGTCCTGGTTTTTACGAAACAGCGCTTCCAACGTCGCAGAGTTGAATAACACCCATTGAGACTAATGCTCAGTGTAATTCGGTCCTCTGACCTGCGCGGCAGTAGTGAGTTGGCACCTTGATGGCGACGACAAATAGTGGAAAAACGAGAAGAAATGGAGTCTCCATCCGGTGGAATATTTGTCATTTTGCCCTAGAAATGTATTTTAATCGTGTGGTGGGGGGCTCAGCCCGCGTCCACTAAGTAGAGTAAGCTTTCAACTGTCAACTGATACCTTTGGTTTGATGAGGGGCGAAACAGTTTTTGTTATTTTCGGACCAGACGGCGGGGTTTTCCGGTTTTGCCAAGGAATACGGATGTAGAGGAACATAGCGTTAGGGAGAACTCCACTAACGCTATGGACCAGAGCTAGTTTATCGGCAGCAATGGTGGACTTTTATTTCTCTTTTCTTTGTTCTTGCCTGGCTGGCTGGCATAGCCTCTTCCACCATCCTGCTCACTTCACAGAGCTATTCTGAATGCGTAATGCTTTGAAATGCAAGACAAGGCAACCACAGGCAACGCCTCAGCCAGCGACGCGATTGGCTGAAGTGCGCAATGAAATGTAATGGGGCCTTATCAATCCATATAAAAGAATAGAAGAGGGATATAAACAAGCTCCGTCCGTTACCGGGCCGGTAATGGCCAAAATGATTATTGAATCCTTATTTTACGCTTTTTGTGGACATTTTTTAATAGAAACACATATATGAAGCCTAATATTTTTTATAACATATTTTCGAAACATTATCTTTATTTTATCGCCCGTTTTTCAAGAAAAAGTTGACTATAGCTCCTTTAACTACAACAATATTTAAGCCACCTGAGCCATTACATGCTGTATGTCTAAACAACACTTCTGGTTTATCATTCAGCTACACGTTATGTTCTGATTGGGAACTATTCCCTACTATTATGTTTAACATGTTGTACATTATAATGTTGATCTTGCACACAACACATGATCTCTCTCTCTCTCTCTCTCTCTCTCTCTCTCTCTCTCTCTCTCTCTCTCTCTCTCTCTCTCTCCAGAGTCATTGAGGTTGGTGAATGGGAATGGTTTGTGTTCAGGCAGAGTTGAGGTGAAGTCTAATGAGTCGTGGGTCTCAGTGTATGAAGGGGACTTTGACCAGCAGGATGCAGAGGTGGTCTGTAGGCAGCTTGGCTGTGGTCCTCCTTCAGTCCTCCAGGGGGCACTCTATGCAGAGGTGAACATTCAAATGTGGACCAAAGAGTTCCAGTGTGAAGGCAATGAGTCTCTTCTCCTGGACTGTGATACCTCAAACTCAACTAGAAACATAAGCTCAACTGACAAGATCGTTGAACTCACTTGCTCAGGTAAAAAAAGAAGAAAAAAAAAACACTTTTGGTTTGGATTGTTTTTCTTTCAGTTTTTTGTTTTCCCATAATGATTTATATTTTATTTTTGTACTGTTTGTTGTCTTCTCTCTGTAGAGTCTTGTGATGTCAGGTTGGTGGGAGGAACCAGTAAGTGTATTGGTATACTGGAAATGAAACACCAGGGAGAGTGGAGACCAGTGGACGGTTGGTCTGACTGGAACCTGCAGTCATCATCTGTAGTGTGTAGACAGCTGGACTGTGGCTCTGCTGTTTCAAGAGAAATGACTTCTGGTTCTATACATGAACCTGTATGGTGGATTTCATCATCATGTGTTGGGTCTGAGTCTTCACTGAAAGAGTGTGGAACAAAGATGTCTGGTAATTCCACTGCCAGACTGGAGGTAATCTGTTCAGGTAAAACAATGACTTCAACAATGACATATTTAGTGGAGGCTACCCACTGGCAGGTGAGTCAGTTGGATACAGTGAATAAAATATCTGTGAGGAGGAATCGGCATGACAACTAAATTGGGGAGAAAAGGGGTTTAAAAAAAAAAAAAAAAAGAAAAGAAAAAAGAAAACATAGAAATGAGGGGTCACGACTCAAGTCAAATGACCATTTCTTTTCCTACATTTAAAAATAGACATATATTTCAAAACATATATTTTTTAATAAAATACATTAAATAATAGTATTAATTTTAAAACAAACAAGCAATATACGTTATAATAATAATTAAAAGGTAAGTGAAAATAGCTCGCAATACGGCTCGCAACGCGGCTCGCAACGCGGCTTGCAACGCAACGCAAAGTGAAGCATTGTGCACTTGTAGATCTGCTATTTCCACTAGTTTGTGTCCCGGGCCAAACTCTCTCTCTTTTGGATCTCGATGTTCTACGTAGTACAATATTTAATTAAATAGGTAATACAGTAGATTGTATTGTATTACCTGTTGCATTGCATGTAACTAATAGCTTTTGAATTCAGCATATTGTCATAGTTTCCCTGATTTTAGAATCAGAGGTGTTGACTTTCTCCACCAATTACAATCAATTATTTATCCAGAGCGACTTACAAGTGTGAGATCAGAACAAGCAGGGAAAGCGCGAACTCTGGCCAATAAACTAACAACAAGGGAAACATTAACAGTCGCATACGTAGAGTGCAGAGAGAGCAATATAACCTAGCATCTTTCTAAACAAAATGATTTCTAAATAACGTTCTTAATATTTGTGTGGATTTATGTGATTTACTTCTTTCAAATAAGTGTATCTCTTTAACTTTAAAATAATACCCCTTTCTTTCTCTGTGTTTATAAATCTGTTGTTTCAGCCAATCACCTCTGTCTTGTTACAGATCTGCTGTTTAAGCCAATCATCACCTTTGGACCTTCCACGAACGGGGTCTCTAAGGGCCAGCAGCAGGGGCTGCAGGTGTTCAATGGTTCCAGCTTCAGTATAATCTGCTCCGTCCAGCCACAGTATCCAGGAGGATTCTTCCACCTCACCTTCACTGGATCCAACACAACACACACCTACACCCAGCCAGCTGTCAATCACCCTGATTCATACACAACACACACCTACACCCAGCCAGCTGTCAATCACCCTGATTCATACACAACACACAACATCACTAGTTACAACACAACACACAACACCACTGGTCATAACACAATACAAACCCCCACTGAATCCTACACAACACACAACCCTACTGAATCCTACACAACACACAACACCACTAGTTACAACACAACACTGAATACAATGCAACACACAACCCCACAGATTCCTACACAACACACAATATCACTGGTTACAACACAACACACAACCTCACTGGATTCGACACAGAACAAAACCACACCCAGACAGCTGTCAATCACTCTGCCACCTTCCTGTTTCCTGCAGCAAACCACGCCCACCAGGGAGATTACAGCTGTGTTTATCACATCTACGTTTTTTATCATAACTTCTCCTCTAAGAGCGAGGTCCTCTCTCTCTCTGTCACAGGTAATCAGGATTATAGTATTTTAAAGTTACAATATGAAACTCACTCAAGCACCCTTAAATATGACATGAATTCAGAAATATTAAGCAAATTCCATGAAATATGCCTTTTTAATTAGAGCTGTTCTTTACATGATGCTTGATGTTCTCACATTATTTAACATATTTCTCTCACAGATTCTCATCTGACATCTAACATCATCAAATGTACAGTCGCAGTGCTTCTGCTTTTGGTCCTGATACTTGGTGGCCTCTATCGTCTCCGGAAGGTAATTATACTTCTTTATTCAACGTAAGACCGCAATGTAAATGAAGCAGTCAGACGTTTTGCTTTATGTAAGAGAGCCACGTCTGATCCAGCAAATTAAAGCTGGGTGTCGCTGTGTTTCCTCAGGTCATCAGAAGGCGTTGTGCAGGAGCTCAGAACATTGAGTTGGTTTACTATGATGTAGGACGGGAGAACGTTGAGATAGTTTATTGTAACGTCGCTCGTTCCGATGCTGAAGCTGGACCCAGTGAAGAGGAAGAATACCACCTGTATGAAGAGATAGATGAACCAGGAGTTGCTGAAGCGGCAGGGCACCACCTGTGTATGAGGTGGATCTCTAAAGGACACTTTTATGAGCGGAGGGCATAAAAGTGTTGAAGGACACATTGCGTTACGTCTTAACACCTACAGAGAACAAGAGAGCACAGATCATCATTGCTCTTTTTGTGCTTGAAGGTCAGATCAGATTAGACCTTTAGTCTGTGTCCAACCTCATTATGTCTCATCCAGGGCCGGACTTACCATTGGGCAAGGGTGGGCACGCGCCCGGGGGCCTCAGGGGAGGGGGGCCTCAAAAAAAAATAATAATAATAATTCCAAGGTCTTAAAGAAAGAAAATACCATGACATTTCTTGATAATTATTTTGTATATTCATTTAATATTATCTCAATCTTTTGCCAATTATTTGGGGGCCCGCTTGTAATATACTCACAGCCCACATCTATTGACAGTAATAGTTGGATCCATTGCTCCTACTCCTACTGCCATCAGAGTGTGAGATAGAGAACTATTAATCTAGTATGAAGCTGGCTTGTACATTTGTTTCTATTGGCTCAATAGAATTAGGAGATGTATTAATTCATTCTATATGCTTATGATCATTTAACAGTTTGACCTCTTCATTTCATAATATATTAGATTTCTTCGCTTTAAACAAGTTTACATGAGCAGTAAAGCTTAGTGTGTATATTGTAGCAATAGTATCCTATAAATGTGTTTTTAGATGATTTATGATGAATAGTTTGCGATATCTTATTTCCATGTTATTACTTATCTCTTATTACTTATGTTGTACCGTATGTACCATGTAGTTTATAATTCTTAAATTGAAGTTGTTCTTGTTTGATTTTTATCTAGAGGATTGTTAGAAATCCTCAATAAAGATGAAATTCCTTGAGTAAAATGAGGTGTTCTGTATCCTAAATGTGTGTTGTACAGGAAGTTGTCATTGGTTACCATGAACACAAACAAACAGGTTGTCATGGTTTCAGAACAACAGCAAGTTCTTTTTTGAAGGAGCATAGTGTGAACGCTACCTAAGGCCTGATCAATGTCTTTTTTAAAGGAGCATAGTGTGAACACTATCTAAGGCCTGATCTATGTAGGGGAGACCGGGGGCAAAACACAAAAGTAACACTTTTTGCATTTTCCTTATTTAAAATGTCTTAGTCATCTTTTGCTATAAGAAACATAAGTGCCCTAATTATTAATACCAGTTATAAGCTTTCACTAGTAATAAAAGTATGTAATCCCAGAAAAACAAAACTAAAAACTAAAAAACACTAACAATAGTTACAATAGTCCCCTGTTACTGTGTACTGTACTGTGCCCCCGGTCGGTGTTTTTTTAAATATATAAATCTCATATCCTAGCTACAGACATCCCAACCTGGAGATCAGCATTTCCGGGAGGTCCCCGCATGCACACGCGCAGCTTAAAACGGTTATAAACTGTTAAAAACGGTTCTGCACGGCGGCGGAACCATTTTAGGCTTAATACAATCAGGTTAATTTATAGCATGATGCCTTACCCTTTTCTTTGGAGACAGGAGAAAGCACAAAAGTCACTGATATTCCAGTTGTCAACACAACAGCACTGAGTTTAGCGTGCAACCAAAAACGGGTACCGTGTGAAACGCTCAGCTGTGCGGCATTTACAGACCAGTGATTGGTCACTTTTAGACGCCCACATCTCCCACAGCGAATCACTATCATGAATTTGCCAGATTGACAGTTCGACGACGAATCAGAGGACATTTATTTGCATCGCAGGTTGCTGATCCGGTTTCAGACGGTCTGAAACCGGATCGTCCCGGATATCGCATGCATTTGCGGGAGCGGCCGGGATTTCCGGGAGGTTTAGTGCCACTCGCGGGTAGACTTGCGTAGCCAGACAACTATTCCACAATCTCTGAATGCTATATAGAGTCTGGAACAGCAGCTCCCGAACGGCGAGTAATGGAAACGGGCGTTACTGTTCAAGAAAATACATTTTAAAATGTCATTTCTGCTAAGTAGCAAGCTAAACATGCTTATATGATTTTTATTTATATAATGATAAATGTGTGCGATGTGAGACGGAAAAGGAAGTGACGAGGAGGCTTTACTTCCGCTTTAACCGGTACTCATCGCTCTTCTTTCGATGCACCAGACTGTATGCCGGGAGCATTTGCCCAAATCGCGGAGGCAACAGTCTGGCCACGCGAGACTAACTTGCGGGCGTCCGGGAGGAGACGCTGATTTTGTCGTTCACCACACACCAATCACCACCAGATGGCGACGACAGCCATTCACTAGTGAAGGCGCTGACGTCACTCGTTTGCGACTCTCTTTCTTTATTTACTAGCCTAGCTCGGCAGTGTTTAGCCATTAGCTTACTATGAGCTAGGGAGCGCTCCATTGTAGTCACTTGGACAGGGCGTTTATCGTGGGCTTGCCCAGGCCTTACGGCCTGGGCATAAATATAACGGTTGCATTCACCACGGCTTCGTAACTCGCGCGGCGCTCCGCCGACCGCGCGGCCCTGGCCCGCTCTTCGCGGCCACACGCTGGGTCCACAAGGTCCGCTGGCCTTCACGCCGCTTGCAATGTCGTGGACAATCGAGCGGCTCCGCCTGGAGGACGTTGTTTTGGCTCAAAGCGACCGCTTGTTCCGCCCCGTGCCGCACGATGAGTGCTCCGTTTCTCGACCGTACTGTTTCTCTATCAAACCGTGACATATATATACCAGTGTCTATCAGCATATTATGACTTTGGCTGATGCAAAACATACTGTATGTGTGTGTGTGTGTGTGTGTGTGTGTGAGTGTGTGTGAGTGTGAGTGTGAGTGTGTGTGTGTGTGTGTGTGTGTGTGTGTGTGTGTGTGTGTGTGTTGTGTGTGTGTTGTGTGTGTGTGTGTGTGTGTGTGTGTGTGTGTGTTTTTATAGTTTGACCTTTTAGGAATAACTTATTTGTTTGATCACTTGTCACCTTGGCAAGTTGCTTCACAGAGCATCTTATGAATAATGCAGAACCTTTTTCACTTTAAAGGGAAAGACCACCCATTTTCAATATTTAACTACCGGTATGTCATTAATATACCTTTGAGGAGTTGTGTGGAAATAAAAAAAAGTTCCCCCTCTTCTGTGTTGCCTAGAACTGGAGGATTGATTTTGAGGTTTGTATTGTAAAGAACAATGTGTGATGTCATCAAGTTGTAATTTGCAATGCAAACCCCAAAATCAATCCTCCAGTTTTAGGCAACATAGAAGAGGGGGAACTTTTTTATTATTTCCACACAACTCCTCTAAGGTATATTAATGACATAGTTCCATATTGAAAATGGGTGGTCTTCCCCTTTATGATGTGGAGATTTAAGTACATACACTATATAATTTGACAACATTTAACAATAATAACAGCAAAATACATTTTAAAGACCAAAAAACAATTCTATTTTTTTTTCAAAGAAATTAAATCTGTGTGAAAGGTGTGGATAGTGCAGGTTTTTAAGGGAAACATGTATTATTATGGATATAAATAAGTAAACATAGTGATTAGGAGTGCTCATTTGTCTCTCTTTAACTCTGATATTGTTGCTGTTGTGTAGAAACCTGGTGTGATGGCTGCTACTTCTGTCCTCTCCTGTGACCTTCCCCCTCTCCTTCGCCCTACATCTTGGCCAACCAATAATATGAAATGTCACCATTCTTCGTTTTGACCCAAGCAGTGCATTTCATCCATTAAGCTACATCTTACAGAACCGTTTTCTTTGTCTCCTAAAAAGTGGTTCCCAAACTTCTCACGTGGAAACCCAGAGGTTTGCCTTTGGTCTTTAAAATGTATTTTGCTGTTATTATTAATAATAATAGTTACTATATCGATTTTAAATCATTGAATCGAATCGTATCGTATCGCCATGAATGAACCAATATCGTCCATGTATCGTATTGTCAACCATGTATCGTGATATTTATCAAATCGCTATTAATATGTATCGTTACACCCCTAGTAAGGGTTAGGTTTGGGTGTTGAAAGATGACACATAGAAACAGCGAAACGCTCCCAAGGGGTAGTAGAGCAGGTTGATGAAGGAGGCGGCATACAGGTCAGCGCAAGCTGCATCTGAAACAGGAGGTTTATACCATTGGTCACCTGCCAAGGTCTTTGACTGGCTGAAGAGACATCCTGGAACGATAGCGCCCCCTTCAGGATACGACACCATGAGTAATAGCTCCCTGCCAGGCAGACTCTGATGTGATGAGTGTGAGAGACAAAGATGTTTTATTGATGAAACCTTAGGCTTGAGTTATACTTTGATGCACGCCGGTGTCACACGCCAAAATTAGCAGATCTATAAAGCTCACAACTAGTCATGTGTATTGTTCTTTTTAGTACACTGATTCTTCCGAATCAGGACATAATTATGTTGTACAGGAGAAAATGGTTGTCTATGTATTAATATGAACATATTTCTACATTGATTGGCTTTTCTGACATCTTTATTTATCCGCTGATGACCAAGTATTTTTTCTTATTTTTTTTATTTTTATAATACATTTGTCGGCTTTAACACTTTGACTGCCAGACCCCCCCGGCCCCCCACCCTGACCAATGCCACCATTAGGTCCCATTCATTCTGCCCCGATTCCAGGGAATATATTGAAAATGATCCGATATTCACATCGGAACAAAAATGGGAGGTTTGGTAAAAGAGGATTTTTTTTTTTACCAAAAAAATTTTGGAGTGATTTCGGTGAGCGGTTTTGGAGATAGGTGCTCGAGAGTGCGCACTGCGCAAACCAGTCAATAACCTCAGAAATCTAGATTCTGAGATATTTGAGTTCAAAGAAAAAAAACTTTAGGAAGCCATAGCGACAAATTGGTAAATGGTAACGGAACACAAGTACCCTTGACAGAAACAATAGCATGCCTACTTTCATTTTCTGCAAAAAAAGTGAAAAAAATATTGTACCATCGTCTAGTTTCAAGGGTGCAAAGTGAAAAAGTATGAAATGACTCAGAAGGTGGAAATTGCCTTACATTTTGATAGAACTATGCACTGTGAATTCACTGTGTTTTTACCTGGTCTAGAAGGTCAGGAAGACAAAAAGTCAGAAAAGCGATGTCAACCTTTTATTTTATGGCAACATCGAACCCTAACCCTGGTGAGTACCTCACACATCCAGCATGAACATATTTATGTTCAACAATATTTACAAATATTTCCCAAAAAAAATCACAAATATGACTTCACAAAAATAAAATATAACTGGATAAAAGTAAAATAAAATAAATGTGCAGCAAGTAAAGAATAAATAAAATAATATAAAAGTCAAAAAAAGGCATTCAACAAGCCAACATTCAGGAGTCAAAGGCACCACAAATCAAGGTCAAAGATGGTACTGTTCACCGTGTGTGTGTGTGTGTGTGTGTGTGTGTGTGTGTGTGTGTGTGTGTGTGTGTGTGTGTGTGTGTGTGTGTGTGTGTGTGTGTGTGTGTGTGTGTGTGTGTGTGTGTGTGTGTGTGTGTGTGTGTGTGTGTGTGTGTGTGTGTGTGTGTACCTCAGGTGCCTCAAAATGGCCTGGTACCTGTTCCTTGCCATTGTTCTGGGAAAGTACGGCATGGCAATGTTTTTTTGACCACTGCATGGCAATCTCCGGCTTGTGAACGATAGCTGTGAGGAAGAGAAGTCCCAGAAAGTTCTTCAGCTCCCCTAGAGTGACATTGGTCCAGGCAGCGAACCTACAGTGTGTATGACCTATGCCTGACTCCTCCGCTCTCGCTATCTCCGCCATCATACTGTCCTCTGCGTTGTCATTGGTCTGGTTGCAGATCGGGCTCCCATCCTTCCTCCATCCAGTCAGACTCCACGGGCCCTGTATATGATAGAAATAAATACAAAATACTAAATGAACGTGCTTCTGTATAATTTGTATGTTCTTTAGCAAAGGCTGTCGCACAAAAGTAGTGAAAACAGCAGATCTACAAGCGAGGCGTTGTGTGCTTGTAGATCGGCTGTTTTCACTAGTCTAAATAATTTCAAATGTATATATGTATATATACGTGGCCACTGAATTCTATAGGCTCTGCTTTGATACAAATTTGATACAGATTTGAGATCGATTTGATAGATTATTATGTCACACACACACACACACACACACACACACACACACACACACACACACACACACACACACACACACACACACACACACACACACTGATTGTATTACTAAACTATCTATCTAGGTATACACACACAATAAAAAACTAAACTATAAAGAAATGTATTCTTACTGGAAGAAGTTGGAGGAACTTCATACACCTACTACAAACCATGGATTGACATCTAGACCTACTGCACATACAGTATGAAACAGAGCTGATACCTTTATGTACTATGAGGAAAATAATGCTGCTATTTGTACCCTGTATATATATAAAATGACAATGCGACATAGCTCTGTTTGAACGATGCTGTACCCCCTCCAACTGTATATTTTCAACTGTTTTTTTGTATTTGTGATACTTGCTTTGGCAATGTAAACGTATGTTTTCTCATGCCAATAACGCTCCTTTGAATTGAATTGTATATTACCAAATGCACCCTACGTGGAAAAAAAACAATAGCAGGTCAGGCTTATTGACATCGGTTATTGATTGATTGAAGAATGTATTACAAGCTTGCATTAGAGTAGACCTACAGATTCATGGCTCATTTCCACAGGAACACACTTTATGCATATCATACAGTGGTGTGTTCTAGACTTTTTTTGAGGGCATACGATCAGCTACTATTCGTTTGGCCAGGGCAGACGCTATAGTACATAATCCCTATCAAATACGCTACTTTGAAAGGTTCACGAGGGCAGACGCCGTTCATATTTTATTGTTCCTCCATCACGGAGGTATAGAGGCCGGCGCCTGGCGGCGCCGTGCCTGCGAGGGTGTCCCAAGTCGGGCGAGGTGTGGAGGTTAGTCCCCGGTGCTATGGAGGTTCCAGCGACCCCCTGGGCTAATCCTACCTGCCCCTGCCTTTTATTTTCCGACAGCAGACGCCGTATACGTGCGTTATAGGTAGAACACACCACTGATCTCATATAACATTGAAAGACAGACGTAAAGAACAAAGTGAATCGTAGAGAACATACCGGGTTCGCTGATCACAGCTCAGCAGTGCTTCCTACAGGGCGCGGGGAGGAGACCGCACCGATCGGTGGTCTGCCTCGGGCAGCATGCATGTCACCGCCGGAGACTGCGGGCTTGTTGTCCAGAGTTAGACTGTCCACGGGGCATGGCGCGGGGAGAAACCGCCGCGATCGGTGGTCTGCCTTCTGGCCGCCAGATCCAAAATCGAGGCCGTGGATCCTACCAGCCGAGGCCTTCGATGAACCGATCGCCCGTAGGAGCTCTTCTCGCCGCCAGATCCAAAATCGAGGCAGTGGATGTAGCAGCAGAGGCCCTCGCTAGTCGCTGATGAACCGATCGTGGAAGAGCGCCGGCCACCGCCGTTGACTGCGGGCTTGGTGTCCAGAGTCAGACTGTCCACGGGGCATGGCGCGGGGGGGTGTCGCTCTCCATTCCGACATGTCGCCACTCCGCTGACCCGGCGCGGGGAGAGACCACGGGATGCGGGGCATGATTCGGCTGCCTATCTCTCTAAATAATACTAAATCTAATGATTTTATAACTAAATTCTCTGCTGCTTCTGATTCTCGCTCTTTCTCTCAATATATCTCTCTCTCCCTCTGATTGCTGTGTGTCCGGTGAAGTCACTGAACTCTTGTTGTGTGTATAATGGGCCTCTAGACCCTTGTTTCTGGGGGGAACCGGCCAACCAGCATGCTTGAATTTGGTCAAATGAGCGTGTGATGTCATGCAGGGGCGTCAATTGGGTATGGCAGGGGTATGCAGCTGCCATACCTTGACAGGGGGAAATAATAAAAATGTACTTTTCATCGTGCCTGTTGCTAAGGTATGGCAACATGACTGGTGTCTTCACCAGACACCAGTCATGTTGCCATACCTTAGCTTGTTCTGAACTGACGCCACTGAATTGTCATGCATGACGACCGTCCCATCGTCCAAAAGGGCTGTATCTTGGTTACCGCATAGATCCAACACTGTACTACTGTAATATGAAAAAAAAGGGTCGGGCGGTATATCCCTCCCTACTTTTTAATTGGCAAGATTGCGCAGGAAGTGGCGGGCGGTATATCCCTCCCGTGGCAGTCAAACTGTTAAGGGACATTTCACTTTCAAACTTTCTACTCAGGATTTTGGGAGCCGCCCTTGGTTCTGGTGACTCATAATGCCTTTCTAATACGTGAGCAGGCCGTGTGTATTTCAATATTATAATAATTTTACTAGCTCATATTTATGTTCCATGTTGTTTTTTTGCATTCTACATATTAATGAACACTGTTCTTTTTCATCTATCAGGAAATAAACCACTGCAAGTACAATACTGGAAATTATTCCGAATTGATCTTTCTAAATTATATTTATATACCAGTGATCAATAGACCCACAGATTTGGTTAATTAATAGGCCTAAATATGTGTTTCAATCAGGATGAAGTACATTACAGTAACTGGTATAAAGGAGTTATAGTTTGAAATGGGTGACGTTTGCTTCAGATGCACAAGATTCAACCCCAAAGCCATACCTGGTTTTTGGTATAATGAATAGTGCTAGATGAGTAGCTTTGATAGTACTGTTTTCAAGCATAATTATGGCATTTGTTTGAGAACATTTCAGATACAGATGTGTGCACAGCTGGGAGGACCAGGAGTCAGGACATCTGATCCAGCAGTCTCACACGTCACACCTCACTCTTTGGTCCTGGACCCTCTGTGAAGTTGGCACCCCATATGATGAAAACATATATAAACATGGTGTCATTCTTTAGTGCTGGATTTGTGCAGAATTGTGCCGTACATTTTATAATTTGTGTTGGTATCGTTTTTTTTTTTAAAGTTTATTCTACATACCACCTTCTGCGGGTCATCAAGTGCAACTTCCAGGTTGACAGCAGCACCCAGAGATGCACATACAAAAATAACAATATCGAGTACACTCCAGCAGGTGGACACTGCAGAGTATCCAGCTGCACTAAATCAATACAGATGCACTGTGACGAGGATTAAGATGACATTCTGTAGTGTCATATTGTGTCCACAAAATGTAATTTAGTTGTTTGATAAATACTTGATCAGTTGTGAGATTTGTGATCATAATGCAGTCTTGTCAGTTATCCTTGTTTTGATACAAGGAACAAATACTAAACATAATCTAGCAGAAAGGGACAAAAAAGCATCTTTGGTGGGGTCATACTTAGAAGCCATTTTCAAAGCTTTCCCTTCATAGAATTCCTTGCAACTTTTTTCTGTTATTCAGGGCATATTGAGGATACAAAATCAGCAGAGTTTGGCTTTGTTGCAATTCTTTATCCTTATTTTGATACAAGGAACAAGGCTATAATCAAGCAGATAGGCCAAAAAACGGGTGGGGTCATACTTTCAGGCCATTTTCAAAACATTCCCTTCATAGAATTACTTGCAACTTTTTTTGTGTCATTCAGGACATATTGAGGATACAAAATCAGCAGAGTTTGGTTTTGTTGCAATTAGTGGGAGGTTGACCCCCATTTTTGCCTAGATTTCCTGTACTACTTCACAGAGGTTCCGCCTATAGTGACCAGCAGGTTACGGGTGCATTCAGAAATGCGCACTCAACGCACTGGTGTGCCATGTTGCCGTTCGTTTATTCGGTGCACTTGGTGCATTGTCGTTCAGAAATACAGTGCACGGCGCACCGGTGTGCTGAGTGCACGCACTCACTGACCCTACTCAGAAGATGGGGTTTGGCGGTGTGGTGCGTCGGTGCGGTGTTTTGCATCACCGTGTAAACTAACAGCAAGTAGGCCAATGTTATGAATTAAATTCAATAGCAACGTTACGTTAGCAACTGCTGCTTTTAAGAACGTTTTCCGATTGAAAAAGCACACAGTTGCCTCTTAACTGGTCGTTCGTAAATAAGCTACACTGAATGCACTCTCAACATCACCGCCCACTGCACTCACTACACTGAGCACACACCCAGTGCGTGTCGGAAACGCGCTCTCAACGCACTGGTGTGCCATGTTGTCGTTGGTTTATTTGGTGCACTTGGTGCGCGCCGCACCGGTGAGACTGCCAGAAGCAAAGATTTGATTTTGGTCTATTCTGCATCTAGCTTAAGGCCACAGACCCGTTGGGAAACGAGTTTGGGTCGACTTAACTTCTTGCCTGCGGAGCGACTTTCAGAACGACTTCCTCACTAGGAGACTCTCTGCCGATCGACTCTCAGATCGACTTTTATATAAAAGCAATTTTTTACCATTTTTTTTTATATATAAGCGGCGCAAACGGTTTCCCCTACCTTGTACTGGCTGTAACGATAGACCGTGGGAAAAAAAGGATACGCTGATGACGTCACTGGTAATTCAGGCCTTGTCTGTGTAAGAGGGCCGCTCCCAGCCGTTAGCCTGCTAACATACTAACAACATCCATAACGCCGCTTCAGTAGGTCGGATTTTCATTCCGATTTTTTTGTGTGGCGTCTGCATCCGACCATTTGCCCAGACGATAGGTCAATGTGAACGATCTGCCACGAATCGTCTAGATCCGCCCGTTGTGTACTCCTGTGCGCCGCCATTTTAAAACCCATAGAGGAGGAGCTCTTCACACAGCTTCACACGGAGACCTGTGGTGTTTTCAGTGTTACGATGGCGTGCTCTAGTGGTGTTTTTGGGGGTAGTTTATCATCTCTCTGGTCAATCTCAGACAATTGATCACATTAAAATATTAATATTTCCTGGCATTATTAGCGCACATCCATATTTTAAGTTCGCAGGGAATGGGTTAAAGGAGCAGAGTGTGATCGCTACCTAAGGCCTGATCTGTGTCTTTTTTAAAGGAGCATAGTGTGAACGCTACCTAAGGCCTGATCTGTGTCTTTTTTAAAGGAGCATAGTGTGAACGCTACCTAAGGCCTGATCTGTGTCTTTTTTAAAGGAGCATAGTGTGAACGCTACCTAAAGCCTGATCTATGTAGGGGTGACCGGGGCAAAACACAAAAGCAACACTTTTTGCATTTTCCTTCATAATTCAGACTACTTTAAATGTCTTAGTCATCTTTAGCTATAAGAAACATAATGTGCCCTAATTAATAATACCAGTTATAAGCTTTCACTAGTAATAATAGTATGTAGGCTAATCCCAGAAGGAAAAGTCTAGGAAACTAAGCCGCATCAAGGGTTTTATTGAGTAGTCCCTAAAAGTTTGTCCTAGAGCGCAGGGATTTTTGGGGGGTTAAAACCGTCCAAAGTGTAGTCCGTTTGGACTACAAAATGATGTAATCTGTTTCCCCTCCCAACCGAATCTGAAACCCGAAATTGGAAGCGATCCCATGATAGATATAAGGGTCCATATGGACCCCTGGTGGTCCCCAAACCTGACATTGAGAACCAGTTCTTTAGCCTACCATATGTCAGTGAGTGTGTTTTGTATTGTTCCATTTGGCTGACAACTTTAACAACCATCACCAGTGTCTATCAGCACTTTTTAGGTTTAGGTTGTGCATCAGCCTTGGGCTAAAATACTGCACACAAAAAACTGCTGGGTAGATTCATCTACCCAAAATCTGGGTAAAAAATGGTTTACCAATTATGGGTTATTATAATGGTGATTGTATGTATAATGGGTTGTTTTGTACAGCTCATACATTACCCAACTGCTGGGTAAAATTGTTTTACTCAGTATTGGGTAGTTTTAAACTAAAGTTGGTCACCTGGTATGCAAAGCATGCTGGGAAAAGCATTTCTCAAGGTTTTCAGGGATATTTCTAAGCTTTTGGTAGCTAAAAATGCTAAATGTATAATATCCATGTGTCTGCCTTGGCAAGCTGACTGTCATATGTCAGAATTTCATTTGTCAGTATTTGAGACAAAACCCTAACCGTAACTGCTAGGCTGCTAGCTTATGCTTGAGCTCCCTCCCACTACTGTTCTGAAAGAGAAGAACTCATAATACATTTGATATTATTATGTTGATCTACTCTAAACTACTCTGATTATAGCTTTTCAACATTATTGCATATATTTACAATTATGTAACTTTATGTTGATATTGCTATACTTGGAACAAATTATCTGAGAAAAAAACCCTGAAACAAATCTTATCTTATGTTAATGTCAAATAATATTAGCATGGTCATTTACGATAAGTAAAATATACTACCCACATGTGGGTAAAATATATACTAAATAATAGTGGTTGACCCAGAGCTGAGTAAAAAATTCTACCCAGGATGTGGTAGAATATTTTACTACGTGCTGGGTAGAAAGGACCTACCCATTTTTCTGTGTAAGATTTACTACTGTTGGGTAGGTCCAATAGTTACCCAGGGGTGGGTTATAATACAACCCAGATCGGGTTATTTTCAACCCATCCGTTTTTAGTGTGTGTATGTTATTAAAGGGGAAGACAAAGTTTTGTACAAAATGAACGTAGTGTCCGGTTGCCGTGAAACTTTGCACGCACATCCCCACTAGGCCAAGGAAGAAATACTACAAAATCCAGGGGAAAAAAAAGATTTAGATTCTATAATCTACAGTTCAAGAGTTATAGGCCAACACCCAAATCTTCCTGTTATAGCGCCACCATGAAGCTGATTTGAATAACGTATATATTTTTAACCCTAAAGAAAGATGCTGGTGCAGGAAGCACAAATGAGCAGACCAGATGTATGGAGAACCCAGATGACTGGAGACGCCGATGGAGGGCTCGTCTGGGGACCACGTAGAGAGAGACCTGGGGTATGGCACTGATGACGTGGAGGAGAGAACACGCCCACAGTGCCCACAGCGCCCCTGGTGGTAATCGAACAGGGACCTTCTAGCTGTGAGGCGACAGCGCTACTGACTGGGAGGCCTTTTAGCAAAATCACACACCATATGCTACTTTAGCTCCGTTCTGCAAACATCAAGTTCTTTCTTTTCAACTCGTTCCCCTTAGCCTTCCATAACCCATGACAATCTACACACCTGCTGTGTGCTCGTTTGTACATAACTTCTGTCTACTGCATGTATGTCTGATTGTGTGTGTGTGTGTGTGTGTGTGTGTGTGTGTGTGTGTGTGTGTGTGTGTGTCTGTTAGGGGCCCCGGAGCACCTGCTCGTGACCCCAAGGGTGTGGCACCCAGGTCCTTCAAGCCATACTACAATGACCGGGACCACCGCGATGCCCGCCGCAAGGGAGACAACCGCCAGGAGAAGCGCAGAGGATCCGTGGGCTCAGATAGACAGCAGTCACCTGGACCCACTGCCACTGCGGATCGCCAGGCCATGCCCCCACCGCCAACACCCCAACAACAACCTCTGCAGCAGATGCAAGCTCCGGTGGCACAGCTTGGGCCTCACATGGCCTTTTATCCCATGCAAAACCTGCAACCACTATACCCTGCACCAGCTCCAGTGCCGGCTCCAGCCCAGGCACCCACCACCCCTGTGACCTCTGCACCAAAGGAGAAGCAAGCAGGGAAGAGGAAGGAGAAACGCAACCACGTTCCTCGCCAGTGAGCTGGTGAAGAAATAATGTTATGGCCCAATATATTCTCCATATGTTAATCAACAAAAAGGGACATACATTTTGTTAAGCAGTTAGTGTGCTAGTACTGTAGATGCATATATACTGCAAATGTAGAAAAGCTTCCTTTAAGCATAGGCTGTAGATTTCTGATATACCGTATAATGTATGCTGTATTTTTGATATACTGTATGTGCATGCAAGAACTACATATATACGTGGTTTCTTCACTGACATGGGTAAAGGTTAAAAACTGAATGTACTCATAGTTCAGAACATGACATACTGTTTCCACTAGCCGCTTCGTTGCCTGCACCTGCGAGGCACGGCCTTGGACTTGGGGTGAAAAAGGGGGGGTTGTAGATGGTGCCAGGCTGTATCATCGACTCCCCGACATTCCTGTACCGCGCTAACGAACCGTTATCTTCTTATTGCCAACATGAGATACCGCTTCCTGAGGGAGTAAAGGGCAACATGTCGACTTCTAACATGTGAACAGGAGAACTCCCCAAATTCACGTGGACTGGGGAGTTGGTCTGGCCTTGAACTGTCTCCATTGCGAAACATCGTGCATGTTCATGCATGTACGTGCACAAGCGCGTGCCAAATGTGTGTGTGCTAAACTGAAGCTGTGTGTGTGTAACTCTATTGAGATGTTGTAGCGGAGCACCCTATAAAAGGCTGTGTATCCGTAGCTCCGGGCAGTTCCTGTCTATCTACTTAGAGAGTTTTGACTCTGTTTTTAGTTAAGTACACATACTGTACTTCTTTATAATTTTCATTGCCAATTATTGTATTGGTGATTTATAATTTGTAACTGTTTTCATTCACTAAAGTTTTATTATTCACTTTTATCTGGTGTTTGTCTGAAGTCATTTTCTAGAGTTTACAACTTTTAAGGTTTTGACTTTTTAACTTCCCTTCGGGGAAGTTCCGCTTCCATGGAAAAGAGGTGTTAGCACCCCAGGGCACTCAAAGCAACTTCTGGCTGTTGGAGCTGAGTTAGACTTTTGGTAAGAATCAACAAGTATATTTTCTTAATTTAAAAGTCTTTCACCTTCTCAGTGACTGACACTGCGCGTGCAGGTGTCAGTTGGGTATGCTTGGCAGACAATAAAATACAAATTCCCAACCCTAACCGGACGGACAGTTTGTCCGCAGTGGGCTCTTTTGTATTAAATAAGTCAAGCTGCTTTTCTCCATAAAACAGTCCCTGGGAGAAAGCTACAAGGTAACAGTTTCACACTTTATATTGTCTTTGTGGTTTTGGCATTCTCCATCCAGACCTATGGTCTACATTTCTCAAGAAAGGTGCAATATTCTTGGTCTATAAAATAAAGTCGCTGTAGATAGTAATAATATTCACCAGTTAAAGAGGGTTTCATAGACAGTTCAGTCTTTATTCAGAGAAAGTTGTATTCGTACAGTAATAGGTGCATATACAGTAATAGTAGGTTTATACAAATGAGAAAGGTTATAACACCTGTTTGTGTTAACTTAAAGGTATAGTGTAGTGTTAGTGACAGTGTTTATTAAAAAGAGATCTGGTAACTTTGTGGGCCTAGCAAACCTACGGAGGGTTCCGGGCGGCTTAGAGGAGTGCTTAAAAAGGTGAAAGGGCATTCAGTAGCTCCAAGCTCATTACATGGCGTCCCTGGGTGGATATTGATTGATTATTGATTATTGATTAGTAATTGATTAATTAAATTCGTGTCCACCGCCACATAAAGAATAGCCGAGAGACCCTTGGAATATAGTTATTACTACAGAAGTAAAGGATAGTTAATATTATCAAGGCTTAAGTGTTTTTATTCACAAAACTCCCCGGAGCGTCGGAGATTTTGAACATAGTGAAGTGGAGGTCTGTGTGCGCAGCAGACGGCCAGTAAATCGGTAAAAACATCTCCATTAGGAACTAGATAAAATAGCAGTTGAGAACATCTAATAATATTATAACAACCTTTGCGACCAACCTAAAAAGTTTCAGGCATGGACTCTGCCTATCCCACCGCCACAGACAACGCTCCTGCGGGAGCGGTTGGCGGGGCGAGGCCTGCCTCCCCTACTCCCTCGACTGGCACCATGGCACCCCCATCGGTGGACTCGTGGGACGAGGACATTGACAGCAGTACCTACGACAGTATGGGCGTAATGGCCCCAGTAGTACTGCATAACACATACGGAGGACAAGCGGCCCGTTACGAATCCAGTACGGGGAGCGCATATCCTGATCTCCAAACGTTGCTGAATTGGAATGCGGGAGCAACGCGAGCCGAAGCTACAGCCCCCCTTCCTTGGCTACACGGCCCCACAGGGACCGGTGGCCTAGAATGGGATCCCCAGACAAACGACGGGGAACAGGCTGAACCTGAGCTGCAGGGGAGACTTCCCCCGCCGCCTCAGGTGCTGGACACTTTCTCCTGGCAAATCCCCGCCAGGACACACACCATAACCCCCGAGAGAATGGTGAAACTAAAGATTTCCTCCGAAAGGTTCGAACAACTCGTGCCTGCAGGAAACAGGCCCTTTGTGGTGAATCCCGCAAATAGGTACCTAGACAACAATGCGGGCATGGCGGCAGCCATAGCACACGGTGCAGGTCGAAGCTACGCCACATGGTGCCGAAACATAGTGGAGTCCCGACCAAACCGAAAACTCGAGAATGGAGAAGTACTGGTATGTGCACCATACCAACTTGCCCATAAAGGATATCAAGGTATTATCAACATGGCTATGCAGAATGTTGCTAGAGGCACCAGAGAGGAAGACCAAAGGTCTACCCTTCTGGCATACTATGGCAAGCTCTTTGCTCAAGCCTATGACATGCAAGTTTATAACCTAGTTATGACCTTGTTTGGAACTGGTACGTGGGATTACGACCAGGCCCTCAGCATTTGGTGCTTTATGGAGATGTTCCAAGGCCTGCCCGACGACCGGCTAGAAATAACTTTGCTGGTCCCAGAGGCATGGCTGGCTAACACTCTCCGCCGAGCCCAGATGGAGGCCTGGCCGCCACACCAGAGGCACGGGTGGGGCGACACATTCGCAAACGCCCGAAGGACTAACGTGGTGCAAGATCTCATACAAAGGGTGGAGAGTCACCGCATAACGGCCAATCGAACTTGGCCCATGACAGGCGAACAAAACAATGGGATGAGAGGCCCTCCCCCGGAGGACCGGAATGCGTGGTTAACCACCTATCCCCCGGCAGGGCCTTCACAAAGCCCACTTCCCGCGGAGGAACCTAGGGGGCAGCCTCGAGAGGTGAGAGGTCCTGACCTCGAAACCACACCGCTCCAAACCCCCCAGGCCCCCGTTGGGGCACATAGACAGCTGCCGGCACCCGGTCCCCTATACCAGGATACAGGCCGGGTGCAGACACGGTCACAGAGAAGAGGGGACGCCCACAGGGATCCACCGCCCCTCTACCGGGGAACTATCCCTCTGGACCCCTCAAGGATTGTGGCGCCAGAACAGGCCCCGAGGTCATCACCTGACCTCGGGAGGCCTTTGGCCGCCTCAACACCGGGACAGGTTGAACAGTCCATACCTATGGAGCGAAATCCTGTCTCACCTACATCCCGACGACTCGAGGTGTCAGATCACGGTGCATTCCCCGGACCTTCCAACGAGGATCTGGGAGTGGTACTGGAACCCCCTAGGAACACCCCCATGGAGATTGACGTTCAAAATGGGGACCTAGTGGAACACCCCACTCATGGCCTGTGGGCAATACTCACCTTTACAACCACGTCTTTGTCAACGACGGAAAAGTGGGAGACGTATCTCACAGGAAAAGGTGGTACTCCATACAGAAACCTCCGAAAGGACGTGATGGAGGCCAGAATACCACACAACCTGGATACTGGTATACCTGTGGTGACTCCCTGCCTGGGAATCCTCCCGGGTGCCTCCAAAATAGTCCACCTGGCTCTTAGGGAATCCACGCTACAATTTAGAACCCTCAAAGACCAGGAGAAGGCTAAAATGGAGCGGGACATAAGGAAAGCACTGCTCGCACGGTCCTCTTTCGAGGGGACCGGAGCGCCAGGTAACCCCTACAGACTGGCGATCATGATGAAATGGGGTAGATTCAAGGTCCAAGGCTTGAGGAAGACATGGATGCAAGAGGCCATACTGGCCGCCATTTATTCCCTCAGAAACACACACAACATGTTCATTCGGTTGTTGGTGAACGATGGGGACTTCGAGGCAGTCTCGGCTCTGGTACGGGCCAGAGAGGCTGCCGAGGCTTCAGAGGCTGGATCCGTCAGGTCAACGGGCCGAAACAGCCAAAGAAGCAGTGCCGGTGCGGAGTCCCGATCTGGGGGCTCTGCTCCAGGCACCCCAAACCGCTCCTTCTCCGTCACGCGGAGAGAGCAGAACCAAAACCAAACCCCAAGGGGTAGACAAGCTACTAGAGGGACCCCTAGGGTGCGGTTCGACCCGCCACCGCAAGCCCCTCGTCCGCTTGAACCCCCAGGGATTTTAGTTCGCAACTCCCCCCGTGTCGAGGAGGAGGAAGAGAGCGAGGAAGACTCAGACCCGGACTACGAGCCGGAGGACGAGGAATCCCAGTCTAGGGCATCCTCAAGGGCCTCTTCGGTCTCTGAGTCAGAGTCTAGGTCAGGCTCTCGTTCCAGGTCCAGGGAAAGGCAAATATACCCTCGGGGCCCGCCTCCCAGAGCTAGGAACAAGAACGCCAAAGCCCGGCTACTGAGGCCTCTAAAAGTGGAATCTCCACTGAAAGGCAAGCACTTCCAAACCCGCAGTGGACTTAGCTGGACCACGGGTATCGAAGGTGTCCCGGAGGGGGACGAAGGAGAACTTAGGGGCAACGAGTCAGGACAAATGTGCGAAGGATACCCTGTCGAGTGGGAAACCGCCAGAGCACTGGCGCGATCACCCTCGGCGGAGAGAGTCCTCTGGCAACATGGCCTGACCGGGTCCTTCAAGGATGCTTACCTGCACGCGGGTTATGAAGCGATGCGGGAACAGGTCATACTGAGGGATCAGGCAATGGCAGAGCCTGCAAGGAGGTTTGTACATTATAACAACACCCCCTCGGATCCCGGTATAACCATTAGGGAAGATTTCTCCCCATACCAAGCCAGGCGGGAATATTCATTTCCTTCCAGATTGGCACCCACCCCAATAACAAGCAGCACCAGAATGGGTGCTTCGTTTCGCCCGGAAGGGAACCGGCTCTCGGGCCAAGGCCACCTTTCAGGGGAAGAATCATACGTTAGCGACCTCCTTAGCAAGGCGCAGTTGATGAAGAATTTGACCACGGCGAGAGACCCGGGCGAGACGCAAGCAAACTACTTGCGGAGAACAATCCCTCTATTTGAGGGGTCTATACTCTATCACGATCCAGAGGCAGCCCGCATACTGGGCCATGTCAGGGGCTTGGACGTCCCCGGAGGGGCCTCCCTCGAGTCCCTGAGCTCAATGGATGTGAGAATTCCTGGGGTAAACCCCGGGGAGAGGATGGTGGAAGAACTAGCCACCCTGGTAGCGGAGGGAGAATTGAACTTGGCTGTTGCAGCCGATAAAATCTCCTGCTCCGTGCCTATCAACCAAGCTACCCTCCTGCTGGAGAAGTTGTTCTCTAAGATCCCAGGAGGACTAAACCTGGCCGTGGGCTGTGCCCACTGGACACAGGCGCAGCTACGGACTGAATGTATGAAGTACGATCAGACCAAGGCGCTGCTCTCATTGAAGAAAAAACATGGGAATCAAAAAGGGTCAGAGCAACCCAAGCCGCAAGGCAAGAAGGCCCCGAGGAAAGAAACCCAGCCTAAGGCTGAGACAACCGAGGCCAAGGATTCAAAAAACGGGGAGCGGGGAGCCACCAAGAAGGCTCCCCCGAAAAAGGCTCCGGCGCAGAAACAGGCAGGGAAGGGGGGACCGAAGGTCCCAACATTCCTGCCTGCAGAAGAATGGGCCGCCCTCCCACAGGAGGAGAAGGAGGCACGGATAGCTCTGAGAGCGGCGGCAAGAGCCGCGCGCGAGGCTCAAGAACAGGAGAAGGAACAGTGACCGAGCCTCCCTCAGCTATCATACACCTGACAATAGACCCCACCAAACGACCCCTGTTGAACGCTATAGCAAGCAAGACAAGGGAGTCAGATGGGAAACTTTTGTGTCAGTTAGGGACAGACCAGTATCGTTTAGATACCGGGGCTGAAATAACACTGCACACAGGTATTCCCATTACGGGATCCATGAAGGTGGAACTAGGTGATGGCTCAATCACCACTATGGGGACGGGGGACAAGCATGGAATACACGGGGTCGTCGGCCCCGTGGATGCAGAACCCTTGATAGCCCCCAAAGACCTGATCATGATCAACCTGGAGGAAATAACTTCAGATGACTATGAGAAGGAATTCCTTTTCCCCGGTCTTGATACCCCAGAGCCACCTAAGAACGTATGTATTAAATATAGCCTTAAATACATGCGTCCCATAGATGTGGCAAAGGAGATTGAAAAGATTGTGGAAGCGTCGGACGGCCAACAGAAAGACCGAATCAGAGAAATTCTTAAGAGAGGCCGTCATGCGACGCATAAGAATGACGCTGGCAGGGTCGACCCCAAGTATACATATACTATTAGGGGTCGAGTGCCAGACAGACAGCCCCAGCACCGAGTAGACCCTCGGTGCAAAGCCGAGCTTACAGCTACCATCGATGAGCTGGAGCAAGGCGGGCAACTGAAGCGACTGGACTCCGCCCTCACCAACACACCTATCCTAGGGGTTCCAAAACCAGGTGGGGAAGGATGGAGACTAGTACATAATCTCATTGCCCTGAACGCGAGGTCGACCTCGGATACCAGGTCAATGTTCAACATTGCGCAGACAACCAGGAACTTGCCAAATAAACGGTTCAAGTCCTGTCTGGATCTGAAGAATGGCTTCTGGTGTGTGCCAATAGACGAACTGTCCACCCAAAAAACTGCGTTCACCTGGAACGGAGTCTCCTATGGCTGGACCGTTTTACCACAGGGCTTTAAATCTAGCCCCTCGCACTTTCAGAGTGTCGTTGAGGACATCCTGAAAGGCCTGGATGTCACGGTATATGTGGACGACATTTACTGGACAAATGAGACTGAAGACGAGCACCTTGACCTGCTAGACCAGGTGGTCACCCGTCTGGCTTCCTCAGGGCTCAAGATTGGCCTCAAGAAATGCGAAATCGCAAAATACTCTTTGAGGTATCTGGGTTTCAACATAACAGACACTGGGAAATCGGTCAGCAAAGAGTACCTAGAACAAATCGCTGCCCTTCCCCAGCCTACCTTGTTGGCTCACCTGGATCATGCCCTGGGAAAGTGTGGTCACATAATGAACCACGTCCCGGGGTACGCTGCCAAGGCAGCACCCCTACATAGACTCAAGGGAAAGGCACTTCAGGGTAAGAACCCCCGCAACCGGAACATACCGATAGCGGACGCCAAACCCCACTGGTCTATATTCCAAACCCATGTGCTGGAACATTGCACCGATTTGGAGAAAAGAGACCCCGGGAAGCACTTGGAGGTTTTCCCTTGCCTGGAAGGTGAGGGAATAACTCTCAGGTGCATGAACCGTTTGGGCAAAGCCCCATGTCTCTTTTTGTCCATGCAATTCTCCAGCCCAGAGCAGAGATATCCCGACCAAGAGCGAATTCTCTGCGGAGTATTCAAGTTCTTGAACGGACTGAAAGACCTCGCTCAAGACCGAGACGTGATAGTCACCACGGAGTACCCCGCACTGCAGTGCGCATCCAAGGGGACTATCTCAGGGTCACGAGCCATGTCGCAGAGGTGGGGACACTGGGCCGGAATGCTTACTGACCCTCGGGTTAAGTTTATAACCACCGGCACCAAATGTCCCATCGAAGCAAAACCTAAGCCCCAGGCCCCCGTGGAGGAACCCCCCTGGGTCCTGTACACTGATGGGAGCCAGCAGAAGGCCGACGGCGACCGGGCCAAATGGGCATTTGTCCTTAAACACAAGGACAAGACCGTGAAATCATCCTCAGGATGGATTGACGGTTCGGCCCAGATGGCCGAGGTGACTGCCATACTAGAGGGAATTATCACAGCTAGGGGTAAACACATCCACAAGCTGTTGATCGTGACCGATAGTGACTACTGCTACCAAGGTGGGGCTGAGAACCTAGAGTTCTGGGAAGCTAAAGGCTATGAGACAAGCTCAGGCCGCCCCATGGCTCATGGTGAACTCTGGGCTCTCATAGTAGAGCAATCCAAAAACATGAGGCTCTCGTGGAAATGGATTAAGAGCCATACGGATGGAGAAGGCATCCACTTCACCGGGAACCGGGAGGTGGATGCCCTGGCCCAGCGCAGACAGCTGGCCAACGCAGTTGGGCTGAAACGCCTGCGCCTAGCCCTGCCGATGGCGTGGGGCAAAGGCAAGGTGGTGGAAGTGCCCGAAGACGAGGCCGACCACATAATCCGGACGATTCATGTGGGTCTCGGTTACGTGGGCAGCCAAAGGCTACTCAAGTACCTGCGGACGCAGGATTTGCTGATCCCAAAAGCTAGGCAAAGAGCTATCACGGTGCGTAAGGCATGTGAACGCTGTGCCCTAGTCAGGGGCACAAAACCGGAATTTGTACCTCCAGGGCAAATTGCGGTGCCCATAGCGGGCACGAATTTTTCTGCCGATGTGTTTGGGCCTATGTCCCAGACAACGCGGAAAGGACACAAACACGGGCTGGTTATCGCTGATAACGGGCCTGGTGCCATAAGGGTGTATCCTATTAAGACACCTACCGCGGCGATCATTTGCCACTGTATATCCCAATTCCTACGGGAAGAGAACGGGGTACAGTCCCTGCGAATGGACAATGCGACTTATTTTACGCACACTAGCGTTAAGTCTTTGCTGGAGGATGAGGGTATTCAGGTGGAATACTCAGTTCCGTACCATGCTAAGACTAACGGAGTTGCGGAGAGGGCTGTTCGCTCAGTGAAAGAACAGATAATTAAAGAGGGCATGGAGAGCTCTTGGGATGAGCCTTCTCCTCTTCTCAAAATTCACCAATCGGTCAACCTTGGGAGAGAGGAGAAGAGATGTGTGTCCAAAGATAACACGGGTGTCTCTTGTCCTTTCTCCACAGGTGAAGCTGTTTGGGTGCTGAGAAAACCCCTGCCAGGAAACCCCAGCAAGAAGTGTGAATCAAAAGACACCGTTGCTGAGATCCTTGGCCCACATAGGCTTAGGTTGGAGAACTCGGGCATAGTTCATATAGACCAAGTTCGCAAGACCAGGTGAGCACTGAGAAATGGCCGAAGCTTCGGGTTGTACACCCTTAGTCAGGGATGGAGAGGTTGCGCCAGGCATGGGGCAGGTAACTGTTGGTTCTCGTAAGGAGATGCCCTTTGCTTTGGAGTGCGCCAGACAAAAAGTGTTGATCTGTGTAGCGCCAGGACGGTCCCCAGCCTCTGGGGACAGTGGAGTTGGAAAGAGTGCCAGCGCCTGGTTAGGCGTATCCGATGGAGCGGTGAAGTTGGCCAGGGAAGGCTTCATGCCGACGGTGAGGTCAGTGGTGCATAATCCGAGCCTAGACATGGCAGAGGATGGATGGTTACCTAAACCAGAGTACGTGGCGGGGCCTGCGGGCCACCCCATTCTCTGGCAAAGGTATGGACACAGTCTGGGGAAGTGCATGCTATGCCTGATCCCAGTGACCAACCTGCTGTGGCAGGGTCCATCTCGCAACCGCCCGCCCCAAGTGCCGCATGATAGCAAGCCTCTCCTTCGCCCTGGTGGCGAGGCCTTTACCTTTGGGCCTAAAGAAGGACCCAGGGGATGTAGAGCGTTGGTATGCCCGGGGTGCTACGTCCTGTACGGACCGCGCATTGCTCTGGCTGCCTATCCTGTCATGACCGCTGAAACAGCGGCCAGTTGCTCATGCACATGGCTAGGTTTCGCCCTGGCCAAATGCAAATACCATGAGGGAGTGAAGTTGAACTCAGGTATCCATCTGACCAAGGGCGGTGGTTTCCTGCAAGCCGGTGACGCACCGGTTCGCAAAGGAGCCCACGGCCGTGGAGGTATCACCTTCAAGGGCAGCATGGAGAATCTGGACAGTCTGATGGAAACCTCCCTCGAGCGAACTCTCAGCCTCTCTTTCCCCAGGGCTATGCCCTCCAGGGGATCCAGGTTGTATTCAAACCGTGGTCCAGATACTTTCTGGGTGAAGGACACGGAGGAGCGAGCCAAGCTTTTCCCCAAATATCAGTTGCCTAGCGAAGCTAGCAATATCAAGGGGATGGACCTGCTGCTTGACTGTGCTAGTCTGTTTCGTATGATGCTGGCGGCCAGGGCCCTTCTGGCGATCCCTGGCCTGGTGGCAGTGTCGTTCCAAACAGATATGCCTAAAGATGGCGATACACCTGACTGGTTTACCACAGTCAGCGGGGAGTTAAATGATAAAGGTTTCAGAGAGACCTTATCAATCAAACTCCTGGTGAGGAATGGCCCCGTTGTGACCCGCAAGGGGTCAGGAGGTGAGCCTATCGCTGTGGGGTCTACTATCCGGCCTGCCGGAGGGGGAGAGTACCAATTCGTGGTTTTCTCAATCACTCTGGAGGTGGGGGCTATGCCACATCCCATTAGAGGGATCTCTGTGGACATAACCCCTGGTACCGAGAATCCAGTGGTGGGAGACCCATTAAGGGTCTCACGGATCAAACCACGCAGGGTGCACTTCCAGGGCAGTGCAGGGTTGGGGCCTAAGGGGGATACCCTATGGAAGTTTTTGGCTGGCCTTTCCCTTAAAAAGGAGAGAAGGTCAAAGGATTCCGAGTAATTGATGCTGTTCCACGGCGGGCCCCTAACCTTGTTGCTCTCTCTTTCAGGTAATCCAGCCGGTAAGAGAGAGTGAGAGGGGGGGAAGCCGAGATGGATGCCCGCCTGGTCCGTATAGCCCTGTTGGAGGCTCCTGGAATGGGTAGGACAATCACCTTGGCCCGCTCAACGCATCTTGAGGAGTCGAGAGAGGGCCTGATATCCTCGACAGAAGAGGAAACCGTGCAGTCTGGGGAACCAGTAACAGAGCCCGAGGGGATTGCACCTAGTATGGCTCGCAAGCCCAAGGTTTCCATCACCAACCTAATCACCAGGCACATTATGAAGGGGACCCTTCTGATAATGGCAGTGGTGATGGTGCTGGGATTCGTAAGGGCCCTCAGGTACCCCAAGACTCGCACGGAATGGGAATTCAGAGACCCAACTATCAGAGAGCATGAGGGGGTGCCGGTAGTATACGCACGTATAACCAGCCCTATCCCCTGTGTTCCTGAAAATCTCACTGACCGGTGGTTGGCCTATAATAATTATAAGGCCACAGCACTGGGCAGTAGCCCGCCCGCAGGCGGCTGGGGTGAGCCCCCGGAATGTTCAGTAGCCAGCACGGAACCTGAGTGTTGGGTACTTGAACCTAGACATGGTTGTAACGGTCATATCACATGGCAGGATCTCAGTGACCAAGTAGACGAGGTATCCCAGGGGGCAGAGGGGGCGGTAGTACTGAGAGTCTACCCATCCGACCCTGTCGGTGAGATATCTACAAGCGTCAAACTGGCCAAAGGGATTCAAAAAGTATACCAATGTACCACGGTCACTGCCCGATCTCGCTACAGCAGTGAGAAGGAGTGGGGACTGTGGGAAGACATATCAAATTGCTCCGATGCCTCAGTGGATGGAGCCGAGGCGGTGGAACTAAGGATACATCGCAGAGAGTTAGCCTTGGAAGGGGATATAGCCGCTGAAAAAGTGACTTTGCTCACTGTTTGGCCACCGTCCCCTGAGAGGGAACTCCAAGCGCTGCTGAGCTACGTGTCACCACTGAGGAATAATTCCTCTTCCCCGAGAGCAAGGAGGGCTACGCCCGGCTACAAGCCACCACCGGTCACCGACCAAGCGGGTGGTTGTCCCCACAGAATCACTACCAAATGGTTTAAGTGGATTGTGGGGATAACCAAGCCAGGCAAGAAGATGTACTCCTACCCACCCGGCTTGCTGTGGATGAAAAATCGGCCGCTCGCTGGTGGGAAAACTCTATACTATATGGACACTCCGGTGTTATCAGCTGACCAGGTTGGGGCAATAGAGGGTCCATGGGGAACCAAGGTGGTTGATTCATTGCTCACGTGTGTAGCAGCCAAGCTCGACCCCACCGACCTCCCATGGAGGGGACTTACGGTGGAGAAAGTCATCAAACGCCTAGCGAACAAGATGGGGGAACTAATACCCATCTGTCGTGAAGGAAAACGGATGGGGATCCCACGTGACTCCCTAACTGTCCGCACGAATGGGACTATAATCCCTGGTCAATCCTCATGCAGAGTAGACTTCAGAACTATGCTGAGGAGGTTTAGGGTGTTCCCTGACTTGACAGCCTCACAGACCTCGTGGGGTAAATGGGATCATGAAGGGCCTTTAAACAACATAAAAAACTATGCGGGTTTGGGCCTGACGAACGAAGAAGTGAAACTCCTCGATAAGTGCTGGGTTAGACCTGGGAACACAGAGGAGGAAAGGCTGAAGATGTTCCTTCATCAACAGTTTGCGGCCCAAGTTTTGGGATTCCAACTGTATTCATGGCGCCAATTAATCGGGCGGGGTGAAGGGACATCAGGGGCCAACCCTACTCTTTACCCGGGCTCCTTCATGGTCACTCTGGGGGGAAATAACAAAGATCCTCCAGAAGAGACCAGGCCGAACCCTAATATCAATCCGGACAAGACTGAAAGGCCTGTTCGGGAATGGATATTGGATTGGAAGAGGGAAGACCCCCAAAAGCCGTTCTCTAGACTACCAGAAGACGATCGGAACCAAGGAAAAATCTCTCTTCCTCCACCCCTCATATTAGCGAAGAAAACCGACACTGGTTTTATCATGCGCTGGGGGTTGGAACCTACGTACAAGGCCACAGGAGCCCAGGTGGGAGCGTATCCTCAGACTACATATGGTATCAGGGGAAAGCAGTATTGTACCTTGGAAGATCAAAGCCAGTGTACAACCCAAGACACTCATCCAGCAACCCATGTGGATGAGGCAACTTCTGCCATGGTGGATATAGCTTCCACCAGAACCATAACCCACGTGACCGAGGGCAATGGTCATGAGGTCGCATGGATCAATTGGGGTCCCCTTAAAAGGGACCAAGCTGCCGAAATAGGTTGTGACGCTAAGAAAATGGTGGCACGATATTATGTCACACGCAATCCTCCTCCCCAGGAGCATGCATGGAACAACATGCACTGGTATGACTCTCCTGTGTTGGAGAAAAAATATGATTCCTGGAGGTGGAGGCCTGTGATAGGAAGACAAGAAAGTGAGTTTGTCAACCCAACAGAGGGAGTAGGGGCACCGGCAATGTTGGTACGTTGCTACCAGGCCTCCCCTACGTCTCCACTAGGACCGAAGCAGGACACCCTAGACTGGGCAGGGCGGACTGAACGGTGTGGACCCCTTGACTCTGTGTCAGCTAGGCTCTTGGACAAGGGGTTTCCTTACTTCTGGCCGCCCGATGCGTACTTACTGAATCGTTGGGGATTTGCCAACGGTCCATTTTGTAACAACAACGGCAAAGGCAATTGCCATTGTTATGGCACCTGTGGACAGGCTGGTTGGGTGGGAGCCCTTTTAGGGCCGTGTGATTCAGTGTTCATGGACTTCGGCACACCCTGGGCTCCCCCATCTGATTACCTAGTCTCAGGGAGGCCATCATTGAATCCGGGAATCGGATGGACGGCCCGAACATTCTCCATGCAGGCCGTGTACCCCAAAACTCATGCAGTCAACATGACTAATGGTACGTGTCACCCTAACCGATGGCCTGAGGCGGATTACAGGAAAAGGCCTAGGACCGGCTGGGGTGATTTCAAGTCGGCCACATTTCTGTTAACCTCAATAGTAGGTTACGCGGCTATCGACATAGGAGAGTCCGTAAAGGAAGGGACTATAGAAGCGTTCGAAGAAGTCACATCTGTATTTCAGACCTCCTGGAGAGTTGTAGCAGGTGTGCTCAAATGGGCTATCCCTTGTTTGATGTTACTGGGATGGCTTATCTTGTTCTCAGTACTGTACCGCCTGGGCCTCTTAGGGGGCGTGGGCAGAGCTCTCAAGGACATGCTGAAATGGATGTGTGCAAAGAGAGGAGGAGCTCAGAGGGAGGGGCGTCCCCTCCCATGAGGAGGAGCCGTGGCCTGGGGCGCTGCATAAAAGGAGCCCCTCAGGCTGGCTCTTGTCATAACTCCCGTTGGCTGTTATATGGACGTCGCTCAGGCACTTAATATTCTGCGTGAAGAATTTAAACCCATCTACGACCTAGCCATGGCCAGCGAGAGACAAGAGCAGATCATCAGCCTGGATGACATGGACGATGACAATCTTCTTGCTATGGATCCTGAGGAAAATGACTTACTTTCCGAGGGCCAACCGGAGGAGGACCGGAGTGGAGCAACCACCCCGGCTCCAATGGATGAACACTCTGAGCCCTCTGGGCTCGAAGGAGGGGCAGTCTGGAGGGTGGTGATTCCTCCTCCTGCCGATACCCAAGACGACGAGGACGAGGAGGCTGGGATGCCCAGAATGCAGCTGTATAATACTAAAGGTGCTAAAATCGCCGATGACAGCCTGAAAATCCCCCAGGTCTGGGAGGACATCGTGGGCATCCGCAGAGGGCATATGTCCAACAAAGATCCGTTCCTGACACCCAACTGGGAGACCTACGTGCTGCTGAAAACTGTTTCCATCAAGCGGTCGGTGATCTACAGCCGCTTGGTGGGAAACAACTGGCGCTCCATCGTTCCTGTGTGCGTGACCACCTACAGGGTCATGCAAAACAACCTACGCTACCAGTCTGGCGAAGTGTGGGCAACTATCGAGACCCAGGCAGCAGGGCGAAACCGCTTCGGCATCCTGGAAACCATCCTGGGCCCCAGGATGATCCGGGGAAAATGGGAGAAGAATTCCCAGGGGATTCGGGAAGTTACCCCAAAGTGTGGCCATCCGATGATGTTGTGGCTGCACTCGAGAAGAACCATGGTGCCAGAGGGGGTGTTAGGGGCCCCGGAGCACCTGCTCGTGACCCCAAGGGTGTGGCACCCAGGTCCTTCAAGCCATACTACAATGACCGGGACCACCGCGATGCCCGCCGCAAGGGAGACAACCGCCAGGAGAAGCGCAGAGGATCCGTGGGCTCAGATAGACAGCAGTCACCTGGACCCACTGCCACTGCGGATCGCCAGGCCATGCCCCCACCGCCAACACCCCAACAACAACCTCTGCAGCAGATGCAAGCTCCGGTGGCACAGCTTGGGCCTCACATGGCCTTTTATCCCATGCAAAACCTGCAACCACTATACCCTGCACCAGCTCCAGTGCCGGCTCCAGCCCAGGCACCCACCACCCCTGTGACCTCTGCACCAAAGGAGAAGCAAGCAGGGAAGAGGAAGGAGAAACGCAACCACGTTCCTCGCCAGTGAGCTGGTGAAGAAATAATGTTATGGCCCAATATATTCTCCATATGTTAATCAACAAAAAGGGACATACATTTTGTTAAGCAGTTAGTGTGCTAGTACTGTAGATGCATATATACTGCAAATGTAGAAAAGCTTCCTTTAAGCATAGGCTGTAGATTTCTGATATACCGTATAATGTATGCTGTATTTTTGATATACTGTATGTGCATGCAAGAACTACATATATACGTGGTTTCTTCACTGACATGGGTAAAGGTTAAAAACTGAATGTACTCATAGTTCAGAACATGACATACTGTTTCCACTAGCCGCTTCGTTGCCTGCACCTGCGAGGCACGGCCTTGGACTTGGGGTGAAAAAGGGGGGGTTGTAGATGGTGCCAGGCTGTATCATCGACTCCCCGACATTCCTGTACCGCGCTAACGAACCGTTATCTTCTTATTGCCAACATGAGATACCGCTTCCTGAGGGAGTAAAGGGCAACATGTCGACTTCTAACATGTGAACCGGAGAACTCCCCAAATTCACGTGGACTGGGGAGTTGGTCTGGCCTTGAACTGTCTCCATTGCGAAACATCGTGCATGTTCATGCATGTACGTGCACAAGCGCGTGCCAAATGTGTGTGTGCTAAACTGAAGCTGTGTGTGTGTAACTCTATTGAGATGTTGTAGCGGAGCACCCTATAAAAGGCTGTGTATCCGTAGCTCCGGGCAGTTCCTGTCTATCTACTTAGAGAGTTTTGACTCTGTTTTTAGTTAAGTACACATACTGTACTTCTTTATAATTTTCATTGCCAATTATTGTATTGGTGATTTATAATTTGTAACTGTTTTCATTCACTAAAGTTTTATTATTCACTTTTATCTGGTGTTTGTCTGAAGTCATTTTCTAGAGTTTACAACTTTTAAGGTTTTGACTTTTTAACTTCCCTTCGGGGAAGTTCCGCTTCCATGGAAAAGAGGTGTTAGCACCCCAGGGCACTCAAAGCAACTTCTGGCTGTTGGAGCTGAGTTAGACTTTTGGTAAGAATCAACAAGTATATTTTCTTAATTTAAAAGTCTTTCACCTTCTCAGTGACTGACACTGCGCGTGCAGGTGTCAGTTGGGTATGCTTGGCAGACAATAAAATACAAATTCCCAACCCTAACCGGACGGACAGTTTGTCCGCAGTGGGCTCTTTTGTATTAAATAAGTCAAGCTGCTTTTCTCCATAAAACAGTCCCTGGGAGAAAGCTACAAGGTAACAGTTTCACACTTTATATTGTCTTTGTGGTTTTGGCATTCTCCATCCAGACCTATGGTCTACATTTCTCAAGAAAGGTGCAATATTCTTGGTCTATAAAATAAAGTCGCTGTAGATAGTAATAATATTCACCAGTTAAAGAGGGTTTCATAGACAGTTCAGTCTTTATTCAGAGAAAGTTGTATTCGTACAGTAATAGGTGCATATACAGTAATAGTAGGTTTATACAAATGAGAAAGGTTATAACACCTGTTTGTGTTAACTTAAAGGTATAGTGTAGTGTGTGTGTGTGTGTGTCCATATTACTACAGTTTCAAATACACCAATGGCAACACTCTAAAAAATATTTATGAAGTTCCAGGAAATTCCACATTTTATCAATAGTCACTTTTGCAATTCAAATTATGTTCAAAACATTTATCTGCCAATCAGGGGCGAAATTAGACCTTATCCCGCATGGGTTTTCAGATCAAAAGGGCCCTGTACTGCTGTGAGGGGGGCCCATAGATTATGACAAAATACAAATAGCCTATGAATTCATATGTAGAGCAGCTATTTTTATTTATTGAAAACAAAATTAATTTGAGAAAAAACCTCAACACTGTCGTCAGTAGGGGGGGCCCTTGGGTTTATAAAACCCATCAACCCTTTACAAAGTATGCTACTGCTACCAATGGCAACACTCTAAAGAATAATATATGAAATCCCATGCAATTCTCCTTTAATTAAAGATATTTATCATGTTCAAAACATTCAATATTTACTTCTATAATTTAATTTATGAATTGTAAGAAATAATAAAAGGCACCAGACACTTATCTATCAATGCCAACACCTTACAAACAATTTCTGAAAATCCCATGTAATTAACCTTAAATTAAAATTAATTAACCTGTTCAAAACAATCAAAATGTACTTCCAAATTTTAATTTATGAATTGTAAGAAATAATGAAATGCAACAGACATGTATCTACCAATGCCAACACCTTACGAACAATTACTGAAAATCCCATGTAATTTTCCTCTAATTAAAATTAATTAACCTGTTCAAAACAATCAATATTTAATTCCAAAATGTATTTTATGAATTGTAAGTAATAGTGAAATGCACCAGACATTTATCTACCAATGGCAACACCTTACAAACAATTTATGAAAAATGTGTGTGTGCCGGCAGCAGCCGCAGGCAGAGAGCAGTGAGATGAGCCAGCTTACTGTTTTATTAAACTAACCACGCACACAACCGTTGTAACTGCCATCACAAGTGTGTGTGTGTGTGTGTGTGTGTGTGTGTGAGGTGGGTGTAGAGAACAGCACTAGAGGAGAGGATGTGGTCACAGAGCAGGCTGTACACTACAGCATGTTTAGAGAGGGAGAGCGAGTGCATTTTCTCACTGTTGTCGGTGGCTGCCGGTCCTACCGCCGGTCTTACTGTCAGCAGTTACCAGCGATGCCACGGCTGCCACCGCTGCCGGAGAATGACCTAAACCTAACACTAACCTCATTAAAACTATGCCTAAACCTAACCCTAACCACTGTCAGGCGGCAATGCCTGCCGAGGCTGCTGGTCCGTGTGCCGGTGCCTGCCGCGGCTGTTGAAGGCAGTTGGGAGCGTTTCGCTGTTACTATGTGTCATCTTTTCGACACCCAACTCTAACCCTTACCTACCCTAAACCTAACCTCCGTGGGGTGAGTCGCTAACCCTCCCGACGTGTTACCGGCGGACGCAACGACTGCCACCGCTGCCGGAGAATGACACTCGCTCCTTCTGCCGTTCTGGGTTTAGATGTGAAACCTTTATCCTGACCACAAGCCTGAGCCTTGCAGAGAACACCTGCCTCTCTGCAACCCCCATCTCTGCAGCTCTCTGTACAAACATAAGCTGACACACACACAATGTTGTTATCTATGTCACAGGCCCGGCGGCAGGACTCAATGGCTGAGGGGGCCGTCCGTGAGCTCAAGGTTGCGATCACTATGCAAATTAGTGTTTCGCCTTAGTTTTCGAGTATTTGCCGGTCCACTGATGGGGAAGGGCGGTCCGAGTGAGGAGGATGGGCCCCAGCAGTCCCCCTCATGCTGCTATGTCAACTGTATGCAGAATGAGCAGACTTACTTATCCCTAGTTATGTGTCGCCCCCCTAATCACCCTCATTCAGGACAGCTGAGACACCTGGCTCCTGGCTGATTAATAGGGTGCCGTGCACGGCCATCAGTTGCTGGCTGGCTTGTGTCTGCCTGGTGGTGTGTTGGGTCTTTGGTGCGGGAGATCTGACGGTGCGATAGGTCGTTTTTCTCCCCGCCTGTCGTATAGACCTTTTTCCTGAGTGCTGCCGTGTAGCTGCGGTGTCAGTGCACAGCAGAACACACACATAGGTGCCGCTTGACACCACAGTTATGGTTGCTGCTCTGAGAAATCAGTCTATTGCCTCACATGCAGAGCTGCATACAGAGTTCAGAAACCTGCCTGCCTACCATCGATGGGGATTCCAACAAGCTTATAGAAATACAGCCTTTCTCTTCCTGGAAAGTTAGCATGCTGGAATGGAAGCCATTGTTTTTGCATTAATAAAAAAGGTTACACCCCGCCACTCCGACATGTCTCCTTTCCGACATGTCTCCATTCCGACACTAACCCTATCTCTAACCCTAACCCTAAACTTAACCCCTATGGGAGTGTCGCCACTCCGACAATAAGAAGTCAATTTCGGAGTGGCAACATGTCAGAATGGAGAGCGACTCACAATAAAAAAACACCCAAGAAATTACCAAAGCTACCTATGGATGATGTGTCTGGTAGGTGGGTTTCTGAACTGCCCACAGCCCTCCTCTGAGACACAGAGCCAGTAGACAGCAATGATGCCATCTTACATTAATAGGTTATTTAAGCTTTGTAGGTTACTGCTACGGCAGATGACAACGGCAGCCAGAAATGATCAGTGCTCGATAGATAGTAGCGTCTACAACGCCTGCTGCGTAGACCCGTTGCCATGGGAACCAAAGAGTTCAGCGAAAGGGGTGGGAACCCGTCGCCTGTTTGCTTAATGATTTGGACCGCAACGGCAATTACGTCATAGCAACCGTAGTCCCGCCTCACATCGAGGTTGTAGAAACGGGCTCTTTAAGGATCGACCACCAAAACCTAACCACTTTATGTATATATACTTATATATTATTTCGCCCCCTCTATTGATGCACCTTCTCCTTATTGGTACTGTACTGCTCTTGTCTTTGTTTTTTGTTTTTTCCCCCTCTTATCTATCTTTCTTACGTCTCTGTAACTTTGTAAATAACTGTATACTGCTGTGCTACTACTGGACAACTACATTTCCCCCTTGGGATAATAAAGGTATCTATCTATCTATCTATCTATCTATCTATCTAACCCTAACCCTTAAAAAATAAATAAAATACAAAAATGTCTTTCACTGATTTTATTTAGCTTAACGGTTAATATAATGCTTATCATGGCCTTTTTGCTAACTGGACACAAATTAACTGTTATAGCTAGCACATAGCATTATACAAATGAGAACTAAGACGTTTGTCTTACAGGTCTTGGTACCGCACATGGAACCCCACAACATATCACCATTCACAGAAGCACTCCATGCTGCCCAGGCTGCATCCCACTCTGCAGTCCTGATTCTTCTGGATCTATCAGCGGCATTCGACACAGTGAATCACCAGCTGCTCCTGGACACCCTTGCTGACCTAGGCATCACCGGGACGGCACTAAAGTGGTTCTCCTCCTACCTGTCGGACCGGACCTACCAGGTCTCATGGAAAGGTTTGCTTTCATCCCCCCGAACCCTCCAAACGGGAGTCCCCCAGGGATCCGTACTTGGCCCTCTGCTGTTCTCCCTGTACACCAAATCCCTTGGTGCTGTAATCTCTGCTCACAATCTATCATATCACTGCTATGCTGATGACACTCAACTGTTTTTGTCCTTCCCCCCTTCTGCCACCCAGGTGGAAGAGCGCATTGCTGCATGTCTGGCCGACATCTCACAGTGGATGTCAGCCCACCACCTAAAGCTGAACCCGGACAAGACGGAGCTACTCTTCTTCCCAGCTAAGTCTTGCCCCATGCAAGATCTCACTATTTCCATAGATAATGCATTGGTTCAGTTCCGACTGCTAGAAACCTTGGTGTGGTCCTGGACAGCCAGCTATCATTCAAGGCACATATTGCATCAGTCACTCGGTCCTGTAGGTTCACACTCTATAACATCCGTAAAATCAGACCGTTCCTCACCCAGGAGGCAGCGCAGCTCCTCATTCAGACATCTGTCATATCAAAACTTGACTATTGTAACTCTCTCCTCACTGGTCTCCCGGCATGTGCACTTAAACCTCTCCAACTGATCCAAAATGCCGTGGCACGACTGGTCTTCAACCAGCCTAAGTTCTCACATGTCTCTCCCCTTCTCCACAGCCTCCACTGGCTCCCGGTTGCGGCCCGCATGGAATACAAAACTCTGATGCTGACCTTCAAAGCAGCCAAAGGTATGGCTCCTCCATACCTCCAAAACCTGATCAACCCCTACACCCCCACTCGTTCACTTAGATCAGCCAACACAGGGATGCTGACTGAACCCTCGCTAAAAACTCCAGGGCAAAAATCCACTCGTCCGAGACAGTTTGCCCTCTTGGCTCCCAAGTTGTGGAATAAACTCCCTGTCGCACTTAGAACAACGGACTCACTCGCTACCTTTCGCCGTGGACTGAAGACTCACCTTTTCAGACTCCACCTAAACCCTTAGCACTACAGTAAAATCAATGACCATACATGAAGCTAGTTAACATTTATTTTTTTTAGGTTTCTTTAGAACTTTGATTATATTGTGTTTTTCTCTAGATAGATATCCATTTACATTGTTATATTGCTGTTAATGTACTGACCTATTATCTTGTTTATTATTGTGATGTTTTATCTGCTTATTGTAAGTCGCTTTGGATTAAAAGCGTCTGCTAAATGCCTAAACTGTAAACTGTAAACCATTGAGACACCTTTTGTGTCCTCCAAAATGCAGAGAAGGAGAACCATGTACTGTATCGTATGAATCTTTTGAAGTGGAACAGCACACATGTATTATTTGAGAAGGATTGTACAGCACATTGAAGGATCTAATGCAAAAACACTGAATATCCCCAAACACCTTTTCTAAGTGCAGTTAATATCTGAGAAGGACTTGGTAAGCAAGCTGGACAATCAGTGGAAAAAAATGTGTTCTTAAATCATCACATTGATTTTCCAAGACCTAATTTCTGAGGTTGAAGTCATGGATACATGTTTTTTCCCCACCACCACTGATCTTTTTTTTTATCTACAGTCCAATTACTGAAAAGGGATAGCTCACTGTATAATAGACACCAGCAACCTCTTGTGTTCATGTTGGGACTGGCATCATTATGGTAATGTTTAGGATTTGGCAGAGCCTGAAATAGTTGAGTGAAAATTTGATTATGTCTACTTTTATGTATGTCATGTTCATATCATATATTACACATTTACATATTTCATAAAATGATGTTTAATATGGCTATAAGAAGTTATTTATATAACATTTGGCACGTTCAAATTGAGCCATATTGATGTTTACAAGAGTTTACTTTACTTACTGGTAACTTAAAGCTGCATTAAGAAACTTTCCTATTTTAACCTGGTTTCCTGTGCAAGTGCCGACATTTTACCAGTGAGCTAATAGAGCCTGCCTGCTTGCTCAGAGGATAAATAGAATTTATCAAAATTTGCGTCAGATCCTGTGTCTAGATTCAGACATGACCTTTGATACAATCTAATTGTCTCAATAGAAGAGCAGAGAGACAAAATACAACCACCACAATTGTATACATTATTATATTATACTAACATACTCTACAACAGTGGTTCTCAACTGGTGGGTCAAACCAGTAGGGGTTTCTCAATGTCGAGAACTCCAACTCCACCATAAGACATTTTATTCATAGACAAAAGTGACATAGTGTCACTTTAACCCAACTAGCTAAAGTTGTTGTTTACTGCAGGGCTGAACCCATGGCTTTCCCACATTTTGTCTTTCCCTACGTTTCTGTACAACACATTTGCTGTCATAGTTTGATATGCTGATTGCCTATTACGTTTTATACAGAACTAGAACTCTTTAGATTATATCTAGCACTACAGACCACAACTTGACTAAATGTGTTTTTGTTTGTTGAGTCATTTCTGTGTTGAATGGCTTGTAGTAAAAAAGGGATAAAGAAGAAGAAGATAAAATCAGCAAAGTTTCAAAGCAGCGGTAAATGAATATGAAATGTGTTGCTCTGGAGCTGTTGAGAGCTAACACCATAATAACATCCTCCTCTCCTTTGTCTCCTCACAACGTTTGTGCCTAATGTATGCTCCATTGTACGGTGGTATTGCACGCCCAAAAATAGCCAACACACAACGTATTTGTGAGCTTGTATGTTGGCTATTTGTAGCGCACAACCCCATCGTACGATTATGTTACATCGGGCTTTCGAAGGAACTATCTCAGGTAGTCACATCACTAACTGGCATCTCTGTTATCATGTATTTAATTGCGACCGTTAGGGAGCAGTTTACTATGAAAACCTCCACCGGCCGTCCGTCCGTCCGTCCGTCACGTTTTGTGACCATCAACAAACGTCACACCTTTGTTGATGTTTAAATCGAAGAATACTTCTGTTGGTTTCTGCACTGATCATTTATACAATTCAGCTGTGTTTGCTCGTGTCATCATGATGAGGTCATAAATCAGCCATGCCCAAATATAGATTTTACGGGTTTACATGCTTACTCAGTTATTCGTTATGTGAAAGTCCTATGACGTCTATGATATCTGACATCATCATACATACATTCCCTTTTATGCCCATAAATGGAGATCCCCTCTGTAGAACCAGCCACTGACATCACTGTAATGTCAGGGGAACCAAATCCCTTTTATGCCAATATATGGAGATCCCTGTGATGCCAGGGGAACCAAATCCCTTTTATGCCCATATATGGAGATATGGAGATCCCCGTGTTGCCAGGGTAACCAAATCCATTTTATGCCCATATATGGAGATCCCTGTGATGCCAGGGGAACCAAATCCCTTTTACGCCCATATATGGAGATCCCTTATGTCATCAATATTAAGCCCATATCTGTGAATATCTTTGGGTACCAGATGTCTCCATATATGGTTAAATGTTCATATACATCACTGGCCAGAAGACCAAGAAATGGTGCAACCTCGCCCTTTGCTTTTCTCCCTTAGGCATCTTACTGGTAGGTAGTTTAATGAGGAATGCAGTATGGTGGTAGGTAGGTAGTTATGGCCTTTGATGTAAGATTTTCACTTTCTAGGATAACTATATTTGCTATTCCCAGATGATGCCCTTTTAGGGTACCCCTCATGCCCATATATGGAGATCCCCAGGCTTTACTAATTAACATAAGTTTTATGCCCATATATGGAGATCATTGTCCCAATGTCATCAGATATATGGGCATAAATGGACACAGGCAAACTAGATGGGCTGTATGGATATCCAGATGTGTGATGTAAGTGTTTTATTCCAAATGTGGCACCCCACAGACATATTTCCAGAAACAAAATCCCTTTCATGCCCATATATGGAGATTTCTGATGTCATCAATCCCAGGCCCTGTAAAAAACATGGTTGCTATGGTAAACAGTTGGTTGCTAGGGTAAACAGTTGGTTGCTAGGGTAAGAAAACATGGTTGCTATGGTAAACAATTGGTTGCTAGGGTAAACAGTTGGTTGCTAGGGTAAAAAAAACATGGTTGCTGTGGTAAAAAGTTGGTTGCTAGGGTAAACAGTTGGTTGCTAAGGTAAAAAACATGGTTGCTATGGTAAACAGTTGGTTAGTAGGGTAAACCTTCAATGATTTTGACATCTTGTTACTAATCTGTCGGTAGATAATGCCGGTCTTATATAAGGGTCATTTGTGTACGGTGTGATGTCATACTGATGTCAGCAGTGTGACAGGAGATAAGCGACCAACGGTCGCTTATCTCCCGATTAGGGAGTCTTACTGGTGTTATTAACCCTGGTTAATAACGGCGGTTTCGGTCAAAGTATGGACAGGCCTTTATTTGTGTATCCCTAGGGTCAAATTAGCCTTCTTTTTTTGGGGGGAGGGGGGGGGGGGATTTGGGGGATAAAAAATACCTCATAAGAGCAGATACATAATACAATTAGTGTAATACCACTTATATGCCGATATCTCGTTTGGCTGACCAGTTGAAACGCCTTTAAGCATTTATGTTTTTTCTTTTGTAGTTACTGCACTTGGCAGTAACTACATAAAGTAAATGTACTTAGTTATTTTCCACCACAGAGATTATTAACGTCTAATTATAGAGTTCCTGTCTGTGAAACTGCTCGCTGTCAGGTGAAAAAAAGTGGTCTTGACGTCACGCGTAGGAGGAGATGTGGTTTGTCTGTGCAGGCTGACAACTTTAAAAAAACAACAACCTTGGAGTCAGATTTGGTGACATTGACATTTTTTACAGCTGCAGCTAATTGCGACCGAAGGTTGCAGTTTACCATGAGAAATGCACAGCTTGTCCACGTCCATGTAGACTGTGTACACATTTTTACAGTCTATGGGTTGGTTCCCTTGACACATCACTGTGTCATCACAGATATCACAGGTGACATCACCTATGTAAAAGTCCATACAGTATATACTCCAGTACCTGGCTTAAAGTCCTGCTCGCAATTTGGTGTTAGGGGAGTTTCTCACCTGAACTGAGTCAGTGGGTCCCTAGACATGAAAAATCACCGAGGTGCTCATCCGCCATAGTGGCACGAATGGCGCAATGGCCATATCAAATATGGCTGCCATCGGCTATGATGAAAATCCAACTTTTCTGTTTCTGGGTGCATGTATATGCACATGTAATACCTCTATTCGGACTAATTGTGGTGTGGGGAATTCATTTCTGATATTGTTTTGACCATTTTGGGTGATTTGGACCTCAAAAGGTCATGGTCAAGGTCATTTTGCTATTCCGAAGACCGTGGGCCATAACTTGGCCATTGTTAGGAGTAAAAACAGGTGCAGTAGGTCTAAATCAACTAATGCTGACATGTATAATTCATTTCTGACATTGTTTTGACCATTAAGGATCATCTTGTCTTTGAAATATCAATGTCAATGCCATTTTACAAAAACGATTTTGTTCATTACTTGCACTTTTATAGTATTTTTTTGTAAGTTTGTTACTATTTTATAGTAAGTTTGTTTTGTTTATAACAAAAGACATACTAGTGAGAAATACAACAAGTAAACATCAACATTTAACTTTAAAGGGGGTTTTAAATGGGTGTTTAAATGAGCAAATAAGACTATTTACGAATAAAAGTAACAAATACAATTACACAACAAAATCACTCACAAAATTAAATAACAATTTCCCTCAAAGTGCACCATATTGTGATTGTGTGCATGCAAGTATAGTATGAGGTGTTTTTACAGGATGGATTTGTCATTGTTCCATGGCAAAATATGATGCACAGAACTCCATCAGTGTCGAGTGTCTTGCTTCAGACATGGCAGGTGTGACTTTTTGAGGCAGTTGTCCTTTGGACAAGTATATTTCCCATTCACTTGTCTGGGGACAAAAGTCACTTGTCCGGATAAAAATGTCATACATTGAAATAATATCAAAAGGACGGCTAATGACCCCCCTTGCTCCCTCCACTCCATAGTATGGGCACTTGTCCCAGACAACAGGACAAGCCTTTATGGCATGTCCCGTTCCATGTTCCATTGGTTCTAGTCTTTCCTCAGGTTCCTTGGCTGTTGCAAGCAGGTGGCAAGAAATGCGCTAGAAAGGTGCCTTGTTGGTCTCAGCAGTTGTTCTTCTCTGCTACCAATACTGTGTCTTGTTCTGTCAAGGTCTTTGCCTCTCCAAAGTTTGTTAGATATTGTACTCGGTCAGAAGCCATAACTACATGTTTAATCCTCACCTGGCCCATGCAGTCATCTCCTGTCTCCAAGGCATACAGTATGTACCTTGATCACTGTCTTGGCTAGTGGTGCTCCAAGATGAGACTGCTTGATGCAGTGGAAGTGAGTCTCACCAGTGCCATACTGCTGCCAGATCTCCTTCATCCCCAGTGCTTGGAAATATGGGGTGTAGTATAGCAGTAATGTGAAGGAGACTGGGGTCCGCTCATAGTTCCGACATCCCATTATTCTGACCATTAGGTTAGTGAAGGTTAGGGATAGGCTTAGTTATAATGGAGGCTGTACATGCACCAGGTGTCAGCCTCCTCAATCCTATTCAAGATGTCTGGGATCTCTTCTCCACTAGCGACATCATCAACAGAGACAACAGAGCTGATAATGGTAAATGGACTGCATTATTTTACAGTATATAGCACTCTTCTCCAAAGCGCTGTACAATGTATTTCACATTCGCCCATTAACACACACATTCACACATACATTCACACCATGAAACCATGCAAGGTGCTCATCGGGAGCAGTTAGGGGTTCAGTGTCTTGCTTAAGGACACTTCGAAAAATAAGCAGGAGGCAGCCGTTCTACCTACATCGCCACAAGCTTGAATGGACACCATATTCCGAACACACAGCTGGAGTGCTGTTTGTTCTCCTCAGACACCCAGAATTTGTAAAGTTGATGAGGGATGGGTCTGTCGACTCTGTTATCTCTGATGATGAGTGGCTCCCTGCAAAAGGGGCTGGAGGTGAAGAGATCCCAAAGATTGAACTAGATTGAGGAGGCTGTCACCAAGCTGCTGGTACATGTGGAGTCAACTGGCCCTATTATAACTAAACCTACCCATAACCCTAACCTAATGGAGGGAATAATGGGTCGCCAGGATTATGAGTGGACCCCAGAGAGTTGTCGTAGTGATACTTCCAAGCACTGGGGATTAAGTAGATCTGGTAGCAGTATGGCACTAGGTGTGCAGCGGCACATGCTTCTACAGCATCAAGCAGTCTCTCATCTTTGAGCACCACTAGCCAAGACAGTGATCAGGGGACATATGCCTTGGAAACTGGAGATGACTGCATGGGCCAGGTGGGGACTAAGCATGCAGCTATGGCTTCTGACCGAATACAATATCTAACAAACTTTGGAGAGGCAAAGACCTTGACAGAACAAGACACAGCATTGGTAGCAGAGAAGTACAACTGCTGAGACCAACAAGGCACCTTTCTAGTGCATGTCTTGCTACCTGCTTGCAACAGCCAAGGAACCTGAGGAAAGACTAGAACCAATGGAACATGGATGGATGCAAGGAACACTTCGACTCTCGAGGATATGGCTGCCTTGCTGATGGGTAAATGGTAAATGGTGCATTTATATAGCGCTTTTATCCAAAGCGCTTTACAGAAATTGTGCATTACATTCACCCACACATTCATACACCGGTGGCGGAGGAAACCATGCAAGGCACCAACCAGCTCACCGGGAGCAATGTGGGGTTCAGAGTCTTGCCCAAGGACCCTTCGACATTAACTCAGGGGGAGCCCGAATGCGAACTGGGAACCCTTCGGGAACCATTCGTGCTCTAATAACGGTTTCTCTACCCCTGAGCTATGCCGCCCCAATATCGGTGCATCATATTTTGCCATGGAACAATGGCAAATACATCCTGTAAAAACACATCATACTAACTTGGATGCACACAATCACAATATGGTGCACTTTGAGGGAAATTGTTATTTAATTTTGTGTGTGCTTTTGTGTGTGATTTTTATTTGTCACTTTTATTCGTAAATAGTCTTATTTGCTCATTTAAACACCCATTTTAAACCCCCCTTTAAAGTTAAATGTGGATGTTCACTTGTTGTATTTCTCACTAGTATGTCTTTTGTTATAAACAAAACAAACTTACTATAAAATAGTAACAAACTTACAAAAAATACTATAAAAGTGCAAGTAATGATCAAAATCGTTTTTGAAAAATGGCATTGACATTGATATTTCAAAGACAAGATGATCCTTAATGGTCAAAACAATGTCAGAAATGAATTTTACATGTCAGCATTAGTTGATTTAGACCTACTGCACCTGTTTTTACTCCTAACAATGGCCAAGTTATGGCCCACGGTCTTCGGAATAGCAAAATGACCTTGACCATGACCTTTTGAGGTCCAAATCACCCAAAATGGTCAAAACAATATCAGAAATGAATTCCCCACACCACAATTAGTCCAAATAGAGGTATTACATGTGCATATACACCCAGAAACAGAAAAGTTGGATTTTTATCATAGCCGATGGCAGCCATATTTGATATGGCCATTGCGCCATTCGTGCCACTATGGCGGACGAGCACCTCGGTGATTTTTCATGTCTAGGGACCCACTGACTCAGTTCAGGTGAGAAACTCCCCTAACACCAAATTGCGAACAGGACTTTAAGCCAGATACTGTATTAATATGGGTATTCCCCAGAATCCCTTTTATGCCCATATATGAAGATCCCTGATGTCATCGATATACACTGGCCAGATGGCCAAAGACATGTCTCATATCTGTGTGGCTGTTTCAGATAGGGATCTCCATGTATGGGCATAAAAGATATTGTATGTTGTGATATCATGGGAACCACTCTAACAGAATCCCTTTTATGCCCATATAGTGTATGGAGATACCTGAGGACATCAATATTAACTCTTTTACTGCAACGGTCGTTCCCGTTCGCCCCATTTTTGACGGCGGCACGATGCCAATGCGGCTCGTTCTTTTTACCTCGTCTGATGACTGTAAAGCTGATGGGGGTCGCGCCGCCGTGTACAGTACAAACATCTCCCGTAATGCTACTCTAAAAAATCCACCACACGTTAACATCAATGGAGTCCCAAATCACTTCCTGTTTTTTTCTGTGGATCTGTTGCTCTGATGCAATTCTGTGCTCTGAATGGATGGCAGCCGGAGCGGCCCAATTCACATTAATTCTTGCATAAGGCTGCCCTCTGCTGCCAGTATGGCCAAAGTACACATTTGACGGTCCATTATACAATGAATTTGTTTAGAAAGAACAAATAGATAATGTTCTATAATATTGCAAAGGAAAGCTGCTTTGCTGGCACCAGACCCAATAAATAAATAATAACATCTGGCTTCATATGGGAATGCCCATATATGGAGGAAGACAGCCCATATCTGTGCGGCTGGTTCAGACAGGGATCTCCATGTATGGGCATAAAAGGGATGTGATATATACAGTACATGGATCTCCATATATAGATAGATAGATACATTTATACATGGGTAACTGGTCCGATATACATCACTGGCCAGATGGCCAAGAATTGGCGCGAGCACGCGACCTCGCCTGCATGTCGCCCTGAGGCATCTTACTATAGTAAAATGAACCAATACAACCTAAGGTACACATAGATGACCATGCTCTAGGGCTGCACAACGTTTTTAAACCGAAATCGCGATTTGGAACCAAACAATTAGCAAATCGCAAAGGTGCCTAATAATCGCAAAAGTGATTTCTGTGTGACGGTGGCTCCCCTCCTCTGTCCCCTGCACACATCTGAAACTTATGGTGTCTTAGGGTGCATTTTTTTTGCCTTGATGAAAGCAAGGCAGCGACATACGGTACTTTCTTCCTTGACAATAATGGGAGACAGACTACATTTCTTTTTAAACATATTACTCAATAAATATTCAACGGAAGCTTCGGAAGCTTGACTTAAGATAGTGAAGTGATTTATTATATCAACCTTTTAACAAAAAACGTTTTGTTTTAACCAAAAAACTATAACTTAACTGATCTTAAAATAAATATATAAATATCACGAATAAAATCGCAATCGCAATATTAGTCAGAAAAATCGCAATTCGATATTTTTCCAAAATCGTGCAGCCCTACCATGGTCTGTATGGGCTCTGTACTTAGTTGACCTCATACCCAAGGGCTGCACTCTAAATGTCTGCAGAAAATAGCAGATCTGCAACCTCACAACACTCATCATGTGGTTTTGATGTAAATTCACATCCTTCCTTTGACAGGAAGCTAAAGCTCCTCCTGCCCTACAGTGAGCTCTGTGGGGCTGACACACACACACACACACACACACACACACACACACACACACACACACACACACACACACACACACACACACACACACACACACACACACACACACACACTGTTTACCACATGATGTGACTGCTGGTGATCAGACATCACCAGGTGACATAGTGCTGCGGCTGATAGCGATCCCCAATAAATGGATCAGCCGGCAGTCTCAGCCTGGGAGATAGAACACTTGTAATGACGCACACAGTAAAAGGACTCACGTCCAAACTAAAGCTCAAGTTTAAAATGCTTTACTTCTAGCCTGGCACGGCCAAACAAATATCACTGCGAGGGCAATAAACACGTCAACGTCAACGTCAACATTGACGCTGGGAACGTTCCCGTTTTAATCAATGAAGGGTGCTCCACTGCCGACATCAACGTCAACGCCGGACGCTCCGGTGACGGTGTCCAAACTAAAAAATCGCCCCTGTTAAATATTTTGACGGCGTCCACAATGTCCAGTCATGTATAAATTATGATTAAATGTAATTGCATTGTATTTAAATGTATATATACGTGCTTTTCTGCCGTTGGCTATCCATTCACGTAATTCACAATGGTGACTATAGATGTCCCAAAAATCCTTGCAATTCTTTTTTTTATGTAATTACAGTGGTCTTCTTACTTTGATAAAATTATGTATAAACACAACAGGCTCGGAAACAACTCCTTTCTCATTTCTTCCTCCTAAAACAGGTCAGCAGTGACTGACTGATTCTGAACACTAAAGCCAGATTTTTATACATCGTCGTGGCGGCGCTGGTGCACCGAAAATAGCCAATCTACAAGCTCACAAAACAGCATATCCTGACTCATGCACGCGACGTGTTGTGAGCTTGTAGCTCTGCTACTTTTTTCCGCACTTTACAAAGCATAAATTATAAATTAGGCATAACACTACAGTTGATAATGCTAATATCCTCATCAGATCTTTGATTGAAATATCAACAAATTCAAGCTCAGTGGAGCCAGTGAGACGTCAACGTGACGGCGTCAATCACGCCGGCACGACGCCGTCTTTTTGGTGGAGCCCTGGCCTAAGGGCGAGAAGTGAGATTGCGCACATGGGCACATGCACGCATCCGCCTGGGTGACAGCAGACTGCTGGAAGAGCGCTGGAGCTTTGGAATGGGATCAACTTTGACCAAAAAGAATGTACAGAACTGGTTGGTTGTTTACTGTAAGTTGGACAAAATGTGGCCAATGACATCATAGTTTGTCGTCATAGTCATAGACCACATGAGACTGACACAATATGTCCATATATGGCATTCCCAGATATGGGCTATGTCCATATATGGGCACATATAACAGGCATCATCTGGGAATGCCCATATATGGACTTAATAGAAAAAGTCACAGCAGAGAAACAACCATGGAGATTACGTGGATACATGGATGCTGACCAAGAACATATATTTTGGAATTGTCCAAAAATGTACATGTATTGGGATGATCTGTGGTCAGTAATAAAGGAGATATTGAAATAGGAAATACCAAGCATGGTGCTTTTATCAGGGAACTTGACGCAGGAAAACACACATGGAGACGACATGTATCTGGTCAAGGTGCTGCTGGCAGCCAGCAAAAAAGCAATAACAAGATTGTGGTATAAAAGCGACCCTCCAACTTGTGAGCAGTGGCTGTGCATTGTGGAGGAAATATATGTGATGGGGAGACTTACACACAAACTAAGGATACAAGAAGAACTGTTCCTTGAGAAATGGGAGAAATGTACTGAATATAAAACCCAATGAAATGACACCATGAATATTTGAAATGGACTAAAGTGTGATAATCAAAATGATGTAAAAATGTTGACCCTGTGAATGTAACAAACTGTAAATAAAAATTATGTTAATATATATATATATATATATATCAGAGGTTGCGCTAGGATTTTTAACAGCCGGTCACCGTGACCGGCATGATTAAAATTTATCGGACATCTGATAAAAATACCGGACATAATAATTTTAATGCATGGATGACAAGCAGGTGCAAAAACATAGCCAATAACAACAGTTTAAGTCCTGCTGTATAGTTGGGACTGAACTAATTGAATGTAAAGGAGTAGTAGGCTGTACAAAAAACATACAGCTTCCGAAGCTGTATGTTTTGATGATGATCGATCATCTTGCATAAGGAAATTAATTATATTGGACTACTCACGCAGGCTGTGTGTTTGCACAGATACTGCATGGTTTCATAACAAGTTGTTTCTGTTCTGCATCATATTTCAGGCCAACACATAATAATGTACAGAATCATGAGAAATAGTCTGAAAGTGGGGTCCGCGCAATGTTTCATAGGTTGATAGATTAATCTGGCCAGAAAGGAATCAATTATAGACTACTCACTAGTATGGTCGAGTGGTCACGATCATCCTGCATCTCTGTTATGCAACTTTGGGAAGGTTGTAAAGGCTTTGGTGGTGATCTTGTACAGTTTCCATAACATCTCCTCATAAAGAACTTCAATCGAGTGTATAAAGTTTGTTTTATATGGGTTGTAGTTGTCCTGCGTGCCTTCAATAATTCCCATGGGTTCACAGTGCGCATTGCAAAATGACGCTGAAATGGACTGCTGTCTTCTCTCTCCCCCAGCGCCCCGTTCGCAAATTAATGTTTAGGCTAAACAGTTCTGATAATACAACTTATTTTTGACTGTCCATTCATGTACTATAACTTAAACTGCGCGCTCATATTCCAAAACCAAGGCAGCTCATAGAGAGCATAGCGACAACATAACAAACCGACAACTAGGCCTATCCAGCAACAACTATAATTTCCTGTCTTACCTTCACAATAAAGTGTCTCCCGTTTACCTCCCAATGCAGCTTATTTCACACAGGTTATTATTAACAGGAAAAAGTGTAACTTAACCCGTGTGTGTTTGTGCAACCAGACGTGCATGTGAGAGAGAGAGTGATGAGGGAGAGAGAGAGAGAGAGAGAGAGAGACAGACATTGAGAAAGAGAGAGAGAGAGAGAGAGAGAGAGAGAGAGAGAGAGAGATTTGCGGTGAACTGCCGTGTCATTTTCAATCGGTCCTTATGTCCGATGAGGTTTATATTTTCCGGTCTTTGTCATTATAAATCGGTCAAATCCGGCAATTTCCGGTCTAACGCAATATATATATCAGGGTTTCCGCTAGGCATTTTTGGGGCCGGCCACCTTGGCCGGCAGGATTATATTTTACCGGCCAATCAATTAATTTATCGGCCATATTATAATGAACGTCACATACGTGTTTGCAGCTGAGATACTGTATGTGCAATTAGCTCTGGTCTATAGCGGTTAGTGGAGGAGAACTCCACTAACGCTATGGACCAGAGCTTATGTGCAATGTGCATGGTGACCCAACTAATAATTACACCATTTTATGTTAGCTTTCCTCTTTATCACAGATGCAATCTGTTCCTGAGTTAAAATAATAGCCTAACTATCTACTTATGTAGAGGTATCGCTTGCAAAAAAAAAAAAGTGAATCGGCTAAAGTGGGCGCAACTCAAGCGAACCGTTTGCGCGCCCTGTCACACAGTGCCCTACAAATTAATAAGTTAATAGTGAATGATTTTGGCATCACGTCTCCTTAAACCTTAATATGCAAACATACAACCTTTGTTTTGTTTTGTTAATGTTATGTTATGATGACGCAAGGAAGGTTGACTTGCCTCTGTTGCTTTGACCACCACAATGGCATCACATCCATGCGATCAGAAAGTCATGTGCGTGCTTGTATAATCCATGTGATTCCACAGAGTTCGGGTCCCTTTTTTATTATCGTCCAGTTTGCTCTAGATTACCTCGGAAGAACCCCAGTTCTGTTCGGATCATAACACTAAACCCACGCTGTATAGCGCTGATTCTTTTACAAGCTGCCTGAACTGTCAGCTGTGATGTGTGCTTCTCTGTATGGCCGTCGTGTGCGTATCTAAAATAGCAGACGTACAAGCCCACCGCACCGCGCGTTACGACGGGGTGTGAGCTTGAAGCTCTGATATTTTCAATGCACGTAACCATCGTACGACGACTATAGACTGATCTAATGCGCACAGCGCAGCATGAAGCAGCAGCAGCGGCGAACTCCGCTGTCAAGTCACAGAACATGATACACTTTTAAAATTATGATAGGTTTTAATGGTTGTAGCTTTACTTTAGCCAAATTATTATGTGAATAATAAGATTAAATGATAAAATAGCCTATAGAGGCATTTTCCCAGCCGGCCACGGTGGCCGGTGGACTTTTTAATTACCGGCCAATTAAACATTTAACCGGCCAATGGCCGGTAAATACCGGCTAACGGAATCTCTGATATATATATATATATATACATATATATATATTGACGTTTTCGGGCGGGGTAGGGTGTAGAATGGTTTTCCCCTCCCCAGTCTGTTATGGAGGAAACACATGCTCTGTTGTGACGTTTTGAAGCTGCGCTGGTCCTGATCGTGTGTTTATTTCCTCATTGCCAGTGACCGACGCTGACTGTCAATAAATGGCTGCTGCCAAGATTCGTCTGAGACTTGACTGAGTTCAATCATAACACAACGCACGCAGGCAGAGTACACACCGCTACATGGGCATAAAAGGGATGTACTATATATACAGTACATGGATCTCCATATATGAGGCATTCTACCGAATTGGTGCAAATTGCAGTCCCCCTATGAAAAACCCATTTTAAAAAACATTTAAGTATTCAGACTTTGCATGTGTACAAATATAATATTATGGTCTAATTAATCACAATACATTAATTGAGATAATGCAAAATTAAATATATTAAAAATAAGCCATTATATGTCACTTACTATTGGAAGGTGGCTGTCCCCACCTCTAACCCCTAAATTTCAATTCATGAAAAAAGTACTTAAATGATTTTTGCAATTTTTTTTGCCACTGTTTTTAAATACACCCGTTTGATTTCTTTAATAGGGAACTTGAAATTATTAGATAGATTTTGTGGATTTTGTTTAAATAAAAAAACTTCATGTCAAAAATGCTGTCCCTTGTTTTCATGTCATTACCGAAACACAAAGAGTTTTAGTCCATAGGTGGAGCCTGCTTTTGACCACACCCTAAATACCATCATCCAGAAACTGGCACTGACTTCCTGATCCTCAATGGCCACCTGGTGAGTGATAAGTTTACATCAGTCTGAAGTAAATGTCTTCCAAAGTCTGAAAATCAGTGTGTCTTCATTTGGAATGTCACTACCGAACACTTCATTTCTGCTATTTATCAAACACTTTTGTTTTTTAATGCTAAATATTATGTTTTTATCTGTGTACACCTGTTCAGAACTGTGTTTGCTATCCATTTTAGCCAATCATTGTTGAGTTAAGCTAAAACAAAGATTAAATTGTCACTACCGAAACAGTCACTACCGAAACAATTAACACATTAATGTAATGTTTCGGTAGTGACATTATGGTTTCGGTAGTGACAAAAAGGTATGTTCATTAGTTTAATGCATATATATTATTGCTGTTGTTATTGTTATTATTATTAATAATAATAATACAATTTTTTACATGAGTTCTATTTTATTTGTGATTTTGCAGGGATAAATAAAACACCAAAAATGCTAAAAAGTGGTGCAGTGAGACGCATGTAGACAGGATATGCATACTCCCGGGCCCTCTACAGCATCCCTGCAAGATTAAAGAGCTGGTCAGTTGTCCCACGACTTGGACAGAATCAGGACCAGGACAGGAGGGTGGTTCTGATGTCATTGGTTTAGGAGTTACTCAAAGTTTTCCTACGACCGCCCTACGACTTCCTTATTTAAAGTCAGCAGATTCCCTTCCTTGTTGTACACAGCTTGGATGGTTCCTCACTTTCCCCTCCTGAGATGTTGTATGGTCTTCCAGAACAACTTCACTTGGTTTCAAAGATAATTGCAAATTATTGTTTGTCATTCCAAATAAATGGATATGGAATATGAAACCAGTTGTTGTCTTTTATAAAATGAATTATCATTATTCTATTGATCCTGTGTTTATAATATTTCCAACATAATGCATTTTGAGTTAATATGTAGCTTAAAGAGTTAAGAATATTTACTATACTGTATTGTCACTACCGAAACAAAACAGTCACTACCGAAACAGTAGGGTCACTACCGAAACACCAGTTGTT